>NC_044396.1:30899527-31245371 GCF_006542625.1 Nomascus leucogenys
AAATCAAACATCACAAAGCCTAGTGTGTAATTTTAATTTTAATCATTGATGAGCTTCAGGTTAATTATCCTCATGGCATGCATACAGCTTTCAAAACCCCTGAAATAATCTGATAACCATAAGTAAGAAAACCTAATAATTTTCTAATTAGTCCATAAACATTAATGTTTATCTTTACATTTGCCAATTCTGCACAAACAACGTATTCATACTGAAGGCAGCCAAAATGCCTAAAATATAAACTCTTGCTGGCCTGAAGGAAATGAGGGAGTCAGAAAGACACTAGAAATTTGGAATGAGTGCAAGGTGGTAAATAATACTAAATTAATGATGCTATATTAAAAAGTAAAGTTCCAGAACTGAGGGTGATTTTCCCCAACGATAGGATAACCTGCTAGGCATGATGCATATATCTGAAATGTAAAAAAAATTCACTTTAATTAGAAAGAGTGAGGAAAACTCCTCAACATTTTACAGCTTTGTAAAAAAGTTTCTAAGCTATATATGTTATTTGAATTTAATTCTATCTTCACTCCTACAACAGTTCTCATCCCACAAATACAGTCACTAGCTAGAATTATCACACACATTCTAAATGCAACTCGAATGAATTGCATAAAATGTGCAGTTAACAATTTTGGCCAGATGTGGAATAAACCCTGCAATGTATCATCTCAATATTTCTCTACATAAAGTAGATCCGATCTTTTGCTCTTACTTAAAGGAGCCAGAAGTCACCTTCAAAATGTAACATTATTGCTATATAAAAAATTATGAAAACCACGTTAAGGAATCCATCATAGGTCAAAGCGATATGGTAGGATATATTTTGGTACAATACTCCCATACAATTCTACAGAAAATTGCCAATCAATTTCTTCACAATAAGCTACACATAAATCAGAAACTAAGTCAAATATATGTCTTACATACAATCAAATTTACATTTCATCCTAAAACCAACAATAACAAAACTCTCTAAATTGTTATAGCTAATAATATATTATTTGATTTTAAAATTTTTATTTTGTTGCTATTGACTATAACCATGACAATGTTTTTCAGTATATTCTGATGGAATCACTTTAGTTTGTATAGATAAAAAGTTATTTAGATCCTTATGTACAGTGACACTGAATATGATGCTAAGTGATTTCACTGTCATCAATGTCAGACGAAGTCTTTCTTTTGTCAAAGTGACCCATTTAAGAAATTTACGATAAAGTTTTATAAGTCCCAGTAAAAAAGACCACAAAAAAAACCATTTAACTTAAACCATAGAATTCATTCCAAAATGACTGCATAACAAGTTAACTCACTATAAAAGTTCCTTCACCATTTAAGGTGATTTTTATTTAGTGTTCACCAACTTCTGTTCCCTACTGCCAGACATTCTGTTTGTAAAATCACCAAAGTCCTCAAGAAATCCCGAAGAGAAAACCTAACATAGTTTTAATCCTAAATTCGAGCAATACATACCTGCTGGTCTGCTTAGAATATGTGTACATACACATTTTTTGGTATTCTCAGTAATTCACAAGATCAGTGACTTTGATCACGTAAAATCCCTTTTTCAGAACTAATGGACAATATGCAGAAAAGAACTTTTATTACTCGTTCTGCTTTGCTTTCGTCTGCAGTCACTGCTGCCTAAACTCTGCTCTGCTAAATGACCAAACCCACCTACAAGGAGCCTGACTAATGAAAGGGGGTGCTTTCTGAACAATAGAAGAATTCCTTTGCATTCAGAAAGCAGAGTTCCCATTAGAACCCAAAATCAGAGAGGCCAGTTTTACCTCTGTTTTTTAATTGAGATTGTCCCAGCCCTCTTCTACGGTCCAGTGAGACAGTGTTTGTGAAATGATTAAAAAGAACGTGATCTGATCAAGAGGACAGAATAATGGGAAAGGAATGCTAGGTTAGCCACTCTGCTAAGTGCTGGGAAAGAAGACCAGTGGGCTCCTTAGCCTATTGTTTTTATTCTCATCTTCTCTTTAGCCATCTCATAACACTTTGAGTCTTTATTTACTCCATTTTACATGGGTTAAAAGTTGTCCACTTACACGATAATTTGGTAACTAGTTACGAATTTAAAAAAAATAGAAAATAAATAAAAATCCTTGAATTATATCAAGTTTCCAAAAGGTCATCACTGTCTCTGCTGTGGCCTTTTCCCCATTCCAAATCCTCTATCAATATGTCATAGTGAGTTAGGCAAAGACAAAAGAGAGGCGCAGTGTGAAAACGGCACATATATCTAATCCTGACAAAGCAATGAATAGACCTTCACAAGTATAATTATACTTGTTTATTTGTTGCCACGTACAGAGAACTGATGAAAAAAATCCATCAAAGTGGTATTATGCAGACACCAAGAGCTTCTTTTCTTTGGTTGCTAAAGCCACATTGAGGCTTAAATTCCTTATTGTTAAATTCAGAAGAAAGAAAAAAAAAAGAATTTTGGCTGGACTTTTTTTTTTTTTTGCATCAGTTGCTGACAAATCTTTTGTGTACAAGGCTGTATTAGTTCACACCACTATCGCTACCTCACTTTTACCCAAGTTGGAATTCATAATTATAAACTACTGTACAGAAGCTTTTAAAAGGGTGTGGTGTGCTAACCAAGAGAAGAGGGTAGGGGAATTGCCTGTTTCTCAGTCTCTCTTTTGATATATCATAACACAGGTAAATACCTGTGTGGAAGTACCAGTTACGTCAGATACATCTTTGATCTCAGTCTTAAGTTGGTGCTTATGTTTCTCTTTAATTCACCTTACTCTGCTATTTGCTTATTTTGGTATATGTGGAGTATTTCATGAAAGATAGCATAACTTTTTCCCCACTGCAGTATTAAAAACATTAGCAAGAAGGACAGCAAATACAAGGATGTAAAAGGATAGAAAATATTAAGTGAAAAGGTTTCAAATCCAACTATTAAGGAGTCATTATGTTCCAATAGACACTAAATCAAATAACTTAACAAAAGTACATTTTTAGAGGTGGGGGTTGGGTAGCCAAACAAGCTTTTTTACTTGTAAGATAGAAATATATCAAAGTAAATGCAATCTGCATAGTTAATGTTTGTGAGCTTTACAATTTAAAACAGAAAAGCTGTAATTTTTCTTTGCTGGCAATCTGGAAACACTCTGGAGTTAATTACAGCTGATTCGGAGTGAACCACACAAACAAAGACCAGTCTATGTCCAGACAATTATACTGCATTAACCAGCTTAGAGCTTCCTGCTGATGTTTCAGGGCTCTTCTGTTACACCCTCCTACCTTCCCAGCACGAGAGAAAATGCTTCTGCAAGAAGGAATTAATGAAGAGAACTGCAAAAGAATGTGTGACGACCTCTCCTGACACGGCAAAAACTTTCCACCCATGTCACGACAAAGGGGAGAAGGTAATTAAGTTTGAATAGAAGGATGTAACCAAATATATTCAGCATTTAAAACAGGCACATTTTTTAAATGAGAAAGTTTACAAAGACAAGTATGGTATGTGAGTCAACTAAGTCTTTTTTCTCTGTTTTTCCTCTCATTTTTCTCATTAAAATCTGTTAGCTAGTCAAAGATTTGTTTTCTTCTCTGTAAATGGGACCCTGTGATTGATAGTCTTCTTCGCCCTCTCTCATTCTTTTCTTTCTCTTCCTCTCTTCCCACCCTCATTTCCCTCATTCTCTCTCACATCACCAAATCTGCATAGACTGTATATAACAATTACATAGCATTAAACATATGTGACGGAGAACTAAGGAGAAAAGGTGCACTTTACCATTGAGTCCGATAGTTCTAAATTTGAATAGTTGTGGGAAATAGGAATTTTACTCAGTTTTCTTCAAAACTTTAATCAAACTCCAGCTACTTTCCTTAGAGAGGAATCAATAATCTCTCCTTAACAAAATTACACTATTACATGACTCATTTTATTTGTTTGCTTCAGGAAAATTTTACAATCAGTGTGCAAGATGGACCCAATAATTTAGCTACCCTCTATAAACAAACTTCAGTACTTGCAACCAATCTAGTTGATTTCTAATTTTCTTATTCATTCTAATTGAAAATGAATAGTTTGCATTGGTGTGAGACAAGGACATGAACTGTAATTATGTTCAGTGCCTCTTTCTGATTCTTTCTTTGATACTGTTTTGCTAGTATTCCAGCTGACATTAAGGCTTTGTAGTGATTGCTTCATTAAAGGTTAAGGATGTCCTAATCAGCTAAAGTATTACTAGAAAGCTGTTGTTTGCCAATACTGAGAATATATTGACTTTTTTTTTCCATCTTTATTGAGGAAAAAGGTACTTCCAAATGCCAATGACCCAGCCATACTTCAGCATTAATCGTCTCCTCTTTGGCTCATCTATGCAAAGTAGGATTAGAGTTAAATGACTGTATGATCCTTTTAGTTTTTCTTCCCTAAAAAAAATATTAATCCATAAGTCAATCAGGTACTATAATAAAATGCATATAAATATACCCTGAAGTTATGGAAAGGTTGTGTAAATTACACTTACATTTACAGGCATCTCAATAATGGACAGAATTATTTTCCTTTTGCAGACCCCCTCCCTCAATTTCTACCATATCTGAAAGTTCAAGTAAATTACACTGCTAAACATGAAGCTTTAACACAGAATATTTTAGTTTTCCTTGGAAAAACATGAACCGCGTCGATCATTTTTGGAAGTTATAAATCATAGTTACCATGTTTTTCATATATTATATTGCTAGTCTTTAAGATGTAACTGACTAATCTCTCTGGCATACGCTTATCTAAGAGTGCGTAGTTGATAACCTTTTAAGTTATCACATGAGAACATTTAAAAAATTAATCTTAATTGGCTTTATTAAGTTATATATAACTGTAGAATATTTGGCTTCAAAAATAGATATACCAAACTAGTAAAAACCAGTGCACATACAATTTATTTCATATGTAAAGACATATGAAAGACAATGTAAAGACAGTGTATTTTAACATGCATCTATATTTTTTCTCCGTTGTCTATTCATATATGAAATTGATTATTGAACTACTGACAACCAAATATTTCAAAGAAAAAACAGTTGTATAATTATTTCTATTTCACAATTGCTACCAATATGATCTCATAACCAATATAACTAAGTATAATAGCATAGGTACATATTTTTAAAAGGTCATTTCTTGCAGGCTAAACCTACCATAATTATCTACATAATATCAATCACAAGTCAAGTATTCCAGCAAACATTCCTATTTCTTGAGCAATGATTTCAATAATTTTACATGATTTCAAATAGCTTCACTCAAGAAAGTTATATGCATAAATTCTTTAAATCACTACCAAGTGCATCTTACTATATAATACTCTTAGACTACCAAATACAAGAGTCTTTTTACATCCCATGTAAATATTTCAAACAACTTTATATTAAAAACCACATTAGGACTAGCATAATAGAGAACATAAGTAGAATGACAAGTTTTCTTCTGGATGAAATATTGGCAAATTTATGTTTGATCTCTGAGATTAGTTGTTATTTTATTGCTATTATGAAGAGCTTTTTGTTTGGGGATTTTTATTTGAGTTTTTTTTTTTTTTTTTTTGGCCTGAAAGTAAATTTGACTACTGCCCATCAGTGAAGTGAGCTATTCAGTAATTAGCTTTTGTGTTTTAAATGTATGAACTTTAATTAAATTTCATTACAAACAAACAACCGTCAACCGTAATTATAAGCTCCTTGGTTTACCCACATATTATCCCTTTTCAAACAAACTTGATGTCAGACAAATTAAAATCAAGCAGCCAGCAATTTTGAGTTGAATTTTACATGATCTGCTGGTAACCTGATTACTTTAACTTCAATATCATTACAGGAAAAGTATCTCAGGAAAAATAATTACAAGAATTCCAACAGGAGACAAGCTTAATTGTATTGATTCAAAAGATGCATGTTCAGAGGAACCATGTTGAAGAAATAATGTTATCTCAAATCTGCAGTTTCTATTAAAATGAAATTGTCCAGCATGAAAGAAGCAATTTAAGATTAGTGTCTACAGAACTAGAGATACTAAACTAACTAAATAATTATCTGGGCCCAATTATCTTATACTTTAAGTAGCAAAATATCAGTGTGGAGAAACTACAAGTCATGAGGTTTGCAGGTTTATTTACTGACTGGTGTATCTATTAGGACCAAGAACAAGTGGAGCTGTCAGGACATAATGAAGGTAAATGATTAGTTAGCACCAAGCTTGAACTCTTCTTCAATGCAATAAGAGTTAATTAAAGTTTACCACCAAACATCAACCAAAGCAGGATGTTGATCAGGTTTCAGCATTAAGTGCAAACAGACAATAGTTGGCAGCAATTAGTGCAGCTATCAAATGACATGCAATGATAATTATACATTTAAAACAGTTAAAGAGCTGGGGGGAAAAACTAATCAGCCTCTTTGACGACAAATACTCAAAGGCCAGGAAACAGGTATCAGATTATTTCACTTTAACACTGTAAATCAATAGAATTAAACAAGAAAAGGTTGTATGGGCACATTATCTGAAAGAGAACAGTTAACTGGACCTGAAATGAAATAAATCTGCTAGTATTGGTCTATCAAAGATAAGAACTTCTGTAGCTAAAGAAAATAACTTGCTTTTCAATTAAAGTTTCAGAATGAAGTCTCTGTAAAGAAAGTTTAGCTTCTTGGTTTTGTGTAAATTCAACAATGCAACAAATATTTCATCATAATTACTGTTATTTAAATTAAATGTTAACTTCAATTCTACCATAATGTCAAAAGTACTTTATGCCTGAATGTTATCTTTGTGTACTCCAATATTATCTTTCTGAAAACTTTTCAAATGGATGTTAAGATTGAAATTCTTTTAATGCAGCTAAATTTAAAACAGAGGCCATATATACATAGTTACTGGTACATCATGCAGGCCTTCCTTGACACCATTCAAACCTATGACTTCAGTCTTGAAATTGATGAACCTGCATACAACATATCCCTTAAAAGAATTTTATAAATCACCTCATTCTTTTCCATAGTTTCTGGCCTGTAGCCTGGAGAATGTCTCCAGAAATATGCCTATCCTCATGACCCCCACCTCCCCATTTTCCCAACTAATTCTGTTGTGCTAAGGATTTGTACACAGTGTTGGCTAATCCCAATATTTCCCTGGAGCTAAATCTAAGCCATGGCCGACTCCCAGCACAAAAATGTCTCTCTCCAAAAGCCCTTTCGCCCCCTTCAGCACTCATACACTCATTGGTCCTGACATTTTCACTTCAGCCATGACAAATGAGCTGATGACTCTGATGTGATTGCACAGGAGGATGGCTTTATCTAAAAATATATCATTAACTCTCATCACCATCTCCTAATATGGCTCTTCTGGGTTCATGTAATGTGTTGCGAAAATTTGAGGAAAAATTTTTGTAAATATATGCACTGTAAGTAATAAGAGACCAACTTCATCAAAAGAAGAAAAGGGAAGCCTGAGTGGACAGGATGGTCGGGGCGGGGGCGGGGGCGGGGGCGGGGGCGGGGGCGGAGGGGCGGGGGCGGGTGCAGGAGGAGGGAAAAAAAAAGACTAACATTAACTAAATGATGCTCTGGGGATTAAGTAACTCTACTCAACCTCTGCCCCAGTGCAAACCAGCCAGCTGACTGTCTCTTAAAGGTCCCTTCCGTTCAACATGGGCATCTGGAGCAGAGCATAATTTGTGAAGTGGCACAAATGAAGCTGCTCGGAAAATATGGCTTACCAATTGGCAGGCCAACCGATTTCCTTGTTTTTCTCACAGGGTAGTATCTATTTTATTCTCAAACCCTTAATTTCCTATGTTACTAAATCTCTTTAAATTCACTTTAGTCAGCGAAGGGATTATCAAAAACAATTCCACTTTGAGATCATTGTATTCTTCAATTAGAAAGAGGCAATAGTTTCCTTCCAAACTATTATTAAATGTGAAACTTTTAAGCTCTCTGAAAAGGAGAGCCTTTCCATTTAGCATAAACATGGCAACTTTTAGGTTACATTAGAACCCAAGTTCCAGTCACATCGTTCTTGTTATGTACACGATAGAGTTTACAGATACTTGTTATAACCTCTTCTCTCAGTTCATCTGAGGAAACACAGCCAATCAGAGTCAACTCTAGCATAACAGACTTCTAGAAAAGAGGTCAGGCTTTGAGGTAAAGTGCTATTCAGTCTTGGACCATGCAAGGAGCTCTTTATTCCTGTTCTTATTGGCATCAGACCGCCCTACTAGAGTAAGAACAAAGCCAAGTGCTCGTGTAAGGTTTATGAATAAATCAGAGGTGAGCCACTTCAAGTGCTGCCCATGATTTCCTTGTTGACAGTGAGCACTTAAACAGACTTCTATGACCAGCAACTTCTGGCAAACCATAATGATTCCTAATCTGCACCCTGCTTCATTTCAAGAACTAAATGACCCACCTATTTTTCCTGCAAGCTTTCACCTTTCAGGCAATTTTGGTCCTATCTCTAACAGTTTACCTTTATAATCCCAGAGCAGTCAGCACAGGAATTGTAACAACTAAAAACTTCCTTTGCTCTCAAATAAAAATAATCTCCAGCATAAGCATAACAAATTATTCTCATATTAATATTATAGAATTTTTGGATAGGGAGAAGCTAAGCCAACTAAACTGAAGAGGACACACACACACACACACATGCACACACACACACTCAATTTCTTCAGCTGCATTCTGTAGTTATGCCATGTTTCCCAGGAATTTCCATGAGCTTCGGTTTCCGTATTGGTTAAACAAGGGGATTGTGCTATATCCCTTCTGACTGCAACAATCTATGGTTCTAATATAAAAATCCATTTAGATTTCTGTGTAAGATAGTGTTCCCTGTGGAACTTCCCAAGACAAGTCCAGCTGTTTTTAAGGTGATTTTTTTTCAGTACCTAGATTTCAAGAGGAAAGGCAGATTCCAGTAGTATAGTAAACTGAAGTTTTCTATTTATGTTTTCAATTATCATTCATTTATCCATTCACTCTTTCAACAGGTATTTATTAAGCACCAAAGATTTGCCAATAGTATGTCCATCACTGTGGATATAGTATTTAAGCAGAAGTGGGTGCTACCCTCATAGAGGCTGCAGTTTTATTTGAGGAGACACTTAAACAAGCATCATGAAAAATGTTAAGATGCTAATTGCTTTCTCTACATGAATTATATCCTTATATTGATTAATATTAAAAAATGCTTTGTCTTAAATAAATGTGCTTCAAATGAAATGTCAAGTCCAGGGCCTTTTATAAATGACCACAACATAGGCCATGCACACACTTTTATTTTTAAGAAGTACTTTAACAAGTGTTATGAACCAAACATATATAAATATTAAACAATAATCAAACACAAAATTGGAAAATTATAATCCAAATACACTTAGATTTCCCATAAAATTATAAACGATAATTTTAAATGTGTATCTTACATGTATCACACTGAAAAATGTGTTAAAAATAAACAGATTAAAAAAACAGAACTTTCATTTCCAGGTGGTTCAAAAAATTGTATTTATATACATTAACTCATCATGAATTTACCATCTTTGAACTTGGGTAGTCCTCCAGAATAATGCATTATTATAAAACAACAAAGGACTGTGGTTCCCTAAGAGATAAACCAGGTGGAGACACATAAGTTGGCTGTAAAATAACCTAAGAAAATTTAAGGGTTCATAATGTTATTGGATTATTAATAGCTGGATCTCTTCTCTAGGTTGGTATAAATTTTGGTCAACAGGATACCATGTAATAGTATCCATTCTCCTTTCTTGGTATATGAAAATGTCACTTATATCAAGTATATAATATCATTAATAGCAAGTACATAATCCAGTTTTGGAAAATCCTCTAATTCAGCGGCTTTCAAACAGAGGCTTTCAACTTCAAGACTGAAATAAGCATTATGGTCATTTCTATTATTGTATTTAATGGAGTGTCTGGAATCTTGAGTTCATATGGATAGACTAAGGTCTGAATTATTGAAAAACTGTTTCTGTCCTAATTTGCTTCTTTAAAAAAATGAAGATTCAGAAATGCATTAAATACCGAGAAGCCCCTTAGACCAAGCCAATTTGTAGTGATGGAGTGGCAGATAAAGATGTGGAGGAGCATCCACCTGTCAACCTAGATGCCATTTAGGTACCTCTCAGTGAGAAAATATGAAAAGAAGGATACTACTCCTTTCCCCCACCTCTTAGACATATCCATTGCCAAATTCATATCTTTTTCTTGTAGGAGAGAGGGGAAACTCTACTCAAAATATCTATGTAGACTTGCTTTATCAAATGCTCTTTAGTTGATCATGACTTCGAAACAACTATTGGGAAAAAACAAAAAAGGAACATATAGATCAGTTATCAGGTCCTGCCACAATCACTTATTTTAATGTTCACAACACTTTAGTCTTATGTAATCTCTACAGCAACCCTGAAATACAGATGAGAAAACTGAGGCTCAGGAAGATTAAGTAACTTGGACAAGGGCACTCATAACAGAAATGTAAACCAGGTGTCTTATAGGTTGAATAAGATTCCTATTAAGCATTGGGTTGCCAACAAATGTAGTAGATGTTAAAATATCTAAAATGTAAGTTTAAATAATGTCATTTAAAAAGAAAAAAGAAACCAAAGTACGCAGAATCAAAAAATGTCTGGTCTTAACTAGGTGTCATTCTTTCTGTACATTATGCTGCCTCCAAAACATCACAGCCTTAACTTCATATCCTTTCCTTACACGGAATTGAAGCGTTGTTCTTGTTCACACCATGTTTATGATTATGATAAATATATTTTAAGTCATTGAAATCATCAGTATTTTTATGAATCATAGGCTCTTCTTGTCCATTTGGAGCACCTAATCTAACCTCCTACTTAACACAAAAATATGTTTAACAGTCACAATAACAAGAGGCCATCCAGATTCTACTTGTCTCCTTTCGATAACAGAGAGCTCACTCTCTCAGAGAACACAGGTTATCATGCACATTTTTCCTTCCTCCTATATTCGTTCATTCAACAAACCTTTTTCAAATAGCCAATACAGTTGAGTGACCACTGGTCCTAGAGTTAGAATATGTGAATTCTTGTCTCGACATTTTCCTGCCTTGCTGGGTAATCAAAGATAACTTCTCTTTAATTCAATAGCCCATATTTTAAAATGAGTTAGTTGAACCGAATGATGGTAAGGCCACTTCCCAGGCTCTGGCATTTTGGTAATTTCTAGTTGCTTTACTACCCTAGCTGCTCTTTTCTGTTGAGATTATATTGGCCAATTCTTAGAAGATGAAAGAAGTTTAGCCTATGAAGAGAAAGTTTCACAAGCTACCACTAGGAATGCATCTAAAGAGGAAAGAGAGGCCTAACATGGAAAGAGGGTAGACGTGTGTGTATGTGTGTTTGTGTGTGTGTGTCTGTCTGTATATACTCTACTGAATAGGAATGTAGGAGTGTTAGGGATGATGAAACATCCTTAGTTGTATCCACTAAACCAAAATAGATGATTAATTCTAATTTTCAATTAAGGGGCTCAGGAAATCTTAAGTATTAATTGCATTATTCCAAAATTTACGATATTTTAAAAACTACTAAGCACCATATTTTTGAAAATCCACATTAGCAAAGCATTTCAGGTTTAAGGAAAATATCATGGGAAATGTAAAAATGATTGGTCTTTTTCAACCTATTCTTCCAAGCAGACAAACTAAGATTCCTCAAAAACTTCCCTCTTAAGAAGTTATATTTCATTTTGTTTTTAACAATATAACCAGGTGGCATATACCAGCTCATATGTTTTTGTATTTTAACATTGTTAGAACTATGGATTTCCTTTCTTCTTTACAGTGAAGGAAAAGAATTTTATAAGCAGTTAAAAAATGCATATTTTAACACAAAAGTCAATTTTCCCTGGTTAAAATGATATAGACCTGAGTAAATATTTGCAGAGTGATTTCTTTTTTATAGCTAGAACACAATGAAACCTATAAATGTTGTCTTTAGAGGTATGTCCTATAGTGCATACCACTCAGTAATTATCATCTGAGCACTGTTGTGTCCTCAAGTCAGACAAACATAAGAAAGGATCTATTATCTGAATTATGATGCTGGTGTGTGAACCCCTAACCTGAGTGACCAAAACACCTACTCACAACTTTTCTTGGACCATCAGGGCATTATGATGTATTAACTAAGTCAGTCTGCCCAAATTCTTAAATTTTATTTGTTTATTTTATCCAGTCTCTAGAATGTTTAAGTGGTTAATCACATTAGAGATAACCTACTTACTAAATATGACTTTAGTGCCAAAGCCATTTTTAAGTCGAGTGCATAAACTCAAATATGCCTTAAAGTGGCAAATATTTGATTCTATTCACAAACCTTTAAAAGAAAAGGAGACTAGAGAGCAGCCATTCTTGGACTGAGGATTGTATGTCAAATATGAAACTATATCAAACTTTGAAGGCAACTTGTGAACCTCTGAAACTAGGGAATTAACAGAACATCAAGTCCAGCAAAATCACAAGAGACACAATCCTTATGCAAGAAAATAATGCCATTGAGCCCTCATTAAAAGCCCATTTCGTCTTTAGCCATCAAAGACTGTGAGTGCACTAAGATCTTGGTTATATCATCAGGGATAACTAAAACAAGTGCCAAGAGAAATTGTGCACTTTTAGTTCTCACATGTGTCCATCTGTTCACATATAAACATATATTCTGCTTTCTGTCTGATTTCTAAAATCTTGATATCAGAATACCCTGGGCTTTTGCCCATTTCCTAAGAATGCAGACATCACATAAGCTACTATTAACCCATGTGTGATCCACTTCCATGGTGGCTGGAAAACTGCCAGTTACAACACATGGTGCCTGGTTAACAATGTCTTAAAATATAAATGAATTTATTTTTTAAATTAACACATTTTCTTATGGAAATACCTTAATAAGCCCTTCTGCATGTAAAAGAATAGCCTCCATGTGGATTTTTTTGTTCTTTTAAGACTTTTTTCAAGCATATCATAAAGTTAACCATAAAAGTTTCTGCGACAATCCAGAATTTCTTGACAAATTTTAAAAAGGACTCTAGTAAAAAATTTGGGGGACTATATAACATAGATCAAACAGTTTTCCTTTACAATATGCTGTACTCAAGAGTCAACCCTTACACATTAATTTATGTAAAAATACTTGTGATTTCCTAAGTTTCCATCTAACCATCTTAATAGTACCTCAACAACAAAACTGCTAAAGTGATGAGGCAAATGGAAGTTCTAAAACCTAGTAACAAACAAGTTGGATTAATAGCTGATGAAATCTTTTAGCCCTGTTCTGAGGCAGCCATCCGTGGATCATTGTGGTGACTCAAGCCAGAAAGAGCTTGTTTAAAATGTACACATATAAATAAATAAATACATCAAATGCACTGCATTTGATTTACATATATACAAAAGAACCAATTCCCACCTTTGAAAGAGTCTTAACACTTATGGTATTTTAACTGTCTTAATGATGGTTGAAGAAACATCATTAAGAGTGTTGATCACATTGTCAGCTGATAACCAGTTACATCCCTAACTAGTGACAGGGGACCCTACTACAAATGTCTCCAAGAGTGAACTTATAATACCTAGACACTTTTAAAAAGACTTATCTCTAAATAAAATACACAATACACCTACAAAACAACATGAAGACTGCATTCAGAACTTTATGAATTAAATCTTAAGAAAATACATCTGTACCCTCTCCTCTCCCTTCCCAGCCACAAAAGCTGATAGACCACTTAAAACACTTAACATTGCCAAAAGTCAGATTACACAACTCTTTCCCAAGTGAAGTGTTTCACCAGTCGAGATAGTTATTTATAGCCGATGGGGAAAAAAACAGGCACCTTATATTCCATCATTAACTGAATTAAATATCCACACCATACTATTGGCTCTTCTAAAATAATTGTTTTTGCCAGCAAAGTGCTGGGAATTCCTGATACCCAATAGTCAATATTTGGCTAGCCTGGCATGTTTCTGAAACTCTTCTATATACAAACCTCTGCTGATCATCTTCTAGCTGCACTATTGTCATACACATTACGTCCCAATGATGATGAAAACACAGCATCTTATAAAGTTGCTGAAATCTGAGCCCCTGCTTGTTTTCTCAAGTCTTGGACAAACATAACTTTAGAGAGAGCGGAGCATAGACATAAAGAAAGAGAAGCCTGCATTTTCATCTTCCTTTCATCTTAGTCATTCAGTCAGCCATTCAGAACCCTATTCAACAGAGCTTTTCATTATGCAAAAAAATGCTAATCCTTTTCCGATGCTTTCACACTTGTATAAACCCCCATTCCTTCAACTGAAAAGCAATTATATCAGTTTACCTTTCTGTCAAAAACAGGATTAATATTCCAATAACAGAATCTCTTTTCTTTTCCTATCTTTTTGCTTTAGGAAACCAGAGATTATTAGTAGAGGCATTCTTAGAACAAGAATCCATTATTTTAAATATGATTATGTTAACCAATGGGTGGAAAAGGGAGAATAAGAAGAAGAAAAAGTCCTTCAGTTACTGCAGAAACTCTTTTCTGTGACAGAAGTGACCTTCCTTTTACAGATGCCCAAAAAGAATGAGACTCACTCTGGTCTATTAATCAGAAACAAATTATGAAAGAATGTAGCTGGACTGGTTGACACTATCCTGTCTTGGGAGACTCAGTAACAGCCTAGTAACAATGTCCTCTTCATGGGTAATGAACAGCCATGACAAATGGAGCACAGAAACTATTTATTTGCATATGCAAATTCTCACACAAGGGAAACATGTACAAACAAGTGTCATTGTAAGGTGGATTAGGCAAACAACGCTTTCTTTTTAGGACATTCTGCAGCCCAGAACATTAGTCAGCACAATTAAACCAGTCTCCATGGAGACTAATGAAATTTCACCACGGTATGAGTTAAATTAGATAGCTAGTTATGTGTTTCCACAATCCAACTTGAAATCCATTATTGTTTCAGAACAATACTGCAATTGTGCCTAGCTGATCTTTGCCAGCTCAACAAGCTCCTAAGTTGACAATTTGCATATGTTAATATAATTAAGCACTAATTACATGAAACTTGTACATATTCACATGCACTTTCCCTGGGCGCTTCTCAGTTTGAACCTTGGCCAAGTCTTTAACCCTTAGAGTGGTCTTAGAAGGGGGGGAAACCCTCTCCCTGTGGGTACAGCCCTTAGGCAGACAGAGAAAGGCTCCTCATTTATAAACACAAAGCTTAACCTGGCTTCTCATATTTCTAGCAACAATGACAGAACATATTTTGTGAGAGTGCTAGAGACCAGGGATAAGGAAAATGAAGAGAGGGGGATGGATTAGTCTTTAAAGACTCATAATGAGTATCTTCTCAAAGGAAGGCAGGAACATTCATTTCAAGAAAATGTTAAGAAAGAATTTGTTCTCATTGACATTGTCGAACCTCGGGAGATGAACATAGTTTGACAACAGCAAAAATAGCAAGTAGGAAAGGGAAAAGGAGTCAGCAGCACCTAATGAGCTTTACATAAATATATGCAGAGGCAATTAAGCAATGTTAATTACTATGACAGCAGTTAATTGAATATAATTAGATATTTTAAGCCACTGAATAAAGCATAGTTAAGATTAATTTTATTGAGATTAATTGTAAATAAGGATAGATGAATGCTGTGTTTTGACAGGCATAAAAAGTAGTTCTGCAAATTAAGCAGAAGCGTGGCCACCAGTCCAAAAATCATATATTATTTTAATGTCACACCTCAGAATCATCTCCTCAATAAACATGACTTTTCAAACCCAAACAGACAGGAATCTTGAAGAAAAACAAACAGCTTGCAGAGATTAAAGAGCCTTTTGTCCTTTTTCATGAGCATTTCTTTTAACAGACTAAATTAAGCGAGTCTGGTGTACGTTTTTTAGGAAGGCACATTTCACACTGAATGGAAAAAATGTTCTATCACATATGAAATTCGTGCAGCTGTGCGGAACTTGGTCCAGAGGGTTTAAGACTATAAAACACCACCAAATGATAGACAGTAGGCCTTCCCAAGATTATGTGATAAAGTCACAATCTTTTATTTTGACCTCTCTCCAAATTTCTACTTTGTATTCTTTCCAGTCAAGTCACATACATGTATTTCCTTTCATAATTTTCTTTCTCTAAGAGGATAAAAAGAAACATTGCACCTACTAAGTGCTAGAAACAAAATGTAAAAGGACTTGAAGAAGGCCTCATTTAACATAGATCAGCTAAGTCATTCAGCCACAAAATGCAATGATAGCTATAACAACAATGTATGCAAATGACACCTCTTGATTATTACTCTCATAAACAATGGTTTCTGAAAATATTTCTTAGGAAAATATTGCTAATTGAAAAATCCTCTGCCCCAATACTTTCACACCAAGCTAATTCATGCATACTCTTTAAGAAAATTAACACAGTTCTCAAGAAAGCTGAACAAATCACTAATAAGAAAGGAGCTTCAACTGATTTTGAAATAAATCAATAGGTGATTAACATAATATTTTTAAAGCAGCAGAATGTACATACATATTACATAAACGTATATATTATATTTTCAATACCTTTTAGTTCTTAATCGAATAAGGGCTTTACACTATTGAGCCTGGGTCTACACTGCCTCACAACTTCTTTAGGATGTCTTTAGTCTTTATAACGAAAATCCTAAAATGGTCTATGAAACAAGACTACGACAAGCCATTCTACAGTGAAAGATTTTAAATCATCCAGCCTCTTCTAATAGACTTGAGACTTATTGAGGTAGAAACCATAAAAAATGAAGAAGGGAAATTTAATCCCTGAAATATTGATTTGCACATTAATATCATATAGGCAGAGGGCAATTTGGCTTCGTGGAAATGACACATTGTCGACCCTTGGTGAAGTCAGAGCCAATCTAACTGCTGAACGTGTCTGAGTCTCAAGAGTTATTAAGGGCTTCCCTTCTTGCCTTTATGACTTTTCTTTAGCCGACCAATGCAATCTTAAATGTATTATCTTTAAGAAATAATTGTAAAACCTCAGGGGTTTTCCAGTTAATGGAAGGGAGGCCAAACCACATCAGATTCTGAAATGCAACATTAAACCCTTGCAATCAACAAAACCACCTCAATTCTCATCCATCCAGTGCAGGATCTAATATTGTTATTAGAGATAATCAAATTTCATTGTGTAAATTTAGGCTCATGGTCAGAATGGAAGCAGTAAATTCTGCAATATTAAACAGTGATTTTCTCAGCCTCCTTTATGTTTTCCTTTGCTCGTGAAGAATCTTTTAAAATAATCCAACTAGCTCAAAATTAATGAACAGATTTGGGCTCATCTGCTAAAAACTGCAAAAGATTACAAAAGCGCTGAACATGTTTGCCTCATTTTTAACTTTAAGTGGCAACTTTCACTCCATAGAACCAGAGTCCACTATCCCTATCTAACCCTACAGTTTGTGGTATTGCTTTGACTTACACAGCTGGTTTACCTGACCTTTCTTTGTTCCTTGGGTACATTTCACTTTTCAGATTTATGATATTTCCCCCAAATTTCATTGACCCTATCTTCATTGCCATAAACATGAAAACACCTAAATATGAGTTTACTTTTTAAAAAATCCAAAATCAACCAGCAACTGAATAAAAACACAGTGGTGCTCTCCCCAGTTTATGCCATAAATATTAAAACCATTTAAAAAAATAACTGTATAAACCTTATGATCCCCACACTGAAGCCAGGTGCAAGAGGTTAAAACAGCTGGCTAGCCATCTTTTATTTTTGTGTGCCTTCCTGCTGATTGAAACCACAAACCTTGAAAACTATCAAATATTCCCTTAAGGATTTTTTTTTTAAGATGAGGAAGGAAAAAAGAAAACCTTCATTCTCTTTAATATGCTCTTCAGTGGAAAAGGAAAACTCCAAAATACAGTCAGTCACAGAGGTAGTGAAATAATTCCGAATATCTCCTTTCTGTTTTATTTAAACCATCCTTTTCAGCAATTTCTATACACAATTGTTTTTATTCTTCAGTTAGTAAAGAAGAAACAGAAAAAAAAAAAAAAAAACAGAAGGAAAGTCTGAGCTTGCTCTGTCAGTTTTGCCACTAAATACAAAGTAAAACAAGTGTTGATGGCACCGAGAGTGTTACATACCCGGGCTGTGTTTTTGCATTGCTCTCAATGGAAGCGATCGATGCCCGTGTCACTGTCGCGTCCCAATCGCAGCCAAGTCTCAGCCTTAATCTAAGCAACACCCGAAAAGGCAGCGGCAGCCGCAGCCTCTCTCTCACTCTTCCATCCATCCACCCAACTAAAAATATAATACTACATATGAGCTTTAACCACTCCACGTTTATAGGGATCAAGCCACTGAAAATCCAGGAGAACACAATAAAAAAAAAAAAAACCCTCCTCTGTCTCTTGTCTCTTCTCTCTCTCCCTCTCTCTCTCTCTCCCTCTCTCCCCCCCCTTCCTCTCTCCTCTCTGTCTCTCCTTTTGCCATCTACATGATCCTTGATTAAACATGGAACAGAGTTAATAAAAAGGGTGGGGGGGGAGGACTCAAGGAGAGGAAATGCAACTGTCAGAAATCAGGACGGCCAGATTTCCTGGTGAACCTGCCTCTGTCTGAGTCAGTGTCAATCCACCATCTTCTGCCAGTGAACTTGTCTTTGGGTTTTTGTTTGGTGTGTGTGGGGGGAGATGTTGTTGTTGTGTGTGTGTGTATGTGTGTGTGTGCTTTTTTTGGAAGGGGGGAGGGGAAAGACAAGGTGGGGGCCGGAGGTGGGGGGGAGAGTAGGGAGAATGTGTGTCTGTGAGTGTGTGTTGAGTGTGAGTGTGTCTCTGTGTGTGTAGGGGTCGAGGTGGGGGGGGTCCGTGTTTGCGATTTGAACCTTTGGTACCTACAAGGAGGGTGTCTCACCGAACGGTAGTTAAAACCTCACCAGAACCGCGCGGAAGTGAGAAGTCGCGGCCAAAGGCGCCCGCAGAAGCCTCCTCTCTGGGCCGGACCCCAGCCCGAGCGGCCGAAAGGAGCCCCCCGCCCGGATCACAGGTAACAAAAGAAATAGAAACCAGTGCACCGTCTTCTAGGGGAAGGGGATTAGGATAGGGAACCTTCTGTGACTTGGACATCGGCAGAGAAACTTTATACAATTCCATGAGAAATTTTATTATTTTTTTCTGATAGAAAAGAGGAGCCAGAAGGGGATTGGGGGTGGATAGAAGTAGAAGGAAGGAGAGACCCGGCGCATTACAGCCCCTTTTCCCTTAGCTGCTCCCAGCCAGAAGGCGCACTTGATGCTTGGAGAAGCAAAGGAGGTGAAGTTCATTTGTAGGCATGGAACCCTTTTAGGGGGGCCGAAGAATGAATCGGTTCTCACAGCCGAACACAGCCACTCAATACACACACACACACACACACACACACACACACACACCCCTTGACCTTTGCTAAAAAGAAAGGAAAAGATTCTTGACGCCAAGCCGCGGGCGTCTATCCGCTGGTCTAACGCACAACCGGCGGTGTTCCGTCCGGAGCAAGCAGCCACCGCCTCCCGGGTCCCTGGCCCAGAGGCCGGGCGATCCCGCCTCCTAACGGACCTGCCTTCCCTCCGCGGCGCCCGCGCCCGCGCCGCGGAGAGCAGCCCTCGCTAGTGCCCGCCGCGCCCGCTCCGGTGGGCGGGTGTCTACCTGCAGCCCCAGCCCCAGCGTTCACCCCAGCCTCTTGGAATCCCCTCCCCAGAGCTCACGAACCCCCGGGCCTCCGCCAGCCCCGCACACTAAGCGACCTTCGGGGAACTTGAGAAGGGGAAGAGGGGCGGGTGGTAAAAGGAGGAAGAAAAACGAGGCTGAATAAGGTGGGGTGGGGGGTGGAGAGTAAAGCAGGGAAAGAGCAGGGAGAGAGGGGCTCCCAGCCCCACTGACCAACGTCCAAACTTTCAGAGGATGAGTGCGGAGGACCAGTCATCCCGATCGGGGCGCAGGGGCGCTGGGCGAGCGGGGACCCCTGGCAGTGCCCGCGCCGTTGCGGAGCTGACAGCTTCCCCCAGCCTCTAGAATTCCCCCGGCTCGCGGGGAAGGCAAAACCCGAAAAGACAGGGAAAAGGAGAGAAAACTGCCCGAGCAAACGTAGAAGATCCTCCGCCACTTAATCCAAAAGTTAAATCCCGAAAAACGCAGCCCCCCTAAAGAAAGTGGAAAATCAGGTCCCTCAGTGCCCCCTCCCTCCCTCAGCGGAGCAAAACCTTGAGCCAAAAAAAAAGGGGAAAGAGATAGAAAAGGGGGGCAGAGCGGAAGATATGGTCGGGATGAGGGGATGTGTGCGAGAGCGAGCAGGAGCGAGCGAGCTAGGGGCAGAGAGGAAGAGAGGCGGAGAGGGAGAGGGAGAGAGAGGGAGCGAAATATCAAAGATTGTGCAAGATCAGGCTGGAAAGATAATCGATACTCGACCTAAATTTAACACAAACTACTCAATAAAAGTTAAAGAAAAAACTTACTTTCCATTTCCCCTGCAGTTCCTACTCGATCTTCGCCTCTTTTTTGTTTTGCTTTTATTTTACTTACAGCTGATCACATCCAAGTGAAACGAGAGGGTTCATTAAAAAATAAAAAAAATAAAAAATAATCCTCGAACTTTATTGGGTGAAAATAAAAACGCTGGAGCAGAAAGTGGGGGGCATGGAGCGGTCCTCGGGGGTCCGGGAGGAGTTAAAGCATGTGCCGACCGCGGTCTCGCTGTTTGGTTGTGAAGGGGTTGGGAAAAGGAGGAAAGGAAATGAAAATCCGATATGTCTTTATTCTGCTAATTATTATCGTTTTAGCCCTGTTTAAAAAAATGGCTGATTAAGTTGAGTGCGCATGTCTTTGTGTGTCTATTCCCGATATGCACTCTGGGAATGAGAGAGGAGAGCGAGGGAGAGGGAGAGGGAGAGGGGGGGAGAGAGAGGTGTAATTAGTGAGGTGATCAACATTCCCCAGACTGCAAATGACGCGCAGCCCGGACTCAGAGCAGCTCCGGAGCCTCACGGCTTCCAAAGCTCCCAGCGCTGCGGCTGGAGCCCCGGATGCGGCGACCGCGGAGAGGACAGGGGATGGGGACCTCCGGGACTCGCACCCCACGCGCCCCTCCGCGCGACTCCCAAACTTCATTAGACACACACACGCTCTTACACACAAACACAGACACACACAGAGCAAGAAGGGGAAGGAAATAAAACATAGATACCGCCAAAGCATGGTCCTTTAACCATTTGAGATTTTTTTTTTTTATTTTAATGAGGCAAAGTAATTATTATCGGACCAGAGATTTGTTTACTAGGGAGCTTTAAGCAGAAATATGAGTTAGGGTAATGAAGAGCTTTTCTCTGCCTAGTTTATTCTGCTGTGCACATGAACGCACTTTAATGGCGAAATGCGGGGGCCTGAGCAAATATGCAGATATATGTAAATAAAGGGTGCCTGGCTGTGTGCAAACACCGCTCAACCCAGCCTATTTCAAAGGAGGAATTGCACTCTGGATCCTTAGGCACTCTATTTGAACACGTATCCTTTACTTGTATACGCAGGAGAGAAAATCCAGGGTATGGGAGATGGAAGCGGTTAGTCAAAGAAAACTTCCAAATGAGAATAAGTGACGGTTGCAAGAATGATGGGGGGTTGGGGTACAGTTCTAGCCTTTATGTAATATTCTTGAATATTTTATCAGAATTGCATAAGTTCAATGTAATAACTTTAAGAAGACTTAGAAAAGAAAAACCTTTCATCTTTTGAGTCTGTTGAGTTATCTTTCTTGAAGCACATTATGATGAATTTTAAAACCCCACTACAGATCTCATTAGAATGAAATATACTTGGTATTTTCTGGTGCAAAATTTAAGGTGGCTGATTCTCATTTGAAAATCTAATTATCTCTTTCCAATATTACAGATGTGAATATGAGTGACACTTTCATTAAAAGAAAATTAACTAAAACTAGGAATAGACATACTTTTAAATATCTCCTACTGAGTTTGGAATATATATATGGAATATATACATATATACACATATATATGGAATATATATATATCACATATATATGGAATATATATATATCACATATATATGGAATATATATATACACATATATATGGAATATATATATACATATATACACATATATATGGAATATATATATACATATATACACATATATATGGAATATATATATACATATATATATATACACACACATATATATATGCATTGCTACTCAGCATCTTGATGCACTTCGCACTACTATACTACAGGTCACAGGTAGACACCATCTATGTAATATTTCAAAAATAGGAATTCTAAAGAGAAAGTAAGAATAACAAATCAAATGAACTAAAAACAGGAAATACTTGCAATGTCCAGCTTCCTGGACAGGTGATGTTTCAGCTGCCTTTGAGTTGACAGGCCTTTGAAGTTCTGGATCGCTAGGATCTGCTTCAAAACCTTGTCTTAGGCCTTAAGCACCAAATCTACCAAATACCAACAGAAAGGTTTATCGCACAAGTATTTGGAACTACAGAGACTGCAAAAATGCATCTTTCCAGGCCAAAAACCTTGCGTTATCAGGGAACATTTGGAAAATCCTAGGACTGATGCAAATGGATTAGAAACCAAACAAAACACCTGGGAGGATAAAAGCACAGTCCTCAAAAAAGCAGACCTAGGCCCAGATCAGGAAAACTGGTTGCCTTCAGCAGCTGGCTAAAGTTACAATGAAAGTCCAGAGGCATGGAGTGGAGAAAAAAAAACCCTAGATATGGTCTTTATTAAGAGAAAAAAGCAAATCACCACCTTAGGGATCCAGAGTCAGTGCAGGTACTAGTGTTTTAGAAACCAAGGCTACTAAATGTTAACAGAAAGAAAATCATCTGTCTCTCCAAAGACTTTATTCGATTTTAAACTTCTTTGGGAAGAAATTTGTTGAAAGTGGAAAGCTTTCTAACATTTTAAAGTTACTTTGTTTACAGCCCCACCTTTACACAGCAATTGTATCACCAATTTGCTAGCAGTATCTGATTGCACCTCAGTGGAGTTTATCCATATGCCTTAAGAAACATACATGCACACAAGGGTAACATTTAAATTCTCTGCAACTTGTAAGTGAAAAAGGTGTTTATGTAGCGTTACTGTTTACTGAGAAACACCCCAGAGAGTAAAATTTCTGGCTTTAAAAAAACTACTTGAGGTGCGTGCATGGGGAAGGGGAGTGGGAGCTTTTAAAGAGACTGAGGGGAAATGAAGGCAGGGAAACTTTCAGGTTCAAATCAGAAAAGATCAAGCCCTTTGCGGGAGAGGGCTCCATGTACAAGCTCACTGATGGAAAAACCATTTCCTGCGACTTCAGACGGGTAAATGCATATGATGAAGGAAACACCTGAGAACAATAAGTCTGTTTCAGGCTCAGGTGAAGAAAGAGGTCTATTTCTGGCATGGAAGAATAGGGAAATGATGATCATTTCGTTTTCAAGTTCTTTATTTCTTTTGCCTTTTTCTCCCTGAGACATCAATAACATTAATGTCATTAATGTCAAGACAGCAAACGTCAAATCAGGAAAACCATTAAAAAAAATTGGTGGCTACTTCTCCTCTACACCTCCCCCCCGTCTTTTCTTGGAAAATACAACTGTGTGTATCCGTGTGTGTGTGTGTGTGTGTGTGTGTGTGTGTGTGTGTGTGTGTCTGGAGGTGGGGGCGGTTATTGATTTCTAAGTAAGGAAACAAAAGAGGATTTGTAAGGGGTGCCCATTTTATCAACCCCTTCTTTTGCTGGCGAGAATTCTCCTCCTAACGTGTGTGTGTGTGTTGTTGTTGTTGTTGTTTACCATTTCTTTCTCGTTTTCTTTCCCTTTTCCCTAAGAAGAGAGGCTGGAGGTGAGGGTCGGGGGTTAATGGGCTGAGGGAAGGGGCAGAGAGGTTCTAGCTCAGAGTCAAGAGTTTCCTCCAGGGCTTGGCCTCGGAGCGCGCCAGCGTGAGGAGGGCTGTTGGGCTGAAGCGGCGGCGGGACTGCGTGGGGTGGGCCCCGGGGCGCGGAGCGCGGAGCGCGGCGCCGCTGGCAGCGGCACGAGGATGCGGGCGAGCCCGAGCCCAGCCCGCGGGCCGCTATGGGGCGCGAGCGCGATCCGAGCTGCTGGACCTGGCTGCGCCGCTGTGCCGCGGCCGCTTGCGCCCTACTTCTGGGCTCCCAGCGCCAGGAAACCCAGCTGCTCCTCTCGGGTCTCTGCGGACGCCTTTGACCCTGACTCCCACTCCCTGCCCCACCCCCATTCCACTGTCCCTAAACTCCGCGCGAACCCGCCGCCGCCCTCACGGAACGTTGGGCCACTTTTTATTTCAAAGTGAAAGGAGCAGAGGTTTCCCTGCCGCTCCGAGAACTTTCCCTAGATCCTCTTCAACACTTTACAGGGCAACCTCAGCCCAGCCACATCCACTGCAGAGCACTCGGACCCTGACATTGAGCACCGAGTTAGGGGAGAACCAAAAAGGACTACCAGGTGGTTAGGTGTTGAGTGTTGCAGGCAAGGAGTGATTAACATTGAGACAAAAGGTAATTTCCACTTCCAGACTTTTTCTTCGGCGTATTTTATTTCCCAAATCCACTCCGAGGACACTCTTCACAATCGGTCTACTGAGTTTTCAGCTGTTTGTTCTGTCTTTCTCCCACCCTGTCCTCACCAATTCACTAATAAATATCCCACCTCCCTCTCCCCAGTGTCCCTCCAGCTCAAGAACAACTCCAGCCCAAGGGGAAAAAGGTTTCCAGTCTTTTGACCGCGCTTCCGGGGTCTATAGATGAGCTCAGTTTGAAACGAGGTATTACAAGATTTCAGCGTCAGGAACTCATTATATCACCACAGACACTTTAAGATTCTCAGCCCCCCTCCTCCTTTTCTCTTTTTGTTGGGTCTTCTCCACCCGGGGGCTATTTAACAAAGGCAGTGTGTTAACTAACATTTTTGTTTAAGTTAGCAACCTCTTTCCAAAACACACTTAAGTCAGATACCAATATTTGTCACTGTGTGTGTAGGGGGGCGAGGAGAGTGACAGGGTTGGGGAGTATTTGTGTAAGGGAGGGATGTGAAGTTGACAATGAATGGAAAGGTGCAGAGCTTGTTTGGGAAGGTGTCATAAACACATTATATTTACAGTGAAATAATTCAAGAAATAGTGGGGTGTATGTGTCTGTGTGGCTCTGTGTGTGATGAGGGAGCTAAAGCTTTCTATACAGAACCAGATATATATTTTTAAAGAACTAACAAAAAAGGGGGGGATTTAAAATATGACCTAACATTGAGAATGGACACTCTCTTTGATGGAGGGAGTGAGCTAGTGGAAATCAAATTCAAAAGGGAAAGGCATTTTGAGTGTGTATATACCGTGTGCAGTATTTGTGGGCAGTTAAATTCCTCCCTGAATCCCTCCCCTCCTCCAGCTACACTCTCATCTCCTTTATGGTCTTCTTCTTTTTCTTAAAAAGCATAGAAATGTCCCCCTTTTGTTCCCGGGTCTCTGTCTCTGCACCTCTATATCCATGTGTATTTCTCTGTTCCTGGACTAAAGTCCATTTTTGGTTTTACTTTGGAGTAAATGTTTTAGCTTTTTTCTTTTTTTTTTTTTTTTTTTTTTCCTTGGGGATTCTGACCTTTCAGGGGGCAGGGGAGTCATTATGTAGAGTTAGACACAGGTAAAGAAAGGAAGGGGGAAAGAGGGAGGGGCTAGAGGGTTTGAGGAAGGAAGAATTAAGGGAGGAGAGGAGGGAAAGGGAGAAGAAAGAGAAAAGTCAGATGCCCTCTGGCCTTTCAGAGGTCAGAGCTCAGACAGTGCTGTGACCTCTTTTCCCTCTAGGCAACCAGCCCAGTGTTTATAAACAAATCAGACAGGACTCTCCCCAAACAATAGCAGTTCACTAACTTCATAAGCACTTCCACAGCACTTATGCAAATTAATGAGGACCCCTTATCACATTCCTCCCCCCAACACACATACATGTTCACACCACCAAAAACGAAGATCAAAATCACACCCTCCTCAAATATATATGGAGATATTTCCAGCAAGAGTATCCAAAGAAAATGTTACATTCTGTTTGGGGAAGAACTCCAAGACATGATCCAAATGGGAAAGGTTAGACAAATAGAGAGAGAGTAGATACAGACAGACACGCACACACAGACAGAATAACTAATTTCATTGAGCAGAAGATAAAGTGATATTTTAGACCTAAAAGCATCTATATCTAGTCAATGAAATGCTGTATAGACAATATACTAAACTCTGGCCACCAAATAAAATTATTTTAAAACGACATTGCATTCATCCAAACACCCACATTTCTAAGACAAATGTGCAGATATTTACAGCTGAAGAAAAGCCACCACCACTATATGCAATGTCCCTAAATATTAGACACAAGAGCACTATTAAATCCTACAGCAAACAAGACAGCCCATCTGATCTAAGTTACAAAATGTATAATTATTTCTACCTTTAATTACAAAAGACAGCTAGCAGAAACTAAATGAATCAAAGATTTTGAAAGAAAATGTGGTTTGCCAAGATACAGGAATGGTAGCTTTACATTAAATTATAACCAAAACACCAATTCAGAAATAAATGAGAAGATAGAAAAAGAAGGTGAAAGCAAAAAAAAAAAAAATGCATTAAATGATTTTCAAACTTTTGCTTTAAAATGATTATCAGTTAAAGTCTAAGAGAAAATGGTTAAAGAAAGTATACCTCAGAGCAAAAAGATCATCTCCTTTTCTTCTTTGTCTATCTGTCCCCTGTTAAAGCATATGGAAAATGTTTTCAAAATGCCCAGATTTGGCACATTGTCATTGCAAAGAGGAGCGCAGTGATGCTGTTAGAGAAAATGGGAAATAAATTCAGGATTGGGTGCTGCCTCCTTCAATGCGGATTTATCTAAGTTTAATTTAATATTCCGCAATCACTGAATGATCACATATAACTCACCAAGATTTTAAAGGGCTTTATTTAAATACCTTGAGCAATAAGAGAATGAAATTTAAACCATTTCAGCCATTGCTTATATTTTTTGTTTATTTTCCTATTAGGAGAAATTTAAGTGGCAATTTCTAATAATAAAAGGAAAAACGATGAAGATTTAGGTTTCTTTTTTAAAGGGAGAATGTTAAAGGAAAGCATTAGCTTTATTAAAATCATTCTGAACGTAAAATCAAAAAGCACAAAATGGTTGTTTGTAAAACACTAAACCTTTAATCGATTTTATTGGCATTCCGATCGATTAGATAAACGGAAATCTATAGCAAACATCAAAGCATTTAAAATATTTTCTCTATCTCATTTATAAACAAAACTTTTCTTTTCAGCAGAAAAAAATGATTATCAAACGACTAACAGGAAATTCTTCAGATATCAAATTACGATAATAAAATTATTTCCACATGGAAAGGGATAATGACAATGATGATAGTAATTACAATAATGAATAATTCAACAACCCTTTGACATGTATGGAAGAACCTCAGCAGAAACGGGTGTTTGAAGGGGGGCTACTTTAAAATAAATACTTTATTTTTAAAGGAATATTTTAAGAGACAACTCGAGGGCAGTTGCTTAGGTGTGCCTGCCGAACTAGTGTTGATTTCCCTGCAGATGTAAAGGAGTCGATTTCTTTGCCGGCGGTTCCCTTCCAAATTGAGTTACTTCTTATAAGCAAAATTAATATGCAAACAAGAGTGAGCCCTACCAGATTTACAAACTAGTGTCTGGACTTGTCTTCTACCTATTCTTAAAGGTGATTCCCAAATTATAGAGAGGGGCGAGGACTAGACTCTCCAAACCTGAAGTGAAGGAAAACGATTTATTTGGAGATGTGAAAACTGCTGTCCGGAGAAATGCAGCCATTAGAGCTTATGGCATCCTAGCTGTGGCGGCAAGAGGAAGTGTGGCTGTAACGGGTATTATGTTTATTTGTTAAAGAAAATCAATGGAAGTGGCTGTAAAGTAGTTAGTGAGGCGTGTGTTTGGGACTCGCGGGGAATCGTGACTCCGGCAGGCTGGTCGAGCAGCCCTTCTCATTACCAGCAAAGTCCCTGCGTCGCCCGGAGCCGGGGCGCGGACCGCGCGGCACCTGGCTTCGCGCTCGTGGGTCCTGCCCCGCGTTGCTCTGGTTGACCGCCTGTCTACACAATCTTCTGCCCTCTCTGTCCGAAGTCCTAGCAATTGCTCCCTGACTCGGGCTTTTTCCAATTGACTGTGGTTGTCTTCCCACGCCCCGCCTCAGCAGCACACACCTTTTTCCTCTTTTTTTTCCTTAGGGATTCCTGTCGTTTCCTCCTTTCCTTACGCTGGGAGCCTGAACTTCTGTTCCTTTCCTTCTGCTGGAATCTCTCTGAATCTCCCAGTCCCTTGGGTGAATCGCGGACTATTTCTTTCCTACCCTGCCCCTCCCCCATTTCTCTCTCCTGCCATTTATTTAGCACCCGGGTCTTCTTACCCTCGCACTTCTATCCTCTCCTCCAGACATTCCAGAGAGTTCTCATCACACCAGAATGCACTTTTTTTCTCCTCCTACTACTCCCTTTGGATTGGGGAGTAAAGGGGGATTTCGAGTTGAACTCCCAGGGGTTTTATTCTATTCTTTTAACAGCTTTACTTTCCCTTTTCTTCTTTGCATAACCTTCACCTACCTACTAATTTGTAACAGAAGCGGTTTCTTTCCCTTTCATTTCCTAGCTTACAATTTCCGTCTGGGGTTGTGCATTGCACATGCACTCTCTGACTTCCCCGCCCCCGCTCCCCCCGCCCCACCAGCCTCCGTCCAAGGCAACTATTTTCTTATACTCGGTTGCCGTCTAATTGCATTTTCTCTTCTCAGAGTTAAGTTAGTTTCCACGATGTAAAGTTCACCGTACAGCGCCTTTGCATCTGCCAAATTATTTCGTTGCCCAAATGAACGGTAGGGTGTGGGGGGAAATGTATCAACCACTCAGGTCCCTTTTAACACCTTTTTACTCTCAGTCCCGCCACCCACTCCAGTAATGTCTAATGTGAATAATAACGAATTCTGGAAGACGTTTCCTCTCAGCGCGTGCTGATTGCTCGTGAGTTATTCCTGAGCGGGTCTCAAAGCCCTCACTTGTATCTTCTGACTTCGAGTGATCACCATTTAAACCGTCCACCCTTTCTTCTCTTTCCCTCACTGTCAGCCCTGACTGCGGGAGGGGGACGCAGCCTGAAGACCTCGTACTCTTGCTTCTTGTTTCTAGCTGCTGCAGCTGCCGCTGAAATTCGCTGTGGCCGCTGCCTCTTCCCGCTTTAATCCCAGACCTCCAGTCATTGGGCAGCTCCTCAGAGGCAAGAAGTCAACACCATGGCAACCCGACAAGCCTATCAAATCACCGGCTGGCGTGACAGCAGCAACACTGCAGGCAGGAGTGGGCTGGGCGGAAGAGCAGAGTGGCCACTGCGCTCAGGTACACAGTCTGGGAGTGGACAGCAGCTGCTGATCTCCACGTTCTGGCTACACATATGTGCACCACCCAGTCCATACCCCTACCTTATGTGCCCTATTAAGTTCTGGAGGAGAAAGGGGACGAGGAGAAGGAGAGATGCATATGGGCTTGGAGGAACAGGAACCGCAGAAAAGAGTTTTAAACTAAAAGGAATCCAAGTCTTAGAATTGTAAACTAAAGATGTCTTGTGCCCCAGCAGTCTATGAAAACAAGTCACAATAGGCTCAAAACTAAATGGAAGGAGTTTACACAAACAAGGTGTGTGTGTGTGTTTGTGTGTGTGTGTGTTTGCCAGTTCTGTTATTTGTTTGAATATGAATGCAACATTCCGTTCTGGAGCTCCAAAAGGATAACAGAAGATGTTGCTCTGGAGTTCCAGAAGGATAAAGGAAGATGTTGCATTTTAAAATTTTCTTGTCTGCCACTGTTGGAGTCTGCTCAACTTTAATTTCAGCTATGGTAATGGTAACTGACTTCCTTGAAGATGACCTAAACTTTACCTGAAACCGTCTTTGCCTTGTTCTTTCATAAAAGGTGTGTTGCGTGTAATGTGTGTTCTAGATCTTGATTCCATAAAGGGAAGAAAGACACCAGGAAATGTGTGTATTCCTCTAAGGCCTACCTGGCCTGTGTATTTCCTCATTTTCCTTAAGAAATGTTGAATTAGGCAGATGGAGGAAGATGGGCATTTCACTAACATTTCAGAGCATTGTGTAAATTACCATGAGATAGATTGGAATTGCATTGTTCTTTTTTATTTTAAAAGCAAACAATATTTTTGAGAAACACACAACATATTTCTTAACTTACAATTTTATTGTGAAACCTTTGACAAATATTTGTACAAGAATATAGAATGCTATCATTGACCAAACGTCACCCTAGGTCACTTATCTCATCATGATTTCTAAATTTTGGAATGCAAGTTTGCCTGCTGAAGTTGTATAGGACAGAAGGGAAAATTCACTTAATAACAAAGGTAATGTGTCTTATTGAGGAAATCTTGTATGAATTATAAAATCTACACTTAAATCCACTCCACATAAACACGATTCACTAAATAAACAATTTTTATATTGATCTAACATTTTTATGAAGAGGCTTTCAATGTGTAAGTATTTAAATTATACTTGGCATACATAAAATGCTAGAGAACTAGAAAGGCTTTTAAAAGCAGCAATTGCAATATTAAGCAGAGTAGGATGGAGAGCCAATGTCTGAGGCTATAAAGAAAAATTCGATGAAATCTTGAACTTCATTTCCTTACTTTCTCTGTATTTCATTGTTGATAGATCCCAATATTGAAACAGTATATTTTCAAAATATAATTTATTACAGACCCAAAATGGGCATAATTACTGGCACTAGAGAAACAGATCGTGATATCCTAGAAAAAACTTTTGGACATAATATGATTTTTCCTGCATTGAAACTCTAATGTCATACTGGTAACATTTTCTTATTCTGCGCTACTGTGCAGAGTTGCTCAATGAAGAACCGCCAAGCACGTAGAGCTGAGATTTGGTTATTGCTTAAATGGCTACCTCAATGCCAAGGTATTGATATCCTTAAATATTTTTGGCTAATTCACATTACATTTAACATGTGCTGAGCGTTTACAGTGGAAAACATATGAGGAAACATAGTGCTGTAATTTAAAATTAAAATGCATATGTTTAATTTGTTATCTCCTGAAACTACATTTGTAAATTTAAAATATTTTTAAAGATAAGTTTAATAAAATGTTCAAAAATATTTCGGTATACTTTGGCTTTTGTAATAATAAATGAGCACAGGAAATATGGTGCATTTAATATTTTACTATTTCTTTTAATGGCATGTCCTCAGTTACTGGAAAACTTTCAGTACTTCAGGATCTATAACACTATTCGTGTATGTGTGTGTATATAGTATGCTATTTAAGGATACTGTCATTCAAGTGTTCATTTCTATGTTAATATTTCTAATTTTAAAAAGTTAAAATGAGATGAAGTTAATACATTAAAGAATTTAAAAATCCTTTGAATTTTTAAGTTTTTTTTATCATGAACTTGCCATTTATGGATGATTGAAAATTGAAACAATTTTTTGCATTTACAACACAAATATTTATTTTTTAATTATAAATCGATTTTAGTGTCTACCATTAAAATACCTTCATAGGTTGTATAGTATATGACCATCTGTTTAAATATAGATTCATGTATATGCCACACACATGTTGCTAGTTAGCTCTACATTCAAATCTTTACATTTAAAGCTATTTTCTACACTTTTAGTACTTCCCATATGGATGCTGTTAGAAGGAGGAAATTTCTCTCCTTTAGCTAATGAATAAGATAGTAGAATTAAACACAGTTTAAATGCTACAGTAAAAAAATCAATGCAAGGATGCCTCACTCGTTCTCAACAGGATGGATGCCATCTCCATAGAGTTCATTCTTGACCTTACCTGAGTAAGTACTTTGACTTAAAGTATGAGATGCACCTAGAGGGGTAATACATTGAGCTTAATAGGAAGACAGTTAATAACCTTTTTTCATCCTCGTGCACTATCAATCATGGCTGTCACCAGTCTGCTGAATCAAAGCAAAAGTGTTCTTCACAGATGACTGATTAGAAACGCAAAATCACAAGATCCATCTTCATGGTCACTTTTATTATAGTCATTTTTAAACTGACAGCAACCTGCTCAGTTTCAGCACACTGGGCATCACAAATAGTGTCACTCAGTGCAGCTAACCATGAGAAGAGGTTGGTTGGATTATACTTAAAAATAATTAGGCCCTCAACCCTTTGTGGAGCCTAGAAAAAGGTATTTGGCTCTCAATCTCCCCTCCCCGACTCCTAACGTATTTTGATTCCCTTGTATCATTAGTTCAGCATTAGAAGGGAGGCATCTTAGGGTATAGTTTTATCCTTGTTAATTGTCTGGGAATTAGGAAATGAATATGTCTACTTGAAAATTACATACAACTTTTTCTGTACTGCCTTTTGTCAACTTCTTGACAACCAACAATATTGCTACCCTCATGGGGGCAAATAGTTTAAATAGGGTGGTTTTTATACAAATATGTGCGTGTGTGTTCATGCTTCAGAAATCTAAGTAGTCAGGTCATAGTAAATGATGCCCACTTACTAATAAGGTGTCCTTTTCTGTGGAAAGCATTTAATAGCATCACTTGAATGCTGTAACACTGGAATTACTGAGGCTATAACTAAATGCATAGTCTTAAAGAAGGCCAAAATACTAACTCCTAGGTAGCTAAATTCTTGACATGTAGTGTCATATTATTTTTTTCAGCCCCAGAATATTGAAAAAAGGACAAATTTGGAAGACCAACAAATAGATATACATAAAAAGCATTACAGTAGGAGGTTTGAAACAGTTACAGCTGAATCAAATGATAAGGAACTTTGTCTTTACTAGCGCTCTTCATCTTTGTGATACAAGATGAAACTTTTGGGTTTATTTCATGATATTTTCATACATGCCTTAAGAATATTTTATAGTACTATATGGCAGTATTGATAAAAACATTTACATGGGGAAAGTTTTCAATAGAAAATCTTCAAAATATATTGTATGCCCGTTTTATAGGTTCATTATTTCACATTTTGGGAAAGTAAACCCCAATAGATTTAAGTTTTAATTTAGTAATTTTAACCAAAGTGCCTTATTTTAGGTCTCCATACAGTTATCTTTTCCCTTCATCTCAAATATCCACTTTCTTGTTAGTGCGCGCACACACACACCCCCAAACACTAAGAGAAAGAGAGATAAATCATTAATAATGTTAATATAACATAATACCCTTAGATTAACTTTCAGACATGTGAATATCCTACCTTTAACTTTTCTGTAAGGTACCAATTTTTTTCTCCATCTCTTTGTAAACCACCCCTCCCACACACACACAAACACACACATATGTACACACAGACATACACACACATCTTTATTCTAGATTATGACAATGTTTTTCTTCTCTGTGAAAAATACATAAACAGCATACATATACACACAAACATATATATGCATGTATGATATATCTGTGTTTTCTACAGATGGTAATAGATGTCTAAAAGTACTCTATAAAAAGGCTAAAATTAATTTCTCTAATATTGTACTTTGTTATACATATTTTTCTACATAGAAAAATCAAATTAAATATTGTGAAATAAATCCAGTTAGCTATCTAGTTTCATTGTATATTTTTAGTTAAATAACACTGTCTTAGAATTTGAATAGAAATATGTTAGCTAATATTTTAAAATAGTTTCACCTCATAAAAATTAATAATGACAATACTTACATTGTTAAATATGTAAAATTAGGGCTAACTGAAATGTTTATGTATTTTTAATACACATAATTACATAAATAACAATGCAATAATCATCTTAATGTGTTCATTTTCAGTTCACTTTAACAATAAAAACAGAATATCTCCTGACAAAATGTCTCTCTGTGTTTGTGTGTTTGTCTCCTGACAAAATGTCTCTCTGTGTTTGTGTGTATGTGTGTGTGTGTGTGTGTGTATTTGGATACATTAAGTTTACACTTCTAGAAAGGATAATCTCATAGAATTCAATATTACTTTTAAATTTTGGGCGGTAAAATATTCTTTATGACTAGATCATACACATCAAAATATTTATGAAAAAGATATTTATTTGAAATTCCTGGAATCTGTCCAGAATATTTTGCTAGTAAAACTAATGCAGTGAAATGATACACATATTTTTTTTGGCATCATCTTGGTAGTCTATGCAGGTGGTCACTATAGATCTTTAATATTAATCTTTAATGTGCATCATAAATATGAAAATTTATAAAGTTTATAACAATTTTAGGTTTAGCATCATGTTTTCTTCTACAGATAGGTCTTAAAGGACTGAGAAAATAAAAATAATTTTCTCTTTTAGAAATTTAATTAAAACAAAATATTTAAAGAAAATTAGCTTCTTTTAAAAGTTATCATGGAATGTTATTATTTGAGATTTTCATGTTTTGACAAAAATTGAAACCAATATTGACTTACACTTAAAGCATTATTGTTAATTTGGAAAGTGTTTTGGAGAAAATATTAGCATTTTTATTTCTCTGAAATCTTTAACTATTTTGCTGTTAGTTTTAAATACCTATCTTGTGTCCATTGTTTGTGCTTACATTTTCGTTACTGAGAACATTCTTATGTTTGTCAACATATAAAGCAAGCAACTTTATTTAATATAAGAATATTACATGATAAATGGACTAGCATAGTTGGTAGAAATATACTTAATATATAAATACATGTTAATCAAAACATATTTTAAACTGAAAAACCCTAATAATGTTTATGCATTGTAGCTTGGGCTAGAATTTATATTTGTGCATTACATGTAATATTTCTATACGTGAATGTATATACATAACTATACCTAAACCCTTTCATATTTAGGTCATTGACTTATTTTGAATGCTATCACACAACTATTACAATTATCTTTGCCATACCTGCATTCATGCAGCTTGAATATGCAGTTACAACATTTCTCTTTTTCCGGGAGTGTGATTTTTCCCTTGGTATCTGAATTGTTCTTTGTTGAATCTTTGTGATTAAAAAAAGTAAAAACACTCTTGTATGAGTGTCAGTTTGCAATAAATGTGTGAGAAGATGTGTGGTCAGGATAGTCTGCCCATCTTTTAGCATGTCTTTTCTACCTGGGCTTAACTAAAGCTATTTAAAGAGAAAAGAAAATAAAGCAAAGGTCAAACAAAAATCACTGTTAGCATCTTGTAGTAAAAGAAAGAAAATCTTGAGATAGTTACAATTATTTATTATATAATTTTTACTGAATGTTAACTTTCAAAATGCTACTATTACTATCACTTTTTATTAAAATCGTCATTTTGTTTAATTGTTGCTTTTTAGTTAAAATGTGACATATACAGACCTTAAAAATCTCTGGAACTAGAATTATTATTTTTTCTGCTGCTCATGTTCCCCAAATCTTTCTGCCTTTCAGCCACTAAAGCTAGAGGATGAATTTTATCACAAATAGACTATTTTGATCGGTGTGCTTTATTCTTACCTATTTCGGTTTACAAAAATACGCAAATAGGTGTAATGACAACTTTTAGAATGTATTCTAAGATGTTAATGATATTTTCAAGTAAACGTTTAGGATAATATTTTATAATCATCCTTTTTTTGATAGCTGAAGCTTTTACATGTAAACCTTCACTTACATATTACACTACCACTGAAGAATTTTAATGTATTACAGTTCATTTTGCAATAGATTCACAAACATTCAGAGTAGCATTATGTTGCTTAGTTATTCATTATAGTTCACATTTAGATTTTCATTTGAATTTTTCCCTTTTCAACATTTGGATATCATTTCATTAACTATCATAAACCAGTAGTTTAAGGAGGAGCAATTCTGAAATATAAACACTCTTTCTAGGATTTTACAGAATTGCCATAGGAGAGAAAGAAGGGACTAGCATTACTTTACTCTAAACATTTCCCTGTTATGATTATAAGAAAAGATCTGATACTGTGGCAATTTTTTTCATATGTGATCTTTCTTTAGAATTATTTTCAAAGTCAACTGTTCTTAGACCTTATTTTCATCTCCAAAAAGCCTAAGTTTTGTTTCTTGTAAGATATTTCTTTAGAGCATATCTTAGTTTAATTCACTTTTAGCAAAAGAAACACCCAGGCTCAATCTGGAGACCTCCTTCCAACATAATTTAGCTGGACCTTTTCTTAGTAAAGGTTTTCTGGTTTTCATTTTCACTTCATATTCTCAAATAAAAGATCCTTTGTTGTCTACCATTTGATTGGACTTAATGAAAAACACTCCATTTTAACTTAACAGTATTTCCTTTTGAATTTATTATATTTAAGAACACTGTCAAAAATCAAACATTTAATCTCAGGTTTTTATATTTCAAAATATATTACTATCACATGGCTCAGTGAGGTGATGTAAAAAGTATACTGAAAAGATTTCAAAAAGAAAAGCAAAAGTGAAAAAACCTGGCTTCATTTTAATATGAAACTAAATACCATGGCTAATGTGCAGATTGGGTACGGCAGCTGACTATGAAGACGAACATGTGACAGGGTGCCAACAGCGGAATTGTGCAGTATTGACTAAATGAGGTTCACTGATTTGTATTGAGGCTAATATCTTCTTTAAACAATTCCGTGTAAATTGTGCGTATAAAGTCATTGGAAGCTATTTCTCAGGACAGCCTCGCTGGCTAGCTACCTGCTGGAGTGAGGAAGATAATCAATAGGAAGAAATAGAGCTGAGCATGAGCCTGGGAAGCTGCAGAGCAGTTAATGCTGATAAAAGTAGATGATGTCAATATTTGGGAATAGCACAACTCTAGGATAATAGACAAAAGAGAAGTGCATATGTTGTAGGGTGTTCAAACAGGGGCAAAATTAAAGCCTAAGTGGCAGATGATGTCCTAAGCTGCAAAAGACATTATTTATTACAGGTATTGTTAAATTTCTACTGAAAGCCATACACAGAGCAAGATACTGTATATGAAAGATACCTAACTTTTATCAGAAGCTTAAATACCCATTTCTATTTCAATGGTCAGTAGGTTTCTGCTCATAATTAACATAGGAAAGACTATCTTCAAAACATTTGGTAGGTATATTTTTACATGCATAGAACTACATGCCTCATTAAGAAATTATTTTTTAAAAATTATCTAAGTTGCTTCCAAAATAGAGTTAAAAATCATATAAAAGTGCAAATGAAAATAGGCTGTGAGTCAAAGGGTGATACCAAAGACATAAACCTAATTGCATTTGCATATATTTGTGATTATAGCAGACGCCCTATTTTTTAAAGCTAGTAGACTTATTGGAAGTGAGTTAATGGTATATTTTTACAAATTTAATACTGAAAATCAGTTTTCCTCTTGCTGTCAGGTGATGAAATTTTGTTCTTCTGTGCTGATCTTTCTGTTGATGTATTATGACATAGTCTGTCAACATGAACAGATATGTGAAAGGAGATTGGGTGACTGAGAGGTACAACCTGCATAGAGCTCTTCTTGAATTTTAAGCGTCTTATCATGTTTGAGTACAACAAGTAAGATTGTGCTTACTTTAAAATGCTGTTATTTTTATATAATTTAAGCCCAAGCAAAACAGGTGGACCATGACAAGGTTCTAAATTGGAATGAGTGAGCCAATTCCAAAACATGTATTTCAGAGTATCTTTAATAAAGCTTTCCACATCATAAGTTGATTCCTTTAAAAAATCATTTGCAAAATGTAAAAGTTTCTTGACAAAGAGGAGAAATCAATTCATGCACATGTGATTATTAAACATAGCCATTTTCTCCCAAATTAAACAATTCCACAACTGTTACATGCTTTTATTGTCACAGATGTTTTTATTGTTTGGTGTTAGATATCTGGATTATATCAAGTACACGATTCTGAGGTTAGGTAAAATAGCCAAGCCTGATAGTTTGTACTTGGAACCGAGCTAACAAATGTTATTAGAAAAGCAAGTACATTTATCTAGGACCGTTCCTTTTCAACATATTTTTAACCATAAATACACAGATTTAAATAAATGGTACCTCTGCTTTTCATTTTGTGCTTTTATTTTGAGAGTAACTATCTATTTTGAAAACAATTTACAGATTTAGCAAACTATACATTGCAGTTATTAACTTAAGATACTAGATAATTATACTAATTCCATATTCCAGATATATAATTTTATAAGCTTTCCTACAAATAAAACATTTGCTTTAAAAAATTGCTAGGATGTTGTCATGTATTTCACTTTTCATCTTAAATACAAAGAAATAAAATATCCTTATTCATTATTGAATTATAAAGAAGGCTTCATTTCAAATAAAGTATGAATTTTGATTTAGAGACACAGAAAAAAATCTTTTAAGATCTATACTTCAACTAATTTGTTAATCTTGTGCCACTTTCAGCATTTGTCACACATATAGACCAGGAAATTGGCTCCATCTCATTCTAGCTCTGTATTGAATTAAAAACCTCTACTGCAAAGAAGAGCATGATGTGGGGAAAGAATAAATTTAGTTCTTTCTTTAGTAATGCACATATATTTCCATACATTTCACATCCTAAGGGAGCCTATGAATGCATTCAATAAATACAAAACTATAAAGTATAATTCCTATAAAAAGGAACAGGTTAATTTTTTTTTTCTGGTTTCAGTGTAGCATTTTAAGTTTGAAGACTGAAAATTAAGTATTTTTATTCATTTATTTTACTTTTCTTTTAACAGACACCTTCAGTATTAAAAGTAAACCCATAATAATGAATCTTAGTTGTTCCATCCACTTGGATAATGTTAGCAGGTTTAGATCAAAGCAAATTAAATATCAGCAGTGGCAAATAGGGAAAAATGTTTTATGCCATTTGCATCAAGGTTTACATTTAGTTCACTAAAGTCCATCCTGGCTAATTTAGTAGACATTGTATGCAGACGACATATGTGTATATGTTGAAAAGAGTGTCCATTCCTATTTCATTTGTCTAGGGTAACAGAAAAGGTCTTTTTCAATAAAGTACAATAATAAAGGGTTAGCTTTTACACATGATGAGGGCATTTCTATTAAGATTTTGTTAAAATGAAATATGCCCCACAGGTGATTGAGATTACTGACTAGGTGATTGAGATTACTGACTAGGAAGGTAGACTTGCCGTATGTATAGTTCTCTATACTTTCAAATATTTGAATCTTCGACTGCATTCTGAGAAGACAGTACAGTGTGGTAGATTTATGATGGCCTCACGGAAACAGAGCTAGCAAAGATTATGGCTTGCTTGTTTAGAAAAACGGTGAACTGAAAGTTCCTGATTTACACTAACATATATCTAGATGAAACCATAGTTTGCAAATTGTCTTGAGGAGTCATCTTTTATTAAGTGTTTGATAGGTATGGAAATGTACATGTCTATTTTTAAACATATAATAACTTTGCTGATAGTATATTTGCAAATATTCTATTTAATATTTTCAGGTTAAAATTAATTTACCTTATATGTTTGTATTTCTGAAATACCTTAAAATTTAATTTCCAGCAATAAATATTAAGTTAAAAGATAGTTTTATAATATATCAAAAAAAGGTCCAGTAGTGTTAAAAATTTTGAGACGTCACAGTAAATCTGCATATTAAGACATTCAAAATCTTTGTCTTTTTTAACATTTGTATTCGTATTCAAGGATAAAAAAATAATTCATCAAAGACTGCCTAAATTGGTCAACCGAAAGCTTCTTCGCTTTTTAAGTGTTTAATCACCATGATCTTTATTTGAAGGGTAGAGCTGTTTCCCTCTTACTTTACAAGGCCAGCGAAGACACTCCCTTACTAAATTTAGTACTAAAATTGTGAGCAAATGTTCTTATAGACTTTTTCCTATGGGAAGTCTTATCCGTATATTATCAGAAATGACAGAATGCATGACATAAACTTGTAATTATTCTGCTATTCAGTTCTAATTCTTGTGACAATATTCTTTGCTCCCCCCTTTAATTTTTTTTTAATAATAGCTTTCAGTGTTACCATTTATATTTAGGAGAACCACAAATTATTTTTCCAAATCCCACATACCAGTTTATATACTTCCATTTAATCTGAGAAATAAATGTTTGGGAAAAGGTGAAGATGTTATACAACTAGATGACATAACTTTGAAATTGCTGGAGTCACAGCTCCCTTAAAATCCTCATTCTATTGGTTTGATTATTCTTGTATTTTAAAGCTTAGGAGTTTAGATGCATAATATTGGTATTGTGTAAAGTAGGTGTTCCTGGAAGTCACACTTATGAATTATTGTGTGCCCCAACTGTTTCAGGGCATAAAATTTCTCTAACAGACAGCAGCAGACAGATTGGGAGAACCTGGCTCAAAGTGTCAGATAACTTTTAACTCTAATGTCGGTTTTGAAAGTATCTTTTGGCTCTCTCATTTTTTAAAGGGATTTAGTAAAAACAAATGGAAAGCATTTGAAGCACATACTTCTACTGTTGGCCCAGAAATTGGAAGGATACCAGCTCAGGCTCCTTCTTCCTTCATTTCCTCTTTCCTTCTTCCTTCCTTTTTTTCCTTATTTCTATTTTTTTCTTTTGCTGTGGTTAGAAAACACCTAACATGAGATTTAGCCTCTGATTTGGTTTGGCTGTGTCCCCACCCAAATCTCATCTTGAAATATAGCTCCCATAATTTTCATGTGTTGTAGGAGGGACCCAGTGGGAGATAATTGAATCATGGGGCAGTTTCTCCCATACTGTTCTGGTGGTAGTGAACAGTCTCATGAGATCTGATGATTTCATAAGGGGAAACCCCTTTCGCTTGGCTCCCTGATTCTGTCTTGCCCGGCTCCCTGATTCTGTCTCGCCCAGCCAGGTAAGAAGTGCCTTTGGCCTCCCACCATCATTTTGAGGCCTCCCCATCCACGTGGAGCTGTGAGTCCATTAAACGTCTTTTACTTTATAAATTACTCAGTCTTTATCGGCAGTGTGAAAATGGATTAATGCAACCTCTTGACAAGTGTTTAGTTGTTCAGTACAGTATTAGCTATAAACACAATGAGGTACAGTAGGTCTTTAGAGCTTTTTATTCTTGCATAACTGAGTACACCTGTTAAAAACCAACTCCCTACTTCTCTCTCTCTAATCCCTGATAACCACCATTCTACCCTCTGCTTCTAGGAGTTTGACTCCTTTAGATATCTTATATAAGTGGGATGATGCAGTACTTGTCCCTTCTGCCTGGCTTATTTCACTTAGCATAATATCCTCTAGTTTCACCAGGATACCTTTCTGTGTCTAGTCATTATCCTCTCCTTCCTTGGAGGATCACAGGGAAGGGGCCTAGTTGGAATGTTCAGCATGAAATGAAGCAATTCGTTTACTAAGAGTTTGGAAGATGAAAGTCAGAAGAGCAAGACTGCTGAATTCTATGGGAAATAAGCACGCCAATGCTTTTAGCCATCGTTTTAGACATTGCTGACTGTTGAGAAGCAAAGTTAATGTTCACTGAGTGCTCACCATGTACCAGGCATGGTAATAAGTGCTTTACTAAAATGGTCACATTTATCCACATAGCTCCCCACTGAGGTAGGTACTATTATTATCCCCACTTTACAGAAAAGGAAATTGAGTCACAGAGAGGTTTTAAGACACTTGCACAAGTTTATAGAGCAGATAAGTAATAGAGATGGGATTCAGCCTTCTATTTGTGCACTGTCATGCTGCTTCCCTAAAAGTCACATAGCAAAAAACGTTATTTTCTTTGAATCCAAGGGGGTAAAAATATAATCTGTCTCAATGGGGGAGAAACAGCCCTCCATTCACCTTTCCTAGCTAAGAAATAAGCAGAAAGTGTCCTTGGCCAAAGTCAGCTGACTTTGGCTATTTGGTTCTGAAGAAGAGTAGATGTATCCAGAGTTAGACAACCCAGGCTAGATGTCAGAATGATGGATGCGACAGATCTAATTTTCAGGCTCTGTCTCAGTGGTATGATGTCCAGACTTCCACCATTCTCAGTGGCATGATTTTTACCAATAGGTTTGTAAAAGATGCACAAGTTTAGTGGACTCCAAGTATTCCATGTGAAAGTATGATATTTTGAGTTACATGTTTCTGTACCATTAATAGGAATTATTGATGATGCCCTTCTTTCCAAGAGCATATTCCTTAGTTGTGGTTGTTGCATTTACATACCATTGTTAAAGACCAAGTATAAACTTCTGATACTTTGAGAGAAATTATTGCTTTTTACCCTCAAGATAGGATTCAGTGCCTAACTTTCTGTACTTTTATCAATAATCACTTCTATTATTTCTGTTGCATTAACTTTTATTCAAAAAGGCTTTTATTAAAAATTGCCTTTTTCTGTTACTCATCGGAGTGGCAGATTATGTGAAAATCAGTTACAACCACTGAGCCAAACCCTATTATACTATATGTCTATACTCTGTTGAGATAATATGAACATTTTGCTTCATTTTTTAAAACTATGGAATTTACTTATGTTAGCAAATGATTCACGTATAGTAGGTGCTCAATAAATGCTAACCAAATACATAAATATCTTCTTTGATAATAATCTGATTTAAAGGGTCCATAGAACTTTGATCCCAATATTGATCATTCAGATTTGTTACGTTAAAAATACTTTGTTTTTCCCTCTAGGTTACCATAAAAACAGGAAGATAGTAAATGCAGTTTGCTAGTATGTATTAGGGAGGAAACAGAGATGTCAGAAAGGCATATAAATATTATTAAGCAAACTATAGAGCAAAGTATATAAGAGCGGAAGCATTGGGGTCAGTGAAAAGAGAGAGAGAATTCTAGCTCCAGTTCATACGGTGGTGTGACACTAGACCGTTAATTAACTTTCTCGAGCTTAGTGTTCTTTGTCTGTAAAATGGGTATTATAATAACAGAGATAGATGCCTCAATAGAGGATTGTTAAATATCCTGTGAAATGACACTGGGCCTGGCACTGTATAAGCACTCAATAAATATTACCTATCATTATCATCAATTTATAGGAGAGTTTAATGCCTCTAAGTATGTATCAGTTTGCTATTTGAAAAGTTATATTTTTGGCATATTACACTAATAAATGATATTTTCAATAAAATCTTTATAATTTTGAAAATTCCCCCAAGAATCAAACAGACCCAAATCTGAGGGAAATTTTTTTTAAAGAAAATATATAATTTAGAACATTATGATTATATAAACTTGTTGAGTTTATAAAAATTAAATTTTACAAAGCTTGGTTTTATATGTAGAAGAAATACTCTATAAACAAAATTTAAAATTAAATATAATTTTCTTTTTATAAATGCCATGGGATTAACATTTTTTCTTACATTGTGGGCTACAATGTTGAATGAGATCCCATCTCTATCACTGTGAAATTTATAATCCACTGGCATATTTAGTGACGAAAATTATAACAAAGAGCAGTATGGGAAAAATTAATTCCATGAAACTAATTTGGGAGTACAAAACTGGGCATGTAATTTATGTTGTAGACTACTGAGAATGCCATGCCATTATCAAACCAATTTAAGCCTGCATCTGTCCCTGTTGTGTATGTATGCATGTATGTCTATATGCGTGTGTTCATGAATTGTGAAAACAAAGCAAAAAAGTATACTTTCATGCAGGATATTGCCTATTTGTAGAAAGAAAAATTGTGTTTTTTCTTCTCACCCTTAAGTGAAGATACTGTTTCCCTAAAGGAACAATTACATGCTACATAAACTGACATGCACGCTTGTATAACACAGTCATGATAACAGTGAAATAGTTTGTAAATAGCAAAATCTATCCAACAAAAGTAATGTTGATGATGTTTTCTGCATTCTTTCATTTTTAAGTTTTCCACTTTCTTTCAAAGTCTGCCGAACAATGACATACATAATTTTAGAAAAAGAAAGGCAAAAATCTTTCCCTTTATGACTGACAAAAATAACAAATATTCCATCTTTTCCTTGTCCTTTGACTTGGGTCACTTGTGCCCTCATGTGTGACCACAAGGCACCCTTTCTGTTGACAGTTACAAGCAAAGTGTAGCTGCCTTGATTGACTGTGGCACAGTCAAAATAAGCCAAGATGTCTCGAATGATTTGGGCAGCCAAAGTGTCGCTGTGTAGGGCATAGTACAGCCATCTGCAGGATGCTTCGATGAAACAGGCAAAAGGAGAGAGAGTGAGCACACCTAAATCTTCTACCCTACTAATTCATGAGTGAAATGAACTTGATGAAAAATGGCTTCAGACTTCTTGTCTAACTTCACCTTGTATATTATTACTTAGGACTTTCTAACTGCTAGATACAAAAAAAAATTCTCATACTAGATTATTATTGCTGAAGTTAAACCCAAATTTCACTGTCTAAACTGTATGTAGTAAATGTTGCTTTCAAGAGAGATATTAGGCATTATTTCCTCTTCTAATTTGGTATTAATGATAAAAGCAGGCCTGTCTACGATCTGTTATCATAGGTGTCTTCTCATGGAAATGCTGATTTTTGAGATTGACTTTGATGCTGTGTCTGCCAAGGCAAATAGGAAGTCAATAATCTACAGTTCTGACTCTTCACACTGAACTCTTGCTCTCTGCATGGAACCTCATGATAGATTAAGGCGGTATATTTTCCAAATTTTTTGAAAATCATTTGTTCCTAACTCAGAAAACCATGATTAATGTATGCCTACATGGTACCAACAAGAGAAAGGAAAACCACTACTTGGAAAAAAAAAAAAAAAAAAAGAGATGGAGAACATGAGCAAAGCTTTGCTACTCTTATTTAGTCTTTTCATTAGCAGATTTTACTCAGTCGGTCATATCATTAACATGTCCTGGGGTGCCCACAGGGCAACTAAAAAAGAGGCACTGTAAAACTGGAACTACAGAGCATGGACAAGCCAGGAAGTTCTACATATTAAATGAAAGTGAGGTGAGCATCTCCTTAATGTAATGTACCAGAAAAAGTTTCTCAGAAAAATTAAGCCCTGAGCTGCAATTTGGTGGATGGACATTGTATCATAAGTTTATTTCCATTGTACTGCAGTTTTCATTAATTTTGTCATGGATGGATTTATTTTATTTTATTTTATTATTTTATTTTTGAGATAGAGTCTTGCTCTTTTGCCAGTGCAGTGGTGCGATCTCAGGCTCACTGCAACCTATGCCTCCTGGGTTCAAGAGAGTCTCCTGAGCCTCCTGAGTAGCTGGGATTACAGGCACCTGCCACCATGCCTGACTAATTTTTGTATTTTTAGTAAAAATGGGGTTTCACCATGTTGGCCAGGCTGGTCGAGCTCCTGACCTCGTGATCCGCCCACCTTGGCCTCCCAAAGTGTTGGGATTACAGGCGTGAGCCCCCGCACCCAGCCGATTTATTCTGTTTTAACCACTTACATTATTATACTTTTAGATTTTTTCGAAACTTTTTTTTACTGTAGAATGCATTTGTTTAAATGTTGAAAATTTGTAATGTAATGTCCAATTACAAAGAAATAGTAAAATAAACCATGGAAATATACAAAGATGAATTATATATCATTAAAATTATTCTTGCCAACTTTCTAATGACTTAAAAATAAAAAGTAAAGCAAAAGCTGTATTACACAAATTTATATATTATGAGCTCAACAATATAGCATTTTGTATACCTAGGAAAATATTAAGCAAATTTAGTTTACCAAATTTTGTCTGTGGTTAATTTCGAATGGTGGGATTTTGAGTGATTATTAATTTATTTTTCTTCTTGGCTTTTAATAGTTTTCTCTAAAGAGCTTGTCTTATTTTTGAATTAGAAAAACAGAATTATTTAAAAAAAAACAAATGAGTCTGCAATAAAAACTTACATGTGTAAAGTTTCAAGAAATTTCCTTTTGGATCAAAAGAAATAAATATTTTTGTAGTTTTGAGAGGTAATTCTAGTTTTTAACCTATATTATTATTTATCAATCCAAATGGGCACTGAGACTGCCAGTAGTACTAGCATTGTCTGAATTTTTAAAATTTCCCTGATTTAATAATACTGCCTCCTTGTTATTTTAATTTGCATTTCTTTGACTAGAAGATATAATAATTAATTTTCCCCCGTTTGAGTTCTAATTACTAAAATATACTTTCTTTTGTCTGAATTATATATAATGTTTTTTGTCTGTATTTCTGATTTTATTCTCTTTGTAAGAATTCTTTACATAGCCTTAATATTTGCTGCAAATATCCTTCTTTGGCTGCATTCTTTTTATTTTACATTGATTTTTCTTCACTAGTAGAATGGCCATTTGTCAATATATTTCTTTGTGGCTACACCTATAATTTCAAATTTATAAAGTGCTCAGTCTTTCAGGGTTCTATGACTATAAAAACATTTTTGGTAGTTTTTCAATTGTTTTGGCTAGTTTTTTGTAGTTTTAATCAAACACTTCAAATTAGCACTTATAGAATGTTGACTTACAGTTTTTCAAATGCTAATAAATGGTCCCAACATCATTTATTTACATATTATTTGATGCTTCCTTTAATCATGTATACATGTATACATATATATGTATTCACATACACATATTAACATATATAGTATATGTATGCTTATGTTATTCTTGAATTTACTATCTTATTCTCTTGGTTTGTACATCTGTCTAGAAGTTTGTACATCTGGCTAAAATACTACACTATTTTAGTTATCATTGCTTTAATTTTAATGAATTGCAATATTTTATGTTAGTACACACACTCATGACTCATACTTTAATATCCTTGCCTGTTTGCTTTTCTAGATTAATTATTATTTATTGCCAATTTCTGTCAGGCTATGAAAAAAATTTAGTTGTGTTTATTTAAAATTGAGAATTATATTAAATGTGCAAATTAATTTAGAAAAATTGAACATAAATAGTTAAGAGTACTGAATTTTCTCTTTCAATAAAAGAGGCTGATCAAATCCACGGAAACATGAATGGAAACATAACCCCTAAAACTTTTTTGGATCTTCCCCTTTTCTTCCCATAGGGCTCTAGGAAGCAACAACCCTTTCAAACTGTATTATTCGGGCTGTATTAGGGGAATTGGCTCCCAGAAGTATGGAGGCTGAGATGTCCCGCAATAGGCCATCTGCAAGCTAGAGAACCAGGGAAGCTGGAAGTGTGGCTCAATCTATATCCAAAAGCCTCAGAACCAGGGAAGCCTATGGTGTAATTTTCAGCTCAAGGCCTGAGAACCCAGGGGCCACTCGTTCAAGTCTGAATCCAAAGGCCAGAGATCTTGAAGTTCTGATGTCTAAAGGCAGCAGTAGAAAAGCATGCCAGCTCTAGGAGAGACAGAATGTAAGGAAATTACCTTTTCTCTAACTTTCTGTTCTATCTGGGTCCCCAGCTGACTGGATGGTCTCCACCCACATTGAGGGCAGATCTGCCTTCACTCACTTCACCAACTTACACACCAATCTTCTCTGGAAACACCCTCATAGACATACCGAGAAGTAATGCTTCACCAGCTCTATAGGAATTACTTAATCCAGTCAAGTTGACACCTAAAATTAACCATCACACAAACATAACTAAACTTACTTTCTCTGTGTTGCTGATGGTTACAAACAAATGTTCCACAATTCATGGGAGCAGTTCTTCAAAATATAAAATCTTTAACCAATTAAAGATTACCATTTAAATTAACAAACATGTTGAGAAGAAGGCATTAAACCTAAAAGTCATGCTTACCTGATGACAAATTGTGACATCAGATTTTCTAATACCTGAAATTTCAATTTTGAAAAAAAAGGTGTTGATTAGAAAGGAGCAGTTAATTCTAGGTTACAGGTCTGTCGTAGGAGAAATAGATCTAGTCAGAGCCATACATTTGGGGCTTTGAATCATCTCGGAACGAATCAGAGTGTCTGGGGAGAGAGGTCTGTGGAAGGACTCTTGGCGGACATCTTTTACCTGTTGCAATTTTTTATGGTGCCCCAGTATTTGTAGCACAAACATTTATTTTTGAGCCATGGTATCAGTTCCTGCTTTGATTCTTAACATTCTTTTCTATCTCAGTTAAGATTTCTATTATCCACTACTTTATATTTTTTATCACTTCATCAGAGGCATGATTATCAGTAGCTTTCTCTATATCATTAATTATACTACACATATACTTTGTGCTAGCTCCTGGATTGTATATTTTGCACGTATGATTTCATTTACTCCCCAGAAAAAGTCTGAAGTGAGCATATTATTTTGAATGACTACCTAATTTTTTTACTAGCACTCTTGCTCCTTATATCCTTTAGCACCTTTAGTTTTGCTGTATATGACAACTGTCCAGATGATCCCCATAGCTTCAATTAACTCCAGAACCTACAGTCCCCTCATTAGATTCCACCTGCTGGCTCTGCCAACTGACTGACTCAGTGAGCTTTGGGTGAGATGGTGTTCTCTTTATGGTCAGCATCTGGATCTAGGTCGAGTGTCTCTAGCCCTTATTCTTAGCTCTGCATTAATAGTCTGTTATCTTGTTTCATCTGATCTCATGTTAATTTTACTCAGTCAGTCATATCATTAACATGTTTTCTTGTCTCTAGCCCTTATTCTTCAGCTCTGCATTAATAGGCTGTTATCTTATCTCATCTGATCTTTTCTATCTACTCATTTGTTTATTCATCCATTTAGAATTGTTTTTTTAACGTGTTTCTCCAGGATAAGCAAAAAGAATTCTAGTACTTCCAACATTGCATAAAAATGACTCTTAAGGGAAACTAGAGGCAGTCCTTAAATTCAGTGTTGATACTAACATGGAAAAATGTGACCCCTTACTAATGTGTCACACTCAGAGAGTTCTGGCCAAAATAATTCCTATTCAGATGCACTTCTGTTGTTCCTATATACCTGTGAGTTTATCTGGATACAGTTTCAATACATAACAATGTTCTCTATATTCTCAATAAATAATCATACCAAGGTAAAGTCACAGGAAAAGGAGTACTAGACTTTGAATAGAAGACATGATTTAATTTTTGGCTGTATTATATATTAGCTGAGTGTCCGAGCAACTCTATTAAACCTTCTGTGTCTCTGTTCCTTTATAAAATATGGGTTATATTATCAATTTATTCATAAGATTTAATAAAACAATATATAGAAAAGACTGTACGAATTCAGGTACACAGTGAAATATTGGATTTATAGGAAATAGATGGCACATTCAATGAGGCAATTAAGGAAATTTATTAAAGAATTTATTTACAAGATATGGACAGGGTTAAGTGAAACTAACAAGAAGGAGCTGTTACCATGTTTAGGCCAGAAGGAGCAAGAGAAGTGAAGAGTTATTGGAATATAGAGAAAGAGCTCTGCCTGTTTGAAAGGACTGCCATACAGGAGTTCTGGCTTAAGTAGAGTTAGCTACAACTGCAAACTCTTACTTCATCTAGTACTACCACACAAATCCATTAAGAAAAAAGAAATAGAGCCCAGTTGGTCTAGAGTTCTAGACGATAAAAGCCAGCCTTCTAGAGCAATGAGAGAGTAGATAAAGGATAGAAATTGGATCAGGAGGGGTAAAGAGACTGTTCATCAGAATGCTCAAGAAATGTTTGCTGAATACGAAAAGGTTGAATCTAAATCCTAAATCATTCTAAAGATACAATAGTAGGCCATGGACAGAGGACTGAAGGTTTGATGGTAAAATGAAAAAAGAAAAAGATGGGAGGAGTAATTAGGAAATGATACTAATTTGTTAAGGATTTAAAAGAATGAATAAATTAAAAAGCAATGAGAAAAAAATTGGAAAATAAAAACGCAGAAAAATAACACGGGACATTTGAGCAAGAGCAAGTGTATTACTACAATAAAAATAAAGTGTAGACTTCAAAATAAATATGTCATATTATACTATACTAGTCACTGTCATTTACACTAGTAAAGGCTTATTCAATTTTGAAGCTTTAAAATAACTAAAAATAGAATGTTGTTTATTGTGCTCTTGACTGAAAAACATAGTCTCTGTTCCACATATGTATAGTCTTCCAAGGTAGAGACAAATTTGGAGTTAGAATTTGGAACCTAAATACAGCTTGGCATGGTCTTGATGCAGTATTCAAATGAGTTAGATACCCATGTTGTTACAAAATATAAGTTTGAGGGAGCTCAGCTTTCTAGGATGGTTCAAAAATGAAGATTTTTCTCTTAACCAAAAAAGCATTTTGCAAATTAAGTTGTTTTGTATTTGTTTAAAAGGGCAGCTTACAATCCATATAATTTACCTGTTTTCTGCCTGTGTATTTCATCACGTAAGTACTGGAGTCTAACTGGGTAATTTCACAAGTATACACAAAAGCCCAGTGGGATGCAAGAGCTAGTGCTCATCGCTACGGAGGATGCATAGAAAAATATGTAGGAGAACCTGCTTTGCTTAGCGTTGAGCTGAGACTAGTAGGAGGAAGAAAATACAAGGAAGAATTAGAAATAAGCCAATGAGAAATTTAAGGAAAGTTCTATCAAATATTATAATCACTTTGACCCAAAGGGAGTTTCGCTGATATTTGTGGTATTTAAGTTGGTTTGCAAGACAAGAAAAGGACAATATTTTGATGGAAATGGGGGAGTAGAAAAGGTTTTCTACATAACTAAGAAAAATAATAATACTAAGCATTTACTGAGTGCTTACTGTGCATCAGATATTGGCTTAAATGCTTTCCATGCAATTAACTAATTACAACTCAATTTTACACAGAAATGAATCATCAACTCTGCAAGAATATATGGGTACCCTTGTTTCCGAAGACTTAGGTTACCTACCATTCCATGGGCTGAAAAAAATCTTTTTTCCCTTAACAGCCAAAGTACCTAATAAAGAACAGTTTCATATTTTTTGTGTATAATTGCATGATCTTAATTATCAAGCATGGGAAAAATGTTTATAATGTCTTCATGACAGATATAATCATTTTCCTAAAACCAGGTAAACAACATTCTCAATAGATAAGAATGATTAGCTTCAAGCTCTTAATAAAATTGGTGAAATTAAGTTGTTTAAGAATACATTTGGATAATCTTTAAGTATGAAGATTAAATAAAAGTGCAAATTACAAAATAAAGTGTTATGAAATATCTGATTATATTCTTCCAAAAGGGATGGTATTTACAAAAATATGTAAATTTTTATGACTTGATGCATCCTAAAAAAGTGGAGGTTCTTTGTAGAAATGACATATAACTACATGTAATAAAAGCACAATTCCCCAATATAAAATGTGAGGCAAACTATATCTATCATTATATGTTTTGTTTATTTTTACCTTTAACAAATGTAGCTCTCCAGATGCAAACTACCTCATGTCAAATTTAGGTATCAATTAAGTATTTCCAGAAAGGTATATGGAAAATGATTATGAAAATGGGCTGGAAAGTGGAGTGTAGACCAGAAAAATGCTTTGAACCAACCAAAGGACCAGTGATCTATGAATCTAAGGAAACACATGGAGAAGGCTGGATGCAGTGGCTCATCCCTGTAATCCCAGCACTTGGGAGGCCGAGGAGGGCAGATAACCAGATGTCAGGAGTTCGAGACCTGCCTGGCCAACATGGTGAAACCTGGTCTCCACTAAAAATACAAAAATTAGCCAGACGCAGTGTCACGCACCTGTAGTTGGGAAACTGAGCTTGGAGAATCACTTGAACCCGAGAGGCGGAGGTTTCAGTGAGCCAAGATTGCACCACTGCACTCCAGCCTGAGCAATAGAGTGAGACTCCGTCTTAAAAAGAAAAAAAAGGAAACAAAAAACAGACATGGGAAGACTTAAATTTTAAAAGTACAGTTGGGCATGACATAACAATGTCAATGATTGACTACTTATATGGCAGTGGTTCCATAAGACTATAATACTATACTGCCATATTTTTACTGTGCTTTAAAAATGTTTAGATATGTTTAGACACACAAATACTTTCTGTTGTATCAAAACTGCCTACAGTATTCAGTACAGTAACATGTTATACAGATTTGTAGCCTAGGAGCAATAGGCTATATCATCTAGTCTAGGTGTGTAGTAGGTTGTACCACCTCTGTTTCTGTAAGCACACTCTATGATGTTTGCACAATAATAAAATCACCTAATGGCACACTTCTCAGAACATATCTCTATTGTTAAAAGATGCATGCTGTAGTGGGAATCGTACAGTATGTAACCTTTCAGATGGGCTTTTTCACCTAGTAATGTGCATTTAAGTTTGCTCCTTGACTTTTCATGGCTTTATAGTTCATTTCTACTTGGTGCTGAATAATATTCTGTTGTTTGGATGTACATCAGTTTATTTATCCATTGAAATATGGAAGGGGATGATGGTTGCTCCCAAGTTTGGGAAATTATGAATCAAGCTGATGTAAACAGTGTGTATGTTTTTGTGTGAACATAAGTTTTAAACTCTTAGGTAAATACCAGGAAGTACACTTACTGGATCTTATAATAAGAGTATGTTTAGTTTTGTAAGAAACTGCCAGACAAACTGTCTTCCAAAGTGGCTGTACCATTTTGGATGCCTGCCAATAATGAATGATAGTTCCTTTTAGTCTACATCCATGCCGCTTGTATTCTGGATTTTGGCCATTCAAATAGGTATGTAGGGCTATCTTCTTTTTTAAAATTTTTAAGTTTTGTAGGTACATAATGAGTGTATATATTTAGAGTGTACATGAGATATTTTGGTATAGGCATGCAATGCAGAATAATCACATCAAGGAAAATTGGATATCCATCCCCTCAAGCATTTGTTCTTTGTGTTACAAACAATCCAATTTGCCTTTTTAGTTATTTTAAAATATACTACTAAATTATAATTAACTATAGTCCCCCTGTTGTGTTATCAAATACTAGGTCTTATTCATTCTTTCTAGCTATTTTTTTGTACCCATTAACCATCCCCCCTTGCCTACACTCCTCCATTACCTTTCCCAGACTCTGGTCACCATTCTTCTATTCTCTATCTCCATGAGTTCAATTGTTTTAATTTTTAGATCCCACAAATAAGTGAGAACATATGTTTGTCTTTCTGTGCCTGACTTATTTTACTTAACATAAGGACCTCCAGTTCCATCTATGCTGCTGCAAATGACAGAATCTCATTTTTTTATGACTGAATAGTACTCCATTGTATTAATCCATTCTCAGGTTGCTATAAAGAACTACCTGAGACTGGGTAATTTATAAGGAAAAGAAGTTTAATTTGCTCACAGTTCTGCAGTCTGTACAGGAAGCATGAATGGAAAGGCTTCAGGAAATGTACAATCATGGTGGAAGGTAAGGAAGAGGAAGGAAGCATATCTTACACGGCCAGAGCAGGAGGAAGAGTGTGCAGGAGGAAGTGCTACACACTTTTAAACAACCGGATCTCATGAGAACTCACTCATTATCAGGAGAACAGCAAGAAGGAAGCCAATCCCCATGATTCAATCACCTCCCATCAGGCTCCTCCTCCAAAATAGAGGATTACAACTCAATATGAGATTTGGGTGGGGACACAGAGCTGTACCATATTATTCTGCCCTCTCTACTCCCAAATCTCATATCCTTCTCACATTTCAAAACACAATCATGCCTTCCCAACAGTCTCTCAGACTTTTAATTCATTCCAGCACTAACTCAAAAGTCCAAGTTCAAAATCCGATCTGAGACAAGGCAAATCTCTTCCATCTATGAACCTGTAAAATCGAAAGTTAGTTACATCCAAGATACAAGAGGATACAGGCATTGGGCAAATGCTCCCATTCCAAAATGGAGAAATTGCCCAAAACAAAGGGGCTACAGGCCCTATGCAAGTCTGAAACCCAGCGGGGCAGTCATTAAATCTTAAAGCTCCAAAATAATCGCCTTTGACTCCACATCTCACACCCAGACCACACTAATGCAAGGGTTGGTTTCCCAAGGCCTTGGGCAACTCCACCCTTGTGGCTCTGCAGGGTATAGCGCCTGCAGCCACTTTCATGGGCTGGCATTGAGTGCCTGTGGCTTTTCCAAGTTCACAGTGCCAGCTTTCAGTGGATCTACCATTCTGGGTTTTGGAGCAGAGTGGCTGTCTTCTCACAGATGTGTAGGGGCTCCAACTCCACATTTCACTTCCACACTGCCCTAGGAGAGGTTCTCCATGACGGCTCTACCCCTGAAGCAAACTTCTGCCTGGATATCCAGGCATTTCCACATATTGTTTGAAATCTAGGCGAGGATCCCAAGCCTCATCTTTTGCCTTGTGCATACCCGCAGGCTTAACACCACGTAGAAGCTGCCAAGACCTGCGGCCTTCACCCTCTGGAGCAGCAATGTGAGATGTATCTGGGGCCCTTTTAGGCATAGCTGGAACTGGAGTGGCTGGGACACAGAAAGCAGTGTCCGGAGGTTGCACAGGGCAATGGGACCCTGGGGTCCAGGTGGCAAAACCAAAGCCAAACCATATCATCCATTGTGTATACGTATCACATTTTCTTTATGCATTCATTTGTTTATGAACACTTAGGCTGCTTCCAAATCTTGGCTATTGTGAACAGTGTCACAACATGGGGATATAGATATCTCTTTAATATACTGATTTCCTTTTTTTTTTTTGGTATATACTCAGAAGTGGGATTGCTGGATCATATGGTAGCTCTATTTATACTTTTTTGAGGAACCTCCCAACTCTTCTCCATGGCCGTTTTACTAATTTACATTTTCAGAAGTAGCGTACAAGGGTTTTTCCATTTCTCCACATCCCCACCGGCATTTGTTACTGCCTGACTCTTGGATAAAAGCCACTTTAACTGATATTCATTGTAGTTTTAGTTTGCCTTTCTCTGATGGTCCATGATGTTAAGCACCTTTTCATATGCCTGTTTGCCATTTGTATGTCTTCTTTTGAGAAATGTCTGTTCAAATCTTTTGCCCATTTTTTGATCAGATTATTAGTTTTTTTTTCCGTATGGAATTGTTTGAGTTTCCTATGTATTCTGGTTATTAATCCCTTGTCAGATGGGCAGGTTGAAAATATTTTCTCTCATTCTGTGGGTTGCCTCTTCGTTTTGTTAATTGTTTCCTTTGCTGTGCAGATGCTTGTAAATTTGATGTGATCCTATTTGTCCATTTTTGCTTTGGATGCCTGTGCTTGTGGTGAATTACTCGAGAAATTTTTGCTCAGAGTCATGTTCTGGAGAGTTTGTCCAATTTTTTTCTTGTAGCATTTTCATGGTTTGAGATCTTATATGTAAGCCTTTAACCCACTTTGATTTCATTTTTTATATGGCATGAGGTCTAGTTTCATTTTTCTGCATTTGGATATCCAGTTTTCCCAAGAACCATTTATTGAAGATACTCTCTATTCCCAGTGTATGTTCTTGGTACCATTATCAAAAATGAGTTTACTGTAGGTATGTGGATTTGTTTCTGGGTCCTCTATTATGTTCCATTGGTCTATAAATCTGCTTTTATGCCAGTACAATGCTGCTTTAGTTACCATTGCTCTGTGGTATAATTTAAAATCAGGTAATGTGATTCCTCTAGTTTTATTCTTTTTCCCCAGGTTTTAACTATTCTAGGTCTTTTGTTGTTCCATATAAATTTTAGGAATTTTTTTAAATTTCTTTCAAGAATGTCATTGGAATTTTGATAGGGATTGCTTTGAATCTGTAGATTGCTTTGAGTAGTATGGACATTTTAACAACATTGATTCTTCCAATCCATGAACATGAAATATCACTCTATTTTTTTGTGATCCCTTCAATTTCTTTCAACAGTGTTACATAGTTTTTATCATAAAGATCTATCGCTTCTAGGTATTTAATTTTATTTGTGGCTAGTGTAAATGGGATTCTTTTTGGGATTTCTTTTTCATGTTGTTCATTGTTGGCATACAGAAATGCCACTTATTTTCATATGTAGATTTTGTGTCTTGCAACTTTACCGAATTTATCAGTTCTAACAGTTTTTTTTTTTTTGGTGGAATGTTTAGGTGTTTCCAAAAATAAGATCCTATCATCTGCAAACAAACATAATGTGACTTCTTTCTTTCCAATGTGGATTTTTTTTTCTTTCTTTTGTCTGATTGCTCTAGTTGGAACTTCCAGTGCTATGTTAAATAACAGTGGGAATCTTTGTCATGTTCAGTATTTAAGTATTTAAGAGGAAAGGCTTTTCATTTTCCTCTATTCAGTATAATACTAGTTATGGGTCTGTCAAATATGGCTTTTATGTTCCTTCTATACCTAGATATTTCAGGGTTTTTTTTTTATCAAGAAGAGATGTTGAACATTATCAAATGTTTTTACAGTTTCAATTGATTAATCATATGGTTTTTGTCCTTCATTCTGTTGATAAGATATATTGCATTGATTGATTAGCATGTGATAAATCATTCTTGAATCTTAGGGATATATACCACTTGGTTATAACGAATGATCTTTTTAATGTGTTGTTGAATTTGATTTGCTGGTATTTTGTCAATGATTTTTGCATCAATAGTCATCAGAGATGTTTGCCTGTAGTTTTCTCTTTTATAAATGTGTCTTTGTCTGGTTTTGGTATCAGGATAACACTGGATTCATACAATAAGTTTGAAAACATTCACTCCTCCTTCATTTTTCAGAACACTTTGAGTAGGATTAGTATTTGTTCTTCTCTAAATGTTTGGTAGAATTCAGCAGTGAATTCATCAGTTCCCAGCCTTCTTCTTCTTTTTAAAAAAAAAAAAAAAAAAAAAAACCTGGGCAACTTTTCATTATGGGCCTCGGGTCTTGTTACTTGTTATTGGACTGTTCAGGTTTTGGATTTCTTCATGCTTCAATCTTGGTAGGTTGTATGTGTCTAGAAATGTATCGATTTCTTCTAAATTTTCCAATTCATTGGTATATAGTTGTTCATGGTAGCCACTAATGTTCCTTTGAATTCTGTGTTATCAATTGTAATGTCTTTTTTTTCTTCATTTCTGATTTTACTTATTTGGGTCTTCTCTCTTTTTTTCCTAGTCTGACTAAAGGTTTTTCCGTTTTGTTTATTTTTTCAAAAAAACAACTTTTTGTTTCATTGATCTTTTGTATTGTTTTCATCATTTCATATTCATTTATTTCTGCTTTGGTTCCTATCTCTTTTCTTCTCTTACTTTTGAGTTTAGTTTCCTCTTGCTTTTCTAGTTCTTTAAGATGCTATTTCATTCATTTATTTATTTGAAGTTTCCTTCTTTTTTGATATAGGCACTTACAGCTGTCCACTTTACTCAGTACTGCTTTTGCTGTAATCCCACAGGTTTAGGGATGCTGTGTTAAAATTATTACATGTTTGAAAAATTATTTAACTTTTCTTCTTAATTTCTTCATTGACTCACTAGTCATTTAGGAGCATACCATTTAATATTGATGTTTTTGTATACATTCTAACATTCCTTTAGGTATTGACTTATAGTTTTACTCCATTGTGGTCAGATAAGATGCTTGATATTATTTCAATGTTTTGGAATATTTTAAGACTTTTTAAGGACCTAATATATGGACTATCTTTGACAATGATCTACATGCTGAGAAGAAGAGTGTGTATTTGACAGATGTTGGATAAAATGTTCTGTAAATATCTATTAGATCAATTTGTTCTATAGTGCAGATTACATTTAATATTTCTTTGTTGATTTTCTGTCTCAGAGATCTGTCCAATGCTGAAAGTGGGGTATTGAAGTCTCCAGCTATAACTTAAACAAATTTAAGAGAAAAAGCAAACAACCACATTGAAAAGTGGGCAAAGAACAAGAACAGACACCTTTCAAGGCAAGTCATACATGCAGCCAATAAGCATATGAAAAGAAAAGCTCATATCACTGATCACTAGAGAAATGCAAATCAAAACCTCATTGAGATACCATCTCACACCAGTCAGAATGGCCATTATTAAAATGTCAAAAAGTAATAGGTGCTGGCAAGATTGCAGAGAAAAGGGAATGCTTATACACTGTTGGTAGGAGTGTAAATTAGTTCAACCATTGTGGAAGATAGTGTGGCAATTCCTCAAAGACCTAAGGAAAGTTGTATCATTTGACCCAGCAATTCCATTACTGGGTATATAACCAAAGGGATATAAATTTTTATGTTATAAAGACACGTGCATGTGTATGTTCATCACAGCACTATTCACGATAGCAAAGACATGGAATCAATCTAAATGCCCATCAGTGGTCGACTGGATAAAGAAAATGTGATATATATATAGATATGCAGCCATAAAACAGAACAAGATCATGTCTTTTGCAGGAACGTGGATGCAGTTGGAAGTCACCATTCTTAGCAAACTAACGTAGGAGCAGAAAACCAAATACCACATGTTCTCACTTATAAGTGGGACCTAAATGATGAGAACACATGGACACATGGGTGATAGTGGGGGGAATAACAGACATTGGAACCTATCAGAGGACGGAGGGTAGGAGAAGGAGGGAATCAAGAACAATAACAAATGGGTACTAGGCTTAGTATCTTGGGGATGAACTAGTCTGTACAACAAATCCTTGTGACACAGTTTGCCTGTGTAACAAACCTGCACATGTACCCCTGAAGTTAAACTTGGGGACTGTCTCTCTCTTTAGCTCTAATAATATTTTCTTTATATATCTGAGTGTTTTAGTGTTGGGTGCATATATATTTAAAATTATAATATCCTCTTGCTGAACAGACACCTTTATCATTATACAATTACCTTCTTTGTCTCTTCTTACAGTTTTCATCTTGAAATCAGTTTTGCCTGATATAAGAATAGCTACTCTTATGCTTTTTTGGTTTCCATTGGCATAAAATATCTTTTTCCATCCCTTTATTTTCAGTCTATGTGTATCTTTTTAGGTGACTTATGTTTCCTATAGGCAACAAATCATTGGGTCTTGTTTCTTCATCCTTTCAGCCACTCTGTGTTTTTTGATTGGAGAGTTTAGTACATTTACATTTAATATTATTGATAAGTAGGAAATTACCCCTGCCATTATGTTATTTCTTTTTGTTGTTTTGCAGTCTTGTCTTTCTTCTTTCCTTTATCCTTGTCTTCTGTTTGGTAAAGGTGATTTTGTCTGGTGATATGCTATAATTTCTTGCTTTTTATTTTTTGTGTATCCATTGTATGTTTTTTGATTTGAGATTACCATAAGGCTTGTTGTTGCAGGAAGTCAGGGACCCCGAATGGAGGGACTGGCTGGAGCTGAGGCAGAAGAACATAAATTGTAAAGATTTCATGGACATTTATCAGTTTCCAAAATTAATACTTTTATAATTTCTTATGCCTGTCTTTACTGCAATCTCTGAACATAAATTGTGAAGATTTCATGGACATTTATCACTTCCCCAATCAATACTCATAATTTCTTATATCCTGTCTTTAATCTCTTAATCCTGTCATCTTCATAAGCTGAGGATGTATGTCACCTCAGGACCCTGTGACGATTGCCTTAACTGTACAAATTGTTTGTAAAACATGTGTGTTTGAACAATATGAAATCAGTGCACCCTGAAAGAGAACAGAATAACAGCGATTTTCAGGGAACAAGGAAAGATAAACATAAGGTCTGACTGCCTGTGGGGTCGGGCAGAATAGAGCCATATTTTTCTTCTTGCAGACAGCCTATAGATGGACATGTGAGTAGGAGAAATATCGCTGAATTCTTTTCCCAGCAAGGAATATTAATAACTGATAGCCCTGGGGAAGGAATGTATTCCTGGGGGTAGGCCTATAGACAGCTGCTCTGGGAGTGTCTGTCTTATGTGGTTGAGATAAGAACTGAAATACACCCTGGTCTCCTGCAGTACCCTCAGGCTTACAAGGATTGGGAAGTTCCAGCCTGGTAAATTCTAGTCAGACTGGTTGTCTGCTCTCGAACCCTGTTTCCTGTTAAGATGTTTATCAAGACAATGCATGCACAGTGGGACATAGGCCCTCAGATGTAATTCTAATTTTGCCTTGCCTTGCGATCTTTTATTGCCCTTTGAAGCATGTGATCTTTGTGACTTACTCCCTCTTCGTACACTCCCTCCCCTTTTAGAATCCCTAATAAAAACTTGCTGGTTTTGTGGCTCAGGTGGGCATCAGGGAACCTGCCTATATGTGATGTCACCTCTGGTGGCCCAGCTGTAAAATTTCTCTCTTTGTACTCTTTCTCTTATTTCTCAGACCAGCCAACACTTAGGGGAAATAGAAAGAACCTATGCTGAAATATTGGGGGCCAGTTCCCCCAATAGCTTGTAAATACTATATTATAATCTATTATTTTAAACTGATGACAACTTAACACTGATTGCATGTACAACCATACAAATATGTGAAAAGAGAAATAACAAAAACTCTGCAGTTTGACTTAATTCCCCCACTTTTTACTGTTTTGTTATTTCTCTTTATGTCTTATGGTACTTTCTGTGTCTGGAAAACTTGTTGTGGTTGTTATTTTTGATTGGTTCATCATTTAGTCTTTCTACTTAAGCAGTTTACACACCACCATTATAGTGTTATACTATTCTATGTTTCTCTGTGTGCTTACTATTACCAATGAATTTGTACCTTCATACAATTTCTTTTTGCTCACTAACATTCTCTTTTTTTTCCAGATTGAAGAACTCCCATCAGCATTTCTTGTAGGACAGGTCTGGTGTTAATGAAATCTATCAGCTTTTCTTTGTCTGGGAAAGGTTTTCTCCTTCATATTTGAAGGATATTTTCACTGAATATATTATTCTAGCGGAAAAGTTTTTTTTTTCCTTTAGCACTGGAAATACGCTATGCCACTCTTTCCTTACCTGTATGGTTTCCACTGAAAAGTCTGCTGCCAGATGTATTGGAGCTTCTTAGTATGTTATTTATTGCTTTTTTTTTTGTTGCTTTTAGGATTCTTTCTTTATCCTTGACCTTTAGGGGTTTGATTATTAAGTGATTTGAGTTAGTCTTGTTTGGATTAAATCTGGTTGGTGTTCTATAACTTTCTTGTACTTGAATGTTGATGTTTATCTCTAGGTTTGAGAAGTTCTCGGTGTTATCCCATTGAGTAAACTTTCTTCCCTTATCTCCTTCTCTACCTCCTCCTTAAGGTCAAAAATGCTTAGATTTGCCCTTTTGAGGTGTATTTTCTATATTCTGTAGGTACACTTCATTGTTTTTATATTCTTTTTCATTTGATTTGTCTGTGTATTTTCAATTGGCCTGTTTTCAAGCTCACTAATTCTTTCTTCTGCTTGATCAATTCCACTTCAACGCTATTAAGAATTCCTCAACATGTCAACTGAATTTTTCAACTGTATAATTTCTACAATTTTTACTTGATTTGTTCAAATTATTTCAATCTTTCTTAAATTTATCTGATAGAATTCTGAATTCCTTCCTGTGTTATCTTGAATTTCTTTGAGTTTCCTCAAAACAGCATTTTCAATTTTCTGAAAAGTCATATATCTCTGTTTTTCCAGGATTGGTCCCTGGTGCCTTATTTAGTTCATTTATTGAAGTATGTTTTCCTGGATGGTCTTAATACTTGTAGATGGTTGTCTGTGTCTGGGCATTGAAGAGTTATGTAGTATTGTAGTCTTCATAGTCTGGGCTTGTTTGTATCTTTTTTCCTTGGGAGGGTGTATTAGTTTGTTCTCACACTGCTATAAAGAACTACCTGAGACTGGATAATTTGTGAAGAAAAGAGGTTTAATTTACTCACAATTCCACAGGCTTAACAGGAAGCATGGCTGGGAGGCCTCAGGAAACTTACAATCATGGTGGAAGGTGCTGATTGTTTATTTTGCTGTGCAGAACCTTTTTAGTTTAATTAGGCCACTCTATTTATTTTTGTTTTTGTTGCATGTGCTTTTGGCTTCTTGGTCATAAACTCTTTCCCTAAGCCAATGTCTACAAGAGTTTTTATGGATGTTATTCTCTAGAATATTTATGGTTGGAGCTCCCAAATTTATAAAACGATTACTACTAGACCTCAGAAATGAGATATACTTCAGATATTAATAGTGGGGGACTTTAATACACCACTAACAGCATTAGACAGGTCATCAAGACAGAAAGTCAACACAATGGGCTTAAACCGTGTCCTAGAACAAATGGATTTAACATATATTTACAGAACATTCTACCCAACAACTGCAGAATATACATTATTTTCATCAGCACATGGAACATTCTCCAAGATAGATCATACAACATGTCACAAAAACAAGTCTCAATAAATTTCAGAAAATCAAAATTATATCACGGGTTCTTTCAGACAACAGTGGAATAAAACTGGAAGTTAACTCCAAAAGGAACTGTAAAAACTACGCAAATACATCGAAATTAAATAATCTGCTCTTGAGTGATCTTTGGGCCAACAATGAAATCAAGATGGAAATTAAAATTTCTTTGAATTGAATAATAATAGTGACAAAATTTACCAAAACCTCTGGGATACAGCAAAGGCAGTTTTAAGAGGACAACTCATAACATTAAATGACTACATCAAAAAGCCTGAAGAGTACAAATAGACCATCTAAGATCACACCTCAAGGAACTAGAGAAACAAGAACAAACCAAACCTAAACCCAGCAGAGGAAGAGAAATAACAAAGATCAGAGTAGAAATAAATGGAATTGAAGCAAAACCAAACAACAACAACAACCAAAAAATAAATGTAACAAAAAGCTGATTCTTTGAAAAGATAAACAAAATTAATAGACCATTAGTGAAGTTAACCAAGAAAAGAAGAAAGAATATCTGAATAATTCAATTGGATCAATTAGATTCAAATAATTAGATGGGATCAGTTAGAAATCAAACAGGATATATTACAACTGATACCACACACATAAAAAGTCATTCAAGGCTACTGTGAACACCTTTATGTGCACAAACTAGAAAATACAGAGACGTGTAATATAAATTCCTGGAAATATAAAATCCTCTTAGATTAAATCAGGAAGAAATAGAAGCTCTTAATGGATCAATAACAAGTTGCAAGATTGAAACAATAATAAAAAAATTGTCAACAAAATAAGTCCAAGACCAGATGGATTTACAGTTGAATTCTATCAGACATTCAAAGAAGAATTTGTATCAATCTTAGTGAAACTATTCCAAAAGATAGAGAAAATGGGAATTCTCTCTAAATCATTCTGTGAAGCCAGTATCATCCTAATTCCAAAATCAGGAAATGACATAACAGAAAAAGAAAACCACAGACCAGTGTCCATGATGAACATAGATTCAAAAATCTCCAAAAAATTCTTGTGAACTTAATCCAACAGCACGTAAAAAAGATAATGCATAATGATCAAATGGGTTTCATACCAGGAATTCAGGGATGGCTTACCATACACAAGTCAATAAATGTGATACTTCAGATAAACAGAATTAAAAACAAAAATCATATGATCATCTCAATAGACACTGAGAAAGCATTTGACAAAATCCAGCATCACTTTATGACAAAAACCCTCAGCAAAATTGGCATAGAATGGACATACATGTAGGCATGGTTTTTCTAAGAACCAGCCTTTAAAAGCCATCTGTCATAAAACCACAGCCAACATTATAGTGAATGGGAAAAAAGCTGAAAGCATTCCCCCTGAGAAGTGGAACAAGACAAGGATGCTCACTTTCAATGCTTCTATTCAACATAGTACTGGACATCCTAGTCAGAGCAATCAGACAAGAGAAAGAAATCTTTCCAAATCAGTAAAGAAGAAGTCAAACTGTCACTCTTCACTGATGTATAATCACATACCTAAAAAACCCTAAAGACTCATCCAAAAAGCTCCTAGGTCTGATAAATGAATTCAATAAAGTTTCAAGACACAAAATTAATGTTCACAAATAACTGCTATACACCAACAATGACCAAGCTGAGAACCAAATCAAGAACTCAATCCCTTTTACAACAGTCACAAACAAAATAAAATACTTAGGAATATATCTAACCAAGGAAATGAAAGATCTCTGCAAGGAAAACTGCAAAACACTTCTGAAAGAAAGCATAGACAACACAAACAAATGGAAAAACATCCCATGCTCATAGATGGGTAGAATCAATATTGTAAGAATGACCATACTGCCAAAAGCAATCTACAGATACAGTGCAACTCCCGTCAAAATAACATAATCATTCTTCACACAACTGGGAAAAAACTATCCGAAAATTCACATGGAACCAAAAAACAGCCCACAGAGCCAAAGTAAGACTAAGCAAAAAGAACAAATCTGGAGGCATCACATTACCTAACTTCAAACTATACTACAAGCCTCTAGTTACCAAAACAGCATGGTACTGGTATAAACATAAGCACATATACCAATGGACCAGAATAGAGAACCCAGAAATAAAGCCACATACTTACAGCCAACTAATCTTTGACAAAGTGAACAAAAATATAAACAAAGTGGGCAAAGGACACCCTTCAACAAATGATGCTGGGATAATTGGCAAGTCACGTGTAGAAGAATGAAACTGGATACTCATCTCTCACCTTATACTAAAATCAACTCAGGATGGATCAAAGACTTAAGTATAAGACCTGAAATCAAAATAATTTCTATCTTTCTAAAGGCTTTTTTTGTTTGTTTGTTTTTCTTTTTGTGACAGAGTCTCACTCTGTAGCCCAGGCTGGAGTGCAGTGGTGTGATCTTGGCTCACTGCAATCTCTACCTCCCGGGTTTAAGTGATTCTCCTGCCTCAGCTTCCCAAGTAGCTGGGAGTACAGGCATGCATCACCATGCCCAGCTAATTTTTTGTATTTTAGTAGAGATGGGGTTTCACCAGGTTGGCCAGGATGGTCTCGACCTCCTGACCTCATGAACTGCCCACCTTAGCCTCCCAAAGTGCTGGTTTAAATGACTTAAAATTTCTTGCAAGGCAGGTCTACCTGCAACAAATGTCTTCAATGTCGTTTGTCTGAAAAAGTTTTTATTTTTCCTTCACTTTTAAAAGATAACTTCACTGAGTATAGTGTTCTAGATTTGTGTTTTTAAATTTTACTTCATTTTAAATATAAAATATACATATATCATTTAGCATCTTTACCATTTGTAAGTGTGAGGTTCAGTGGTAATAAGTACATTTAATTATTTTTCCCCTCACCCTATTCCCCTTTCTGGCCTCTGGTAATCACTGTTCTACTCTTTATGAGCCATGTTTTATTTTTTAATTTCCACATATGACTGAGAACATGCAATATTTTTCTTTCTGTTCTTAGCTTATTTCACTTAACATTAATCAACTTCAGTTCTATCAATGTCGCTGCAAATGACAGAATGTTATTATTTTTAATGGCTGAGTAAAATGTTGTACATAATACCATACTTTGTTCATTCATTTGTTGATGGGCACTTAGGTTAATTTCATATTTTGACAATTGTGAATAGTGCTACAACAGACATGGAAGTGCAGATATCTCTTTGATATATTGTTTTCCTTTCCCTTAGATATATACCCAGTAGTGGAATTGCTGGCTCACATTCTAGTTCTATTTTTAGCTTTTTGAGGAATCTGCATCCTGTTCTCCATAGTGGTTCTACTAATTTGCATTCCTGCCACAGTGTTTGAGGGTCCTCCTTTCTCCACATCATTGCCAGTATCTCTTATAACCTCTTTTTTTGATACAAGTCATTTTAACTGGAGTGAGATATCTCATTGTGGTTTTGATTGCATTTCTATAATTAGTGATGCTGAACATTTTTCATATACCTGTTGGCCATTTTTATGTCTTCTTTTGAGAAATACCTGTTCAGATGTTTTGCCAATTTTTGAATCTATTTGCTGTTTTATTTTTTCTTTTGCTATTCAGTTACTTGAGCTCCTTCTATATTCTGGCCATTAATTCCTTGTCCTATAGGAAGTTTGCAAATATTTTTTTCCCATTCTGTGGGTTATCTCTTCATTTTGTTGATTGTTTTCTTTGCCTTCCAGAAGCTTTTTAGCTTCATATAATCCCAATTGTCCATTTTCACTTTGCTTGACTGTGCTTTTGAGGTCTTACACAATAAATCTTTCCCCAGACCAATGTCCTGAAGCATTTCCTCAATGTGTTCTTCTAGTAGTTTTATAGTTTGAGGTCTTACATTAAGTCTTCAATTCGCTTTGATTTGATTTATGTGTATAGTGAGAGATAGGGGTCTCATTCTTCTGCATTTAGTTATCCAGTTTTTCCAGCACCATTTATTATAGCGCTGCTATAATAAATGCTATAAAGTATTTATTATATTACTTATGTTATTATATACACATTATATATAATATAATAAATGCTATAATGCATTTATTATATTACTTATATATACATTATATCTAATATGTACATTATAGTAATATGATATATTATTATATTACTATAATGTATTTACAGCACTGCTATAATAAATAAATCTCTCTCACCCATTGACTGGATCTCCCTGGAGTTTTTATCTCTCAAACTTGTTTTCACTGAATCTCCAGCAATTCATCAACTACAGTTCAGATTTTCCTACCCCAGCACTGGTTCCTGTGGAGGTTTCAGCATGTGGGTTTCTTCTTCCCTAAGTTTTAATTCTGTGTATTTGCCTGTTGGTCTCTCCAATTTTGGAGGCAGAGGCTTGCCCTGTGATCTCACGTCCTGTGTGGCTCTCAGAAGTGTTGCTGATTTTTCAGTTTGTTCAGCTTCTGGCTGGTTGTTAGGATGTAGCGGTGGCTTCCAAACTTCTTACAAGCCAATCCAGAATCTGGAAGACCATTTGTATTGTTATTTAATTTTTGCTCTCAAGTTTGTTTTCCTGGTACTGGGAAATTTTGTGACAAGATGGCATTGAATATGCAAAAGTTTAATTATCTCAACTGTTTGATTAAGCAACTGATTTGAGGATCGGTCAGTGAGAGTGAGAAGTTAGCCACAATAATTTTAGATTAATAATAGTTTAGAAGAACAATGTTGATTCTGTTGCTTGTGCCAATTAACAGTGGGTGAAATCTGAAGTCTTTCAGACATCAAGATACAAAGTGAAAATATCACTTCTACTCTCAGATGTTTTTAAATAGTTGTATGTTAATCATTACAGATAAAGCTTCTATTATGTCCTGACAAAAAGGTGTACCTTGGATGGCAAATCTGGAAACTTGCAATACTGAATATAAGTATAAAGGCACATATGTATGGTGCTATTTAGAATTTTTTGCATTTAAGATTTTTGAATGGGTAATCAAAATCATTAACATAGAAGTTTTTCATATTCACCTTGAGCACAAAGGTTTTTGTAAACTGGGTTTTAAGAAAAAAGTAGGATTTAAAAACGAAGCAATGAGATATATTGTTTAGTATGCATGTTTGACACTTCGGGTTTATTGATATGTTCTGCCTTTTACAAGATGAATACTATGACAAATGACAGAGAAGCGATTGCACGTCACTATCTCTGTTCTATCCATGTACTGCCAGTGGGCAAAGATTTCTCATTTCATACATCATTTACAACTTCCTACAGTAATTTTACACAGTTCATATCCTTGGTGCAAGGCATAGCAATTATCTATACACATACATGCATGCAGGCATAACGAATATGAAAACCATGCAGTTCTATAAAGAGTTCCAAAGTTCACACGCTCCAACCAATAAAAGTTGGTGAAAACCAGTAAGTTATCTAATTTAAAAACTTTTCTATTTTAACTATTACTTTGTTGTGCATCTCTGACCCAGGTTATCTCATGAGGTCTTCTTTTAGACTACTGAATATAATAGTAAAATGCTGTCTTCAGTTTTTCCAAGGTACTTTTGTATACCAAAAGTTACATTAAACAGAGTAATATTAATTTTTTCTATCTACTTTTACTCTTTTGTTTCTAAATAGATAAGAAAAATAAAATATTGCATTCTGGAGTGAGAAAAAATTAAAATTCAATGATTTTTAGTTTTAAATATAAACAAACAGTCGAAGTTTGATGACACTTCGCTATTTTGAATTTTCTGAAATTAATTAAAGTTGCCATGATTTTATTAAACTTTTCAACTAGTATTGTACACATAACATTTACAGAGATTGTAAAATCTGAAACTGGTACATAATTAATAACACCCAGAAATAAACTTTGAACTCTTTCGTGTGCTGTGGACAATCTAGGATTAAATTTTACTTTCTAAATTTTCAATTTTTTCAAATTTCAGTCTAAAAAAATATACTGGCTTCCATTATATGTGCGTAGAACAATGAATGGTAACTAGATCCTTTCAAAAGTACAGAAATTAATGCTTTAGATTCAGCAAACACTTTTGACTTATGCTAACTATTTATTAATGAATAAATACCCTATCTCCTTTCAAAAATTACTTAATATATTGACACTGTATATTCCTACTCCTTCACAATAATAATTTCTTGACATTCTTTTCTTTCTTTTGAAAAATCACTGCTTCAAATTTTCTTTTATTAATCTTTACTTGGTATCCATGCTGCATCAGAAAGTATAACATTATATGGAGAAGGGAATGTTTCTCAAAGCTAGGTTCTTATAGTCTAAGGCAAAACAGAACAAATAACTGATATATCTTACCTTTGTGACTTGGTTACTAAGTTCTGATATATGCACAAAAAATTAGAGACCTATGTTCATTAGTTAAACTCAGAAGAGATTTCTAGTGCTATTCTGCCATTATCCATTTTTTTGTCCTTGGGTTAGCCTCTCTTTGTACTTCAATATCTTCATCTGTAAAGTAAAGCAAACTGGATGATTTTATATTTTCTTCATATAAGCAAGTTCTGCTTTATTGGCCATAACCCCAGAAATCTTTGATGTCTAGAAAGGAAACAGTATGGCAAGTTTTTGAAGGGTACAAAATGAAGACATGGCTTTTTAAAATCAAGATTGTTTTAAAGACTATTGTATTTCACTTTATCTGCCTATAATCTTAGTAATGTTACAGTAATGACAAATACTAACCATAGAAATAATTCCATTGTATCTTAATTTTATGAGTAGTCACATTTAAAAAATAGGCCAGCATTTTCATTGAACACTCAAATCCATATATCTGCTTTCTATAGTTAGTTTCCTTTTGAAGGCCATTCAGTCGGCCTCTTAGAATGCCTGAATTACATAGGAATAAAGTAAATGTCCATTCAAGTGTGATTTAGAGTTCTTGAAATGGAGAATGAAGTCAAAAGCAGTTCTTTTAATGATCTTAAAAATGGAAATGACTGTACGAAAGCTACACTGATGAATTCTCATAGCATTGACCCTAAAGTTATAGAAAGAGCTGTAATAGCAACATACATACCACAGATGTAGAAAGTCACATTAGCAAATGTCTAGAGGCTAAGTAATTTCTTCTTCTTTTCTAATGTTGAAATTCTAACCAAAGCTATTTTTGCTTACAATGCTCACTCTTTATTACACACAAATAAAAGAAAAAGTGCAATTATCAGGCAAAAAATTTTAAAAAAATAAATGATAATACAATTAAACCATAATCAGGTTTTACCTCTTTCTTGTTGATTTTATACTAATGATATATTATCATTCCTTCATTCAAGATATATTCATTCAGGTCCTCTGAGTACACAAAAACTAAATCTTAACTAGCTAAACCTTATTTAGTTTGACAATAATTAAATTCAGTGTTAGATTCTTGCTATAATAAGGCTAAGTACATGTATTACTTTTCTATTGTATAGGAAGTTAGCATAAACGTAGTGGCTTAAAACAATAGACATTTGTTATCTAACAGTTTCTGTAGGTTAAGAGTCTGAACACAGATTAGATGAATTCTCTGAAAGGCTTCCGTCAAAGTCTTGTTCAGGACTGGGTTTTTATCTGAAGGGCTGACTGTGGAAGGACTCACGTCCAAATTCACTTAGGTTATACCATGATTCATTTCCTTGTGATTGCAGGATGGAGGGACTCATTTCTTGCTGGTTGCCAGCTGGAGATCCTTGCAGGCTGTTGGCTGGAAGCCTTTCTCAGCTCCTAGCGGCTGCCCTTAATTCCATGCTACATATGCCTTCTAACATTGCTGCTTGCTTCATAAAAGCCAGAAAGTAAAGTAAGTGTGTGTGTGTGTGTGTGTGTGCACGTGCACACACATGCATCTGGGGAGAGAGAGAGAGACTACAGTTAAATGGAAGCTATAATCTTATGTAACATATACATATAATTACATACAAGTAATAATGTGCACTCCACCACACCATCTTTGCTACATTGTTTTAGGTAAAAGCATAAGTTACAGGCCTTATCCACATTCAAAGGAAATAAATCACACAAAGGCATAGATACTAGGAGGTAAGGGTAATGGAGAGACCTTAAATGTCTCTCTGCCATACTACATGATATGGTTTGGTTGTATCCCCACCCAAAATCTCATCTTGAATTGTAATCCTTAAAAGCCCCATAATTCCCACATGTCAAGGGAGACACAGGGTGGAGGTAATTGGATCATGGGGGTGGTTTCCCCCATACTGTTCTCATGATAATGAGTGAGTTCTCATGAGATCTGATGGTTTTATAAGTGTTTGGTAGTTCCTCCTGCATTCATTCTCCTTCCTACCACCTTGTGAAGAAGGTGCCTTGCTTTCCCCTTGCTTTCCCCCATGATTGTAAGTTTCCTGAGGCCTCTCCAGCTATCCTGAACCATGAGTCAATTAAACCTCTTTCCTTTATAAATTACCCGGTCTTGGGTATGTGTTGAAAATGGACTAATACACTATATAAAGCTAATATAGGTAATAATGCAGGTATAAGCAAATAACTCCCAAATAAATACATAAATGAAAACAGTTGGGTATAATTAATTTTTTTGCATGAAAATTAGCAAGTTGAACTTTGCTATTAGCAAGCTACATGGCACACAATAACTAAATCACCTCTCTAGACCCAGAAGAGTTTGGATCCACCTCTGAAAATTGAAAGGATTGGCTTTAAATGACTGCTGAAATCCTTTGTAGCTCAAGACTTCTACAAGGCTTAGAACATTTGGAATAGATATAATTATTTAATATATTAATATTTTACTTTTTACCCCAGACATGTATCCAGAAGTTTACATCTTCTTTTTTTTTTTTTTTTTTTTTTTTTGAGATAGAGTCTTGCTCTGTCGCCCAGGCTGGAGTGCAGTGGCGCAAGTTCGGCTCACTGCAAGCTTGCCTCCGGAGTTCGCGCCATTCTCCCACTCAGCCTCCCCAGCAGCTGGGACTACAGGTCATACCGCCACACCCAGCTAATTTTGTTTTTGTATTTTTAGTGGAGACAGGGTTTCACTGTGTTAACAAGGATGGTCTCGATCTCCTGACCTGGTGATCCCCCCGCCTCGGCCTCCCAAAGTGCTGGGATTACAGGTGTGAGCCACTGCAGCCAGCCAAAGTTTACATCTTCTAATGGCTTATCTCAAGACAGCTAAATCTAGCAAGATTTTAATTTAATGTAAATGTGTTTTTGAGTATCTTCTCTAAACAAGGCAGTGGAAAGTAGTAGGGTTCTAGAGTCAGATACTTGACCTTAAATACTAGCTCTTTGTCTTACCAAGAGACCTTTGGCAAAATATTTAATCTCTTTTTATTGGTAACATGACATGATAATAGTACCAAAACTGCTGGATTTTTGAAAAGATTAAATGACATAATATGTACAAAATGTTCAGCACATTGCCTCATGAATATTAATTACCTCATAATTATTAGCTAGTATAGATTTTATTATCATTACTATATGGTACATCATTGTATTAGGCAAGGGAAATATATATGAAGTGAATAGTAGAGTTTCTCTGCATTGAAAGAAATAACAAAAATGGTGCTTTACTGGAATATTTCCTCTTCTAGAATATGCCGTTATGTTTAATTTCCCTTGAGATTTATCAGAAACCAGGGAAGAGTTAAAACTCTTGTTTAATGTGATAAATATGGTTATTTTAATAATTGAATAATTTCTGCTGGATTTTATCCAACACTTTCAGGAAGAATTAACTAGGGAATGTTTTGTTTCCTTTAATGTAAAAATCATATCTGTCTTATGAAAATGTTCTGTTTAATTCTGTATATTCTGTTCTTTTGAGAGCAGATTTCCAGGTACAACACTTCATTGTTATTAATAAATGGGCCATACATAAATTATGCATTAAGAAAAAATAACAGACAAAAGCACTGGCATCTCTTTTGCTAGTTAGAGGAAATAGTTTTAGTGTCTGACATAGAAGACAAGACAGTCAGTGTAATTTCATAGAATTACAAGCAGCCAAATTCACACCCCAACTTATCTTTCAAACTCTTTTTTTTCTGTTCTCCACATAGAAAAATCACACAGAATGAGAAATAACCATGCAGTGACAATCATTTTGCTTTGGAGAAAAATCCTCATTCACTAACCTCTTCTGAAGACTTTTTCTTCACAGTCTTGGGTTTTCAGTCGTTGAACTTCTCTGGTGACCTGGGTAAAAACCCAAAATACTGAAAACTGCAAAAGTTGATGTCTCAGTCCATTTGGGCTGCTATAACAAAATACCACAGAATGGGTAATTTATAAAATACAAAATTTTATTTCTCAGAGTTCTAGAGGCTGGGAAGTTCAAGATTAATGCACTGGCAGGTTCATTGTCTGGTGAGGGTCCAGACTCTACTTCCTAGATGAAGTCTTGAATGCTGTGTGTATCTTTTGAAGGGGGAAAACACTTGTCTTCACATGACAGAAGGCAAAAGGACAAACGGGAAGAACTCCTGACAAGACAATTTAAAAGGGCCCTGACTTAATGACTTAATCATGACTTAATCACCTTCTGAAGGTCCCACCCCTTAATACTGTTTGCTACATTGGCAGTTAAGTTACAACACCTGAATTTTGGACGGAACACATTCAACCACAACAGCAAGAACTAAAAAACTTCAATGAAAGTGAGCATCTTTGAATGCTGACAACACATAACATGGATGTTATAAAGCATGGCAAATATTGATGTGTTTCATGAATATGTGGATGCCTTTTAAGGGAAATGGCACAATGAGATGGATGAAATATAGATCTACTGATACATTTATATTTACTTTTAACTTCAAGGAATAAAAGGGGGTTATCAAAGAAGTTGAGGAGAGAAAATCAAATAGCTGCATTCTCGGGTGGTGAAAATTGCAACAACTCCTTTTTAGTATGTATCACAATCTTAAATTGTCTTTCCTCCTCTGGTTTCCTTCTTTGTTTTTTCTGCCCCATTAGAATGTCAGATCCAAGATTACAGGAAATTTGTATGTTTTGTCTATCACCTAACCCATTTCCTAAAGTTGTATAAGGACATTGTGGGTGCTTAATAAAAATTGCTCAACAAATGAATGATGAGTAGATTTGGATGTTTTTTGAAACATCTGTCCAAGATGAAATTAATTATGACATTAATTTTGGTGTCATCATTCATGTCTTCTTTTTTTTCCCCAATTAAACCATGTTTTTTTTTTTATCTTATAAGTTCTGTTTTGATTGTTTAGATGCCCAAATAAGATATAATAAAAAAAATCAGAAGTTTAGATTCCGTGTTCTTTTTTTTAAATAAAATAATGTTATTTTTTTAAAATGGTGAATTTCCAGACAACTTAAAATACAGATAGGTCTATTTGATGGGAGGAAGAGAGACTAGAGAGATTCTTAGTTGTTTCCAAATTAATAGTGGTATGATCTTGAATGAATTGACATTAGAAGTATTTTTATTTATTTCTCTTTTTTTCCCTATGTGATAAATATAAATTCTGAACACTTTTGCCTACATTTGTTAACTGATCATAATTTCATTACATTGTCAGATGATTGAATTTATAGTTATTTCTATAACTATGAGGTATCGTTGATAGTGGTGAAGAACATTTAGCTTCCTTTATCTCTTGTGAGGATGTTTTAATTTTTAATTGCCTATCCTTGTCTTTCTCAATAGTGCCTAAATGTGATATATAACATTTTAATAAGACCAATATATACAATTCCAAACACATTTTATTTCAAATATAAACACCTAATATGGTAATACAATTATTTTATTTCAACATACATTATTTTGAAAATATTTTTAAAGTTTCTGATTTTGCTATTGTAATTGCAAATGCAAATATGAAATATTAATACACACTGGAGAATAAAAAATGCTATAATATTTCTAATATTTAAAGGATAATTATAATTTTCATATTTAAAAACCATGCTATTTAGTTGAATTTGCTTGCTAATGGAATCACAGATGCTATAAGCTTTGTTTGCAGATTTCTAACTTCGTGGCAAATGTATAGAAAACGGGGGCTTATAAAGCTTGGCAAACATTGATGTTGATCACTCGTATTGACTTGTCTTCCTTCTCCTTCTAGATCATGAGAAAGTAAAGGTAACCCTAACTAAAAGTACAAAGAGAAAAAATGGAACTAGTAAACTCTACAGACATTAACTTTCTCTGAATTTCAGCATACCATTTGCCCATACAGGTTCCATTAAAGTTAATGGGAGTCGTGTGACTAATTCTCTCTGTAGGGTACTAAAAATGTACCCTGCAGTATTAAAAAGTCTGAACCTAATTTTTACTTTCTCTTAACCTTGATTATGTTACACTAAAGATAGGTATTTCCATTATCACATATATATAGAGTAAATTTTATATAAAGGTCTGAAAATAATCTATTTGGGGAAGAGACTGCATTTATATGGATCAGAGTAGAATTTTAATTAGTGTTGCAAATATCAGTACTGCTTTCATTATAATGATAAAACAAGCATGAGTATCTGTAATTTACCCTCTAGCTATACAAACGAGAACTTAAACCTCAATGAATTCAATAAATGAAACATTTTCAGGACACTTACTTAAAATCAGGTCTACTTTTTAATCAGTCATGTTTTAAGTGAATGCTTATTAATAGATCATTAATAAAACATGCTTATGAAATGAGATTTCAAGAAAGAGGTGACATGAATGAAATACAAAGAAAGTAAAAAACCTGATGGAATATTTAATTTTGCTTTAAACAGTTCACTTTATAGTGAGTTACATTAGAAGTATTATTTCAAGCTAAAAAATGAATTCAAAATCTTTTTTTTAGTTCTATATGAAGATAAAACACTACAGATGATATTGCCTGTGAATTCATGACCCTTTTATACTGCCCAAGTTCCCTCTGCTTTTGACATTCAAACTGAAATATTAATCTCATTTTTTCCTTTAAATAATTTCTGCCTGGCTTCTATCACTACTTGGGGGGATGAAGTTATAAGATTTTATTCTTAAAGAATGCAAAGAGAAAAGAACAACTATATACATGAATAAATACTCCACCATTCATTTTTCACTGAAATCAGCAGCTATGCTGCAAAAAAGGGACATGCACAAAATATTTCCTAAGCACAAAGGCAGGCGATATTGCAGAACAATAAATAAAGCAGAACACTCTCCAAGGGTCTGGGGTTTGGTTTGAATAGCATTCCAGAAAGGCAGAATTCCTGCCCAACACCAACATAAACGGCAATTAAAACTGAACTTTATATGTTACACATATATCTTCCTCTCTGGATTTCTAAGAGTCTCTATGTCTAAATTACAATAGAATCCTTTGAATGTGGGTGGGGCTGGAAAGAAAAGTTACTATTACTAACAAGTCACAGTTTTCAATGTATTGAACCTGATGTCAGACTCCTAGCTATTGAACTTCAGATTCTTAGAGTACTTCCAGCTCATGATCCTATTACTTAGAATTTACTTTGAAGCTTGTAACATTTTGGGTTTGTGCTGCCACTTGCCTTCCTGATCTGTAGGCTCTCTGCTGAATGCTGTAAGCATGCAACTACAACGGGCTTTATGGACCCATTGGACCCAGCTTTCTGACTGATTTGTGGCATCGACCTCGAAGCAGCAGAGGAAGAAGATGCTTTAGCTCTTGTTACTTGTAAGTTACACTTACATGAAAACGAAACCTTAAGTGGGTCTTCTAAGAAATATGTCTGGTAGTCTGGGCTATGCCGGTAACTAGCCAAGCCACATAGCTCTCACAGGTTTAGCACAATTCCATTCTGAATTGTTCTGATTCTTGAGCTGACTCTATAGGGCACTCTCCATCCCTTTTAAAGACATAAGATATACCTTGGATTAAAAATAATTTTCCTATACAAATATCTGTCCTTTTTATTCTTGAATCTTGAAATTAATGAAAATTGTATTTAGGATTTTGCAATGTCTTTTGAGATAACTAGAAGCACTGCGGGATGCTAGAATTATTTGTCACTACTCAAAAAAACAACAGTTATTGATGTGTTTTGTGGCTTTCTAAGAAGAACAATGTGATTAGTTGAAAAGAATGCAGCTCAAACTGAATTAAGTACAATGTACCAAGAATATGCAGTGACCCAAGATGACATACCTGCATAGTGTGTGTTGGTGTTTAACAAAAGGACCAAGCCCTTCACACTAAGAGAGTGCCTCTACTGCGGATTTAGGTCTGATACTCTTCTCCCATCACTTGAATTCTGTGACTCCACTGCTAGTCCTCATTTTGATGTGCTTCCATGGGGGCCTCCTTTGCTCCGTGATTGTTTGGTCCTACTTTTGTATCAGGTTGCAAAAGTGTTCTTCTCTATCTCCCACCGCACTCAAATTATACTAAAATTATCTCTTTAGTTGTGTCTCTTTTCTTAAAATGTAAGTACCCTAAGGGTAGGTACCATGTTTCACTGTTTGGCACAACTGGTGCTCAAACTTTGCTTATTGAGTGGGATAGAAAGAACGGAACACACACTTCCAGAAAGTTCTCAGTCTTCCGATTTATAATTGCTGCACATTGAATTTTTAAATAGAGATCTAATTTGCATTACAAAGCCTCTGTCAAGGATATTTCTTTCATTTTAGCTATTTCTACCCAAATTTGCTATTTTACAATTTTGTATTGTGCTTAAAGGTAAGGTTCTTTTTATGACCTCATTACACAAAAATGTGCTTTGCTAGAGCCTTCTGGAAAATATGTCCTACAAGATGCCTGATGCTGGTGGTCATTTCTGGATTCCCTCTACCCTTAGTGAATGTTCCAAGTATGTTACAGGAATGGAAGCCAGGACTCTGGCATAAAGAGCTGCCTTTACTGACTTCCCTATGGCAGGGACTGCTAGATCTGTGTTACCTTGCGTTATGTGATGATTCAGTTCACCCCAATTTGCCCTTTGGGAACTGCTGTGAAAATTTCTTTTGTACAGTAAATTATGACAGCATTTGGCCTTCATTTGGGGGTGAATGCATGGTTTATATATTGAAGCCATTTCTTTTTTTCCCTTCAGAAATACCATGTGGCGTCAATTTGTAAGCACAAATCAAATGGCAGTTTGGGATCCTCCAGACGATCAAGAATATTCTGTATTAAATTTTTAAAGGTTATCACAGCAATGAAAACCTAACATTGAAAAAATTGAGACTCCTTGAATCCCCAAGAATATATCCTTATACCCACGGAGATACTCAACACTAGTTAAAGAAAATCTATTTTGAAACATTTAAAAATCCTGGGGCATTATTGGTTCCATTCTAGAATTAATATACTATTTAGAAATATGTACATTATATATATTTGTATATATATATGCATTATATATTTTTTATCCCTAATTTTTTTTTTAGAAACAAGATCTCACTCTGTCTCCCAGACTAGAGTACAGTGGTGCAATCATGGCTCACTGCAGCCTCAAACTCCTGGGCTCAAGTGATCCTTCCACCTTGGCCTCTCAAGTAGCTGGGACTATAGGTGCTTGCCACCACAGCCAGTTAATTTGTTTATTTTTAAGTTTTTTTTAGACATGGCAGATTACACTATGTTTCCCAGTCTTGTCTTGAACTTCTGGGCTCAAGCGGTCCTCCTTCCTCAGCCTCCTGAGTTGTTGGGATTACGGGTGTGAGCCACCACATCCAGCTATATCTTTATCTTTCTATATCTGCATCTGTATCATCTATCTATAACTATAGAGCTAAAATCTGTTTTTTCCACCTAGTCAGCAGAATTTTAGATTAGTTATCTTTAGCCACATGTGAGATTGGAATATAGAAAAAAAATCAGAGACAATTTTGTAGCTTCAACTTTCAGATATGCCATATATGGACAAATACAGTAATTCTCTGAGTAACTGCTTGCTTCTCTGCCTTCAGCCACCCAAGGAACATCCAAGACTCAGCACTATGGGTTTCCAAATTTATCCATTCAGCCATACTTGTGGCTCTTGTGGTTGGTCTGTGGCCTGAAGCTTAACTTGCCCAGTAGTTCTATTTCCCAAAATAGGTTCAGGAAGTTTGTGACCATGTTTGGTTTGTTTCAAAGGGTTACTGCATATTTAATGAGGTTGTGAACATATACTAAGATTTGTATATGGTTCATCAAATAAAACATATCTTCAACCCTCTTTTCACTTCAGTGCGTGGTTTGGAGTGGGCTGTTTTACAAGCACATATGTTTATCATATGACTTTATTTGGGGACAAACACCACTCCTTACATTTGGGATACAGTTTCTGAGTAACTGAACACTCAATTTCATCCCTCCCTATTCAAGAACAAATGTTAAGCCGGGTAGCTCTTTTCTCTTATTTCTGGCAGGTTTCTCTGAATGCTAAGGTGTCTTACTTCATCCAAATGTTCCCTTTATTATAGAAGGGTAAGAAAATAGCCTGTGCCGTGGAGACCTTTTTCACCCAGAAAGGCATTTAACTAGTGTCTTTCTGTGTGCTGGGGGGAGTAGGGAGCCTCTTATCAGTTACATGCATTTATGAGAACAATGTGTTCCACTGGTTTGTGCACCAGAAGAGGATCCTGAAAATCTTTATCTTCTGTTCCTCAGCCTTGCTGAGACATTAGGCAAATTATTTAGCTCTTAGGTCACTGACTTCTTTTGTTTTTCTATAAAGTATCTTATCCTAGCACAACAAAGGGGCATTATGACTAATACTTTTATAATAGCTATAAAATTTATTTTTCTTTTTTAAGTCTCTATCATACCATATAGAGCAACAGAGGTGGTCTTTTACTAAATGAACCTTGGTGAGTAGCTAAATGACTCACACAATACCTTCCAGTTACTGTATAATGTAATAAACCACATTCTACAAATAAGCCAGATATAATAGATAAAATGTATTTCATTTGATGATTCAGATCCAATTCAATAAAGCAGAATATTCCATAGAGTTTAGTTTCTCTAATTGCAGGAGATAAAATTGATTTTCCTATATTTTCCCTCATGTTTCCCTCCTCCACTCACTGTTTGCTGTAGCTGCTGATTGTGAGAGAAAACTAGAAATAGAATTTGCTATGAAATTTAAAACTTCACAAACTTCATGGTGCTTCATTTGAAAAGCAATGTGGAGCTGATAGTTTGTATGAAATTCTGGTGTGGACTTTTTTTCTTAGAACTTTACAAGGAAAGGGGAAATGTCTGAAATGGAGATTACACAATCCTGTCTTGAAGCAGAAGACTCAGCTAGAGCACATCTGGAAACACCCAGCATTCCTCAATATAATTCAAACGATATTTTAAAAGGTAGTATGGTCCTTTCTACTTCCCGTTGGTCTCGGTCAAGGATTTGGTCAGTGCAGCCAATGCATTGATGGGGAGGAACCCAGGATGTGGCTAGTGCTGCGGCTGTGTTGGTAACCTGAATGGGGCTGAGCAAATCAGGGAGTACACTGAAGATAATGACAGGTACCATTCTTGCAACATTTATATAAAGTTTTACACTATTTCAAAATGGAAATTAAAATAAAATTTTTAAAAAGCTGACATGGTTGAGAATAACAATTTTACCAGAAGAATACCTTATGTTGCATTTAGCCAATGTAGAACATTATACGTGTATAAAATGTTATATATTTCTTTATGTTTTCTGGTGTGTACATACATTTATAGATATTTTCTTATTGATCTAGTTTCTCTAAGATTCTGACATATTTCAGAACAAAGGAAGAAATCTTACCAGTCAGTTCAGTAAGATAATTGGAAAGGGAGACTTGAATATGTGAAAAATTTGTTTTGATCTATAGAAGATGTTAATATTATTTTCCTTAGTTTTTGTCTTTCTGATTAAAAGCTTAATGCAACCTTGTATTTCTCTTTTAAATGATCAAAAGCAGAATTTGAAAACTTTTTAGAATATGTATTTTAGTTCAAATTCCCCCCACCCAAAATTAATTTCATCTACGTACGCAGAAAGTATAATTTATAGTAAAGTGCTAAATCTAACCTGATTTCCCTCCTTAAAATTAGGTTTAAAATAAATTAAGCAGTACCTAATGTGTTTCCTAACAAGGCTCAGGGTACACAATGTTCTTTGGTTGGCCACAAAACACAAGGTCCTTGAGCTGAGATGACAGATTCTTCAAACAGACATATCCTGTACAAGATGCCTTAAAAGTGAAGGCATTGCTGCCATCGGCTTGCAGGCTTTATTTTGAAAAGGAGAATTCTGAAGGAAGGATGTTTGTTTTTTTCTTTTTAAAAAAAATAAAATGATTTATAAAAAACCGCATGTTTTTCTTTTTTGCTAGATGTAAAATCTGAGCTGCAACACTGAACAAAAGCTGTACTTGCCAGTCAGCAAAGATGCTACCACTCTGCACAACAGGTAAAACCCATATATATAGGGAAGTCAAAAGAGTCTTTAAGCTACAGTGTTTGAGGGCCTGTTTGTCTCTGGTGGAAGATTAAGAAAATGGTAAGAGCAGCATTAGCATGAGGTGTTCATTCCAAAATTGTCACTGCAGTGTGTGTGGCATTGTGTGCAAAAACAACTCTTCAAGCAAAAACGCCTCCAGCAAACTTCCTCCTTCCCTTCAAACCTCATCTTCAATTACAATGTGGTTCCTACAAAGTAAAGGGCTGTTGTCCTGTCTTCAGACCTGTGCTGCTTCTGCGCACTAGCCCTGTAGACCATCAAAGCCTAAAAATAGTTGCTGGATTCAATGAGACATGAAGCTGACAGAAATGGCATCAAGCTAATTGGCAACAAACTCTATGAAACCTACTCAGGAAATCATATTTTTAAGCTGAACACCAAGTAGATTCTTGTTTGAATGTGAGGCTAACTTATTTTTGTATTTATATTTCAAATAAAACAAAGGGATATTGTTAAAGAAGAACCTCTTTATTTCCCTTATTATATATTTATTTAATCCTTTTAAAAGATTTTGTTAACAAAATCTTTGGATTCAGTGATATTTATTTGAAAAGATTGTTATCCACACATTATGAATAAGAAACTGGGGCTTAAAGAGATGAAATGACATGTCCTTGGTCAAAACATAGACAACTTGATTCTAATCTATCAGGAAAGATGACGATATTTATAAGTAACCAGAACACAAGGTGCTAAGTTCAATACTCATATTTTGAATAACACAAGAAGTAAAATCCTTTATTTAAAGAATCAAAGGGTTATCAGAAGATAAGTTATTGGTGGATGGTCACAGAACTAATAGCCATAATTATACATGACCTGCTGGAGGATGGAAAAAACATAACAGAAATCTTACCATTTCCTCTGGTAGTTGGTTCATAAGAAAACTCTTAGGTCTTGATTGTTTACTTGAGAGTGTTGCTATTATTACTCAACTTATTTAAAAAAAACAGAAAAGTTACTTTTGGTGGCTGTTGTTGTCTAGAAGAAATAGACTATATTCAAAATAAAAATTGCCTGAACATGTCAACATGATTGCATAATTTTTCAAATGTTGATTCCTAATGCACAGATTGTAAGGATTCAGTTCACTGGAACAGATGTTGTTTTTAGAAATGATCTGCCTTCTCTGTTCATTCACATTCAATTCAAGAAGTAGGAAATTATTCTGGAATCTTTTTTCTCATTATGGTCTTGATGTGAAATTCATTTCGTGGTTGCTGAGCATCTTGAAAATACAGTGGATGGTTGCAACTACATATTCCTCTCTGGTGATTTTACTACAACTGCTCCAATAACAAATGATAAAATGTTTTAGATGGTATATTATTTATTTTACTTGTCTTAATGGTGAATTTACTTAGTGTTTTCAACAGGAATTCCATTTCAGAATATAAAATAGCATTCTAAAATTCTATAAAATGTAGATAATTTAGAAACATGAGTTATAAAATACATAAATATGGTTCAAACATATAATCAAAATAAAATATATGACTTTTATAATATCTTTCTGCTCTAGTTAATCTTTCTTCCCCCATTAATTACTGTAACATACCTTGAGGTAGGTAGAAATAAATTAACTAACTATGTTTAAGCTGTAATGAATTTTTGGGGAGTGTCCAGTAGAAAATAATATTGAACACAAGACAGAATTGTGACTTCCAAATTTCCATTTGAAGGTCTTATATGCTGGGAGAAAACTATAATTTATTATCACAATAACATTTCTAAATCAAGTGAGTTTCAAAGAGAAGTTGATTCACTCTGATTTAGGCAGCATTTCCTCTAAATGTGGAAAAGGTTTTTAAGTTACTTTACCTGGAAAGCCATTTTTATTAGATGGCAACAATTTTACTCACACTTTCTATAGCTTTCTATATCCAAGTTGTGATTCTTCTTAAACAGAATCTAGAAGATATGCAGTCCTAATGCTTTAGGATATCATCTCCATTTTTACTGATATAAGTACAACTCCAGAATAATTTATTTTAGGCCTTTCTAAGATGACTTTAGCTATAGAGTTTGGGGACAGGATGAATTAGACACCTTAGATATGTCTGATCCTAAAAATGTAGGTTCTGAAATATATTGCACTAGTTTTCAAACAATTAAAATAGTTAAGTACATGATCTTAGATAGATAAATATATTTTCCAACTCATGGCAAACTAATTGCTCTGTATAAAGAAAATGTAACTAAATATTAGCAGTTACTTGATAATGCATTTGCTTATAGTCCTGCAGAAAAGAAGATGCTGGCTGGCTGGCTGACAATACTAACTTGGAACACGCTGGTGTATCCAAATCCTCCTGGGAGTGTCTCTAGGGGCAGGTTGCAGAGCTTCAACCTTCTCCCTGGCCCGTGCAACAGAAGCAGATTTAAGGATGGCCCCAGACTGAGAGAGATGGAGACAGAGATAGAGATAAAGAGCAAGAGCCAGAGTGGGGAAGAGTGTGTGAGAACCTCCTTAGAAGACCAAATTAGCATTAAAAAATTACAACGATTTTCTGGGTGAAATGTAAAAGCAAGAATATAAATTTGAAAAATGGACCTTGAAAGATGTAGAAAATTAGTACACAAGAACATCATGTAAAAAGGAATTAGAGGATTTTTGTTATCAGCAAACTCAGTAAATTAACAATAAAATGAGGGAGTCCAATTGCTCACTTTATTTTTGCTGTTGTTAATGTAATACTAATAGGAACAGAGTGCCTAGAGAAAATAAGATGATATCCTGGGGAAAAACAGTTGGTGCATCATTTTCAGTCCTTGTCAGCATACATTTAGAGCACAGAGTATGTAAGGAGAGACCAGTAGCATAAGTGGGAGTTCTAGAATCAATATTCTGTTAGTTAAAAAAGGTGAGACTGTTTTGTCTAAAAAAGTGAAGGCTGAGAATGTAGTAACTTTCTTCAAATATACGAAAAATTGTTTCTAGAAAACAGACTAAGCACATTCCCTGCAGCGCTTTAAGAAAGCAATCAGAACAACAAGCGAGGGTTGTAGAGAGGTATATTTTGCTACCATACAGGACAGTTCCCCCCCGCGCCCCAATCACTATTGCTATTCATCAAGGCACTAGTTTGTCTTAAGGGAGAATATGAGTTTTGCATTACTAGAAATATTGAATATAACCTTTATAATTTTTCTTTTCTTTCTATTTTAAAATAGAGTCAATTTCTAAGAAGATGTGGTTCGAACATACAGAGCTACATAATATGAGTAAAATAGGACCTAACAGTAGTGTTCTCCAGGATTGCTCTGCCTTTCCTTTTCTGGATGTAACAACATTACTAAGAAAGGAAGAAAAAGCAAAAATCTGCTCTCAGGGAGATTCCAGCATGATGGAAAGCCCCAAATGGAAGTCTTTGCTTTGGTTACAGGACATAAGATTTAATAAATAAAAAGATGCTCATCTGGGGCGCTGCACCAATTATCATGTATTAAATAAGGTTACCTATTTCACTCTCCATGTAGAAATGTCTATCATAAGCATGTGCCACAGAAGGTCTCACAAGTATCATTATTGGCTGTGTTGAATTTTGTTTTTAGTTCTGTTTTATAAGGTCTGTAGTCTTACTTTCAGTGAGGAAGTGTTTTCTCAGGTTCTCAAGAAAGTAACAAAATGCCAGCATTGTCAAGGTCACCATTGTCACTGAATTATCTTACTGTCTGATTATTCCATCTTCCTCTGCATCATATTAGCCTGATGACTACGTTCTAATTATTTAAAGCGTTATGTAAATCAAAGCAGTAAATGTAATTTCTAGTCTTACTAGATATCATGTACATTAGGTCGAATAACTCTGGAAATGTCGTCATAATCATGTCATGCCTAATGATGACCTACTCAGCCCCTGCCAACATCATTCAATTACTCATTTCAGCATTGATTTTTCTCATGCCTCTCTTCATGGCATTTAAACAGCCCTCACATCTCCCCTTTTACTGAGGTGTAATGTTGTATAATGACAGAGATGCTTTGCTTCCCAGATTCATAATGTTACACTGTTTCAAATCCTTGTGGAGACAAATTGGGGAATCAATATATAAATAATGACACACTTATTTTTAATTAAAATCACCGCTTTCACAGAAATGGTATATTAAAATTATTTTTGCTAAAACAATTTTAAATGCCTATGTACAATAAAAAGACCGCCAATCCTTGGGATCAAGAATATAATTTGCCCCAAATAACTTTTCTATGAAAGTAGAATTCTTAATGGAAAATAGATTAATACATATAATTTCAAGATCTAACCTTAAAAATGGAAATAATTGTCTATTTTTAAAAATAAATCATATTTGCATACACTGTGTTTATGAGAGTTGTTTTGGAATGAAAATTCTTTGCGTTTGAGATCAAATTCTTTTATTCACAAGAATTACAATATCTTTTTCAGCTAAATGTTATGTTATACTCTTCCAAAATCTATTTTCCCTGCACTCAAGTAGAGGTAAATATTCTTTTTTTTTCTGGAAATTGATAGTCCAATTTTCTCCTGCCTCTCTTTGGCACACCCTCATTTTGCATGAGATATGCTCCTTAATAAAATTTCTACTCAATATTACAGAAACTTCCAGAAATGGCATCTGAAATATTACACTGGCCAGTTTAACTTCACCTTCACTGATTGTAATACATTATAAAAAGAGCACTGTGGAAAAAGGTGGAACTTTTAACTAACTGGATTTGGTTTCACAAACAGTAATAATACTTTTAAAAACATTATTAGAACATTTATTTCATTTCCTTTGCAATATATTTTTCTTCCTTTTAAACTAAGCTTTCTAAATTCTCATTTTTAATGTCTCAGTTGAAAGAGCTTTCACAAGCCTTTAAAAGACATTATGATTTGAATTATTCTTGCCCAGAAAATTACTTCTGATGTTTAACTTACATTCTCCTTTATTGAGTTGTAGCTTCAAACTATCTTAGAAAATTAATTTTCCTTACAATTTTCCCCTTAAATCATTGTAGGTAATCTCAATATTTTATCTTTCCAAGCACACATGGTACTATTTAAATTTCCAGAAAATCTGAAGATAACTAAGATTTCCTTTAACTTTTCATGTTTGATGAAATGATGCACATATTATCATTTAAGTATTGAACCCTAATCTCATAAAAAAGTAAGAATATCCCATAGGAACTTTAAATTGTTGTACATTTTTCCTGTTTATGTAATATTTTCATTTGGTTTCTAAAACTCATTTCAAACACACTCCCATCAACACACTCCAATCAAAAACTCGTTTCAAACACACTCAATCAACAAAATGGAGCTGTTGCTTTTCTTCTCTAAGCTTGATGCCAAGATTCTAACCTGGACATTCTCCTTCAAGTTTCCTTTTTCCTCAGCCACATCACACATTTAATCTAACATTAATTCTGGTGTTTGTAACTCCAAAATGTAATCTGAATTCATCCACATATTTTTATCTCTACTGCCACCAACCTTGTGCAGGCCACCATTATTTCTTGCCTGAGCTTTCATAATTGTCTTTTATCAGGTCTCTCTGCTTCCATTCTCAAACCCTTTCTAATTTATTTTTCACAAAGTAGCCAGAATGATCTTTTAAACACGTAAGTCACATCATGTCACTACCCACATTAAATCTTCCTAAGATTTTCCCATTCTACCCAGAATGCAATGTGAATTGCTAAGTTTAGTAGCCCATGCCTGTCTTTCCAACCTGTTGTGATATCACACCCACATTCTCCCAGGCCATCCCCACCAACATTACCCAGTACTAGGCTCCAGCCACAGTGCTTTCCTCTCATCTGTGGGCAAGCTAAACCCTTTTGACATCAGGATCTTTTAACTTTCTGTTGCTTATGCCTAATTCTCTTCTCCACGTTCTTTGCATGGCTGCCCCTTTTCCCTTCTCTGAGTCTCAGCTTAAACGAAACTTATTCAGAGAGTCTTGCCCTAACCACCATAACAAAAGTTGGACTCTCCCTTAGTATATCATCTATATTTTATTATAGCACCTCTCACAATCTATAATTGCTCGCATAATTTAATAATTTCTTATTTTTTTCTTGCTTCTGGCAGAATATAAGCTCCAGCGCAGTAAACAGCCATTTCTCCAGAGAACCCAGATTCCTTTTAGTGGGAAATGGTATTTAGAAACCAAGTTCTGGATGTCAGCTGTGCACATGGCTAGGGAAGTGCCATTACTTCTAAACCCTCTCAGTGAATAAGGCAGAGTATACCCATATACATCCATTTACATTTCACATACATCTCTCTATCATTATTAAACACCATAGCCTGTACTCTTTCCAAAATGTCAAAGTTGTATGTGACAAATAAAGTCTGGGGAAATGTTCCAGATCAGAGGAGATCCAAAAGAGGAAAAGGAGATTAAAAGGTAAGGTGTCATCCTGGAATGAATTCTGGATTGGTAAAAACTTAATCATAGGTCGGGCATGGTGGCTCATTCTGTAATCCCAGCACTTTGGGAGGCTGAGGTGGGCGGATCACGAGGTCAGGAGATCGAGACCATCCTGGCTAACACGGTGAAACCCCATCTCTACTAAAAAAATACAAAAAATTAGCTGGGCGTGGTGGTGGGCGCCTGTGGTCCCAGCTACTTGGGAGGCTGAGGCAGGAGAATGGCGTGAACCTGGGAGGTGGAGCTTGCACTGAGCCAAGATTGCGCCATTGCACTCTAGCCTGGGAGACAGAGCAAGACTCCATCTCAAAAAAAAAAAGTAATCATATATTGTATACTTTTGGCACAATTGACACACTTTGAATATGGACTATGAATTCAGTAATAATATTGTATATATGTTAAAGGTCTTGATTGTTATAACTGTGCTGTGATCGTGCATGAGAATGCTCTTGTTCTCAGGAAATATACACCAAAGTATTAGAGATAAAATGTCACCGGCCAGGCACGGTGGCTCACGCCTGTAATCCCAGCACTTTGGGAGGCCGAGGTGGGCAGATCATGAGGTCAGGAGATCAAGACCATCCTGGCCAACATGGTGAAACCCCCTCTCTACTAAAAATACAAAAAAATTAGCTGGGCATGGCAGCACGCGTCTGTAGTCCCAGCTACTCAGGAGGCTGAGGCAGGAGAATTGCTTGAATCCAGAAGGTGGAGGCTACAGTGAGCCAAGATGGTGCCACTGTACTCCAGCCTGGCAACAGAGAGAGGCTCCATCTAAAAAAAAAAGAAAAAAAAAATCACTACATCTGCAACTTGCTCTCAATGGTTTACAAAGAAGCACACACCCACCCTTCATCTATTGAGGGAAAGAGAATAACTTACTAGCAAATATGGGCAGTTATAAATAATTGAATAAAAAAATGGCATACCAGAACTCTTTGTTGTATAACTTTTTCAATAGGTTTATATAGACATACAAATTTACAAATTATTTTCAAAATCTGCAATATGGTGTCTATTAGCATTGCTTTGAATGATTAAGGATTGAAATAACATCTTTTTTCTTTACCAAAGAAAAAGTAAATTAAATGGCTTGAAGTAAACAGCAGTATGTAAAATGTGCAAAAACAGAATTTTTCACAAAGGACAAATAAAAACAAGATTTATTAATTTTTTCCTTAAATAAATGGATTTTATGATCACAACCATATTAGTTGTCAGTAGCAAATCCACACAGAATATTATTGCTTAGTTTTTTTATTCCTTTACAAAGAGAAAATCTTCTAAACAGCTTAAACTTGCCTAAAGCAATTTCAAGATGACCCAACTCTCCCCAAGTGACTTCTCAAATTCTTAAGCTATTATCTTTCTTGTTCAAACCCTTTTTCTAAACTTTTCCCCAATTACTCCAACCATATAATTGCAAAGCTAAGATTCCTATAGACTATCTCTATCAAAGGATCAGGATAGGGAATGATAAACCTCTTAACAAAAACTTAATTCTGATTCTTTTCCCAGATTAAGGTATCTTAGCAACCTGTGAAGCATTTTATCTGCTGATTCTATCATTTTGAGCACTTTGTTGAACCCTTGAACTGACCTTATATCTGTGTGTGTCCCCGCTTGTTGGCTTTGTTGGTCCAGGATATATAAAATGAGATTGACAAACATAAAGCAATGTGACCACACATGTCTAAATGTATTTAGCCTTTAACATCACAATTGGTTGTTTATTAACTTATGAACCAGAATCTTTATTTCTGTTCTTTGTCTCCTGCGAATTACAGGTTTCGCCCTGCTACATGGGTGGCAGAGATGGGGAATAAGAGCTTGCTTTTAGCTAATACAAGGATTTGAAATGAAAGAAGGGTCAAAGCCAAATTCAGACAGAGTTGCTGTAGCTAAGGAAGACTGAACACTGAAGCACACGTTGCAGTCCAACTCTCATGAGAATGTTCCCAGTCACACTACTCCAAGATGGATGCCTACTTATAAGAGACCATTCAACTTTAAACAAATTCAACTATTTTGTGTTTCAGTCCTGTGAACACAGCTAGTATTATATGATATAATCAAAGAATCACTGTCAATGGTATTGAGAAATTGTTGTTTACCATTTAGAACACTTTCTTCATCTTGCCTTCTACCTCATGGGCCACTGCATCTCAGTGTCAATCTCTGAATGTCACTCATTTTCCTGACTGTATGAGGTAAATGTTGCAGATTCAACTTTTTATCTTTTTTTTTCTCCATCGCTTCTCATTCACTAGGTGACATGTACTCTCAAGGCTTTAAATCACATTTATTCTCTAGAAACTCTACATTTTTTTTCTGTAGTGCAGACCTCTCCAGAACTGGACTTCAGAATCCTAGGCAGAGACTTTCTCATAATCTCCAGGTGGATATATGTACTAGGCAACTAAATCTTAATATGTCCAAAACAAACTCCTGATTTTTAACTTCTAAAATCTGTGATTCTTTCCACAGACTCCCAACTTTAGTCAAAGGCTACTCCATTCTTCCTGCTTTTCAGTACAAAATAATTCTTGACTACTCTTTTCCTAGTATACCCCACATACAATATCATCAGCGAATCCTGAGGCTCTACTTTCAAAATATCCAAAAACAGATCACTTGTCACCACCTTTATCATTAGGACTCTAGTCTAAATCACATTACATCTCATCTGGGTTATTGCAATAGCTATTCATTGATCTCTCTTATTTCACCCTGTACCTTCCAGTCCACATTGCCTACAGCAACCATGGCGATCCCTTTAAAATACAGGTCAGATCATGTTATTCCTCTGCTGAGGCCCCTTTAACATAGTAAATCCATACTTATGTCTTCAAAGCCCCTGCATGCCATGGTCCCCCATCTCTCTGATCTATTTTCCAGCACAACTACAGCTCTGCCATCATTCTACCCTAGTCTCACGGACCTTTTTTCTGTTACTTAAGCAAGCCAAACATACGTCCTTTACCATCTTTGAACTTGCTAAGCCCACTGCCTGGGCTGCAGTTTTCTCAGATTACTTAGATTCCTAAGGTCTCTGCACAGATGGCAGTTTATATAAGAGTAGATTCTTCCAACCATTCTTATCTAAGAGAGCACCAGCACCATCACTGATGTCCCCACATTTTCCGTTTCCAATTTGATTTTCTCATTACTTGCATAATCACTTGACACATTTTTTATTCATTTGTTTGTTTATTGTCCTTTTCCAGTAAAATATCCATGAAAGCACAGGCAGACCTTTGCTGCTTTCCTCTCTGCCAAGGACAGTGTCAGGTGTATGTAGATGCTCAATAAATATTTGTTGAAAGAATCAATTGCATTTTTTTCTGTGTGAAAGAAGTTTTTTATTATACCATGGGTATTTAAAATAAAGACTCATGATTATTGAGGCAAGGATATAAAATACTTTTTATTTTTGTGAACTTCTTTAAGGTCAGCTATAAAAGAGAGATGATGATATCTTTATAGTCTGCTACTAAGAGTTGACATAAACTAAATCAGGTTACATCTAGGAAGCATTTGAATTCTACCTAATGTTACAACTATGCAGTCTTTAGATGACCATCTCGCGCATGGGAATGCCTTTGTGATTTGCTAAATTCTAGAAGCTTTATTTTGCCTACTTTTTTTGGTCAGTAAAAATACGGGTTAGCATCAATTTGAAAAATTCCTTATTAGAAAACATCACTATTTGCATTGTCCTGTTAGGATGAAAATCTTGAAAGCATGTTAGAATTCATGAATGCTGAAACCCTGGGAAGAATACCTAATTTACTGGATCATGAAATCCACACAATGGCTCACACCTGTAATCCCAGCACTTTGGGAGGCTGAGAAGGGTGGATCACCTGAGGTCAGGAGTTTGAGACCAGCATGGCTAACATGGTGAAACCCCGTCTCTACTAAAAATACAAAAATTATCTGGGCATGATTGCACATGCCTCTAATCCCAGCTACTTGGGAGGCTGAGGCAGAACTGCTGGAACCCAGGAGGCGGGGGATGCAGGGAGGCAAGATTGTGCTATTGCACTTAAATCTGGGCAACAGAGTGAGATTCCCTCTCAAAAAAGAAAAAAAAAAGAAAAAAGAAAAATATTAATGGGCTAGAGGCTAGAACATGGGCCAAGATAACATGCTGCACAACAGAAAAATCTACGCTTTGACATCATTGCCAATTATTTTACACATATTATTTTATTTAAGCCTTAAAAAACTAAACAACTAGACATTATCCAACTGTTACACAATTATTGAAACTGAGTCTCAGAGAAGTTAAGTAACTTTCTTAAAAACACAGAGTTAAAATGATGTAGACTATATGCATATGGAAATCTCTAACTTTGAAGTTCATGTCATTTCCATTATTCGTTTAAGACCATCTTCTAGAACGTAAAGAAAAAAAGACAGATTCAAAATAGGAGTTAAGCAGCAACATAGATTAAAATGCACATTGTCCTTAAGCCATTTAATAACTGTTGTCAAAGAACGACTAAAATATAGTTCATGTTACTGGAATGATGTGTCCATTCAGATGGAGGTGATAATGTGGATCTATACTGTGTTGGTCAGAGCGTTCCTGGAATTACGTTTGGGTATGGCTGTCATACTTTAAAGGTTACAGACAAACGGGAAATTCTTCCAGGGAAAGCAGCCAGGATGACTAAAGTTCCCACAGAACGTCCTAAGAGAAATGGTTGCTGACTTTGGGGATGTTTAACCCGGGATGGGAGAAGGGAAGAGTCAGAAAGGCTGACAGTCATCTAGGCCAGAAATCTCAGTCATTCAATAAGGCTCCAAAGGAATAAACTATGACTATGGGACTGTCATGGCCCTGGGCATTGTGGAACGCTGGGTGGATGGAAGGTACCAATGGCCGGGGAGGGCCAGAAGCTGCGCCTGCACCAGCGACACTACATCCACAAGCTGGTGGAGGACACGAAGCACTGGCTCAAAGAAAACCTGGAGATCATCTTCACACAGTCTGTGGAGACACTTGGAGTCCGGGGTGACCTGGTCTCAGTAAAGAAATCTGTGGATCAGAATCAACTCCTTCCTCAGAGACTGGCTGCATATGTATCATCTGAAAACAAGAAGCTGTTTGAAGAGGAGAAATTGCTGAGACCAGGAGGAAAGTTAGAGAAGATCCAGATCAAGGCAGGTGAGGCAACAGTGACATTTCTGAATAGCTGTCACTTGGAGGTAGGGATGAAGAACAATGTCAAATGGGAGCTGAACCCTGAAACAGTTGCCCACCACTTCTTCAAGAATCTTGGTGTTGTGGTCACCCCCCATACATTAAAGTTACCAGAAGAGCCCCTCATTCGGTGGGGCAAGTACTGGTGTGAGGTGATGGTAAATGGGCTTGGTACTGTGAGGGTGCCTATGTCTCTGGTAAACCTTGAGAGGCCCAAAATCAAAAGATAGAAGTACTGGTTACCCAGCAAGCTGCCAAGGGCATGGCCCTACCAGCCCCTAGAGGATCTAAACCTGTTCTCCTCCAAGGCAGCAAAGCAGAATCAGAGGAGCAGTGGCATCCAAACAGGCAAGCACCCTGCTCTCACTCCCAGATCTGACAAAATATGGAATTTTAGAGAACATATGGAGACATCAGACTGCCCTTGCGTAGACATGTTGAATTCCTTATGTTTGCCATCTTCATCTTTAACTGTCATCCCTGGGACAGCCTTGTTCCAGAAGTACCAGGCTGTGGATGAGATAAGCTGGATACAATAGACTGAAACTATCCAGATCCTGTTTAGTTTCTTTTTCCATTGGAGTTTACTGGGACAGACACAGGAGTTAGGCATTGTCTCCAGTATTTTCCTCATTCTCATCATCTAAACTGAACATTTGTATCTCAAGCAGACATAAAGAGATTGTGTTCCTAAAAAATAATAAATAAAAACTATGACTATGGGTAAAAGCTAAGTTTCTTGGGTGAAATGCGCTGCTTCAGGAGTTACTAAGTTCTCTGTCACTGGAAGAATTCAAGAGGGAAAAAACAAACAAACGATGGATCGCGTGGTTGGGAAGTTTTAGAGGAATTTCAGGATCAAAGGGGAGACTGAACTAGATAACCTTTGGGTCTCTTCTGACACTTGACTTTCATGCTTTGTTAGAAAAGACTGCCAGTATGCATCTACCAGTTAGAGGGTTTAGGGTCAGCAATTAGGTAGCTATCTCATCCTGTTTGTAATGATAAACATATATTTAATTAAAATGTTATCTGGATCTCAGTTGAGGCCTTCCTACACCCCAAGAGCAGGATAAGACAGACCTGAACCCAAAATTCTATGCTCTGAGAAAATTTAAGAAACAACATAATGTGAATGATTGGAGTGGAAGTCAGGCAGGGGGAGGATTTTGCATTCTTAGCATTTCCAGGTTTCTCCTTCTGCTCAGTAAAGCTAAATTTTCTCACTTCTCTCAAAACTAACTAACCAACCAACCAACAACACTCCCACCAACATTAGTGAATTTAGTGAAATTTAATAAGTTTAAAGTGGGGAAGATGGAAGGAGGCAGGATTTCTACTGCAGTAAAGTAGCTAAATTAGGCACAAGCTATGTCTGATTTAAAATACGCCTGGGTTAAGCCACCAGGGGAATACCACTGGCCTTTTAGTCCATGTTGACCCCATCCTCATACAACTCAATGGCCTTTCCCCCCTCCTCTGCCTCCCCCACTCCATCTCTGCTCCTTAGTCACTATCTCAGGATTGCTCTCCGGAACTCCAGCTTCTTTTCCAAGCTCTCAAACTCTCAAACCTACCTCGGATTCACTATCACGAACCCAAACTTACCCAGGTGCTCGGTAGACATTTTGGAATTAATGAACAATTATTTTTTCAAGTTTATTATTTTAATTATCATACAGTAGAACTGACTTTTAAAAATATTAAATGTCGGAGGGAAGTTTTTGTCAGACTCAAGACCCTCAGGATTTAAATGGAAAGAGGAAGCACACCGTGGTGCTCTGGGGGAAAACAGACCTTTCTTCCGTCATGGTTTCCATTTGACTGGCTGTGCTGCTTTGGGCAGTTTACTGAACTTCCCAGATCTTCGATTCTTCCATCTCCAAATGTGATTGATAGCAATGTGTTCCTGATGGTTTTGTCTAAGTTAAATTAAATAATTCATGTAGAGCATTAGTCTACTCCTTGGCATGTAGTCAGTGTTTTGAAAGAGTTAGCCACCACTATTAATAAAGTTTCCTCAGTCAAACATTTTTCAATTTTCTAAACTCACAATAAATTTTTCAATGTGTACCGAAAATTTAGCTTGAAAGACTTCGAAGCATGTACTAAGGATATTTACTACCAATTTTTTTTGTCTGTCTATCATTTGCCAAACCGTCATCAAGATATCCTGAAAATACATCTCAATAACTTCTGTACTGAAGGCAATTTATGTGACTGGCAGAATAATAGAGGAACTATTAGTAAAATACATTTTATCAATTTTACAACTCTCCCTGCTAGCATGATATCAAGATCTGATACTATGATTCTTAATAACAAAGAACCATTTTGACCTTTGGCAAAATTGTAAATTAGAAATTGTTTAATTTAGCACGAAGTTTCTTTTCACTATCTCTATCCCAGCCTTAGGCAAAGCTCCAGACCTATGTTGTCCAAATATGATAACCACTGGTCACATGGGGCTATACACATTTTAATTAAAATGATTAAGTAAAATTTTAAATTCAGTTACTCAGTTGAATTAGCCACATTTCACGTATTCAGTAGCTACATGTGACTAGGGTACTCTGTTGGAGAGTGTGCATATGAAGTTTTTTATCATTGCAGAAACTTTTTTTTTTTTTTTTTTTTTTGATACGGAGTCTCGCTCTGTCGCCCAGGCTGGAGTGCAGTGGCACAGTCTCGGCTCACTGCAAGCTCCGTCTCCCAGGTTCATGCCATTCTCCTGCCTCAGCCTCTCCGAGTAGCTGGGACTACAGGCGCCCGCCACCACGCCCGGCTAATTTTTTTTTGTATTTTTAGTAGAGACGGGGTTTCACCGTGGTCTCGATCTCCTGACCTCGTGATCCGCCCCCCTCGGCCTCCCAAAGTGCTGGGATTACAAGCGTGAGCCACAGCGCCTGGCCAGAAACTTCTATTGGACAGTGCTGCCTGAGACTCAATTAACTGATATCCTTCTTTAGCCTGGCACCCTCAAAACTACTTCCTGCCTGGTGCCATCACCCCAATAGCTTCTCCCTCTGAGATATTACTGTTCCTTATATTATCAACTAACAGAAAGTAAGGTGCTGTGGTGCTAATGTGTCCGGAATTGGTGGGTTCTTGGTCTCACTGACTTCAAGAATGAAGCCGCGGACCCTCGCGGTGAGTGTTATAGTTCTTAAAGGCGGCATGTCCGGAGTTTGTTCCTTCTGATGTTCGGATGTGTTCGGAGTTTCTTCCTTCTGGTGGGTTCGTGGTCTCGCTGGCTCAGGAGTGAAGCTGCAGACCTTCGCAGTGAGTGTTACAGCTCATAAAATCAGTGTGGACCCAAAGAGTGAGCAGTAGCAAGATTTATTGCAAAGAGTGAAAGAACAAAGCTTCCACAGTGTGGAAGGGGACGAGAGCGGGTTGCCACTGCTGGCTTGGGCAGCCTGCTTTTATTCTCTTATCTGGCCCCACCCATGTCCTGCTGATTGGTAGAGCCGAATGGTCTGTTTTGACAGGGTACTGATTGGTGTGTTTACAATCCCTGAGCTAGACACAAAGGTTCACCACTTCCCCATCAGATCAGTTAGATACAGAGTATTGACACAAAGGTTCTCCAAGGCTCCACCAGAGCAACTAGATACAGTGTCGATTGGTGCACTCACAAACCCTGAGCTAGATACTGGGTGCTGATTGGTGTGTTTATAAAACTTGAGCTAGATACAGAGTGCCAACTGGTGCATTTACAATCCTTGAGCTAGACATAAAGGTTCTCCAAGGCCCCACCAGAGCAGCTAGATACAGAGTGTCAATTGGTGCATTCACAAACCTCGAGCTAGACACAGGGTGATGATTGGTGTGTTTACAAACCTTGAGCTAGATACAGAGTGCTGATTGGTGTATTTACAATCCCTGAGCTAGACATAAAGGTTTTCCAAGGCCCCACCAGAGCAGCTAGATACAGAGTGCCAACTGGTGTATTTATAATCCCTGAGCTAGACATAAAGGTTCTCCAAGGCCCCACCAGAGTAGCTAGATGCAGAGTGTGGATTGGTGCATTCACAGACCCTGAGCTAGACACAGGGTGCTGACTGGTGTATTTACAATCCCTGAGCTAGATATAAAGGTTCTCCACATCTCCACCAGATTCAGGAGCCCAGCTGGCTTCACCCAGTGGATCCCGCACCAGGGCTACAGGTGGAGCTGCCTGCCAGTTGCGCTCGCACTCCTCAGCCCTTGGGTGGTCGATGGGACTGGGTGCCGTGGAGCAGGGGTGGCGCTCGTCGGGGAGGCTCGGGCTGCACAGGAGCCCGTGGAGGGGGTGGGAAGCTCAGGCATGGCGGGCTGCAGTTCCCGAGCCCTGCCCCGTGGGAAGGCAGCTAAGGCCCGGTGAGAAATCGAGCGCAGTGCCGGTGGGCTAGCACGGCTGGGGGACCCAGTACACCCTCCGCAGCCGCTGGCCCAGGTGCCAAGCCCCTCATTGCCCAGGGCCAGCCAGGCCCGCCAGCTGCTCCGAGTGCGGGGCCCGCCAAGCCCACGCCCACCCGGAACTCCAGCTGGCTCGCATGCGCCCTGTGCAGCCCCGGTTCCCGCTGGCGCCTCTCCCGCTGGCGCCTCTCCCTCCACACCTCCCAGCAAGCCGAGGGAGCCCGCTCCCGCCTTGGCCAGCCCAGAAAGGGGTTCCCACAGTGCAGCGGTGGGCTGAAGGGCTCCTCAAGTGCCGCCAAAGTGGGAGCCCAGGCAGAAGAGACGCCGAGAGCAAGCGAGGGCTGTGAGGACTGCCAGCATGCTGTCACCTCTCACGAATAGGGAGCAAGCTCTGAGATCACTTCCAGGTAAATGAATGTCTCTTCTTTCCTCTTCTACAGCAGTATTTCTCAGAGAGAGGTTCTAGAATGGCTATTTTAATAAACTAGAATGCTTATTTAAATTTGAGATTCTTAGATCCCCACATCGGACCTTCTGAATGTGCATATTGAAACAGCTTCCTCAGTCATTGTTATGGAATGCTTAACGTTGACAGCTGTTGCTGAAAGATCCAGCCGCTATTGGTATTTGATTACCAGGGCCAATACAGTTAGATGCTAGTCTGCATAGAAATGAGCAATGCCAAGTTTGGGTACCTGGGGAACACAGTTTTGGAGAGAGATTGGTTTTGTTGCTCTTTAAGATCATATGGTCATCTCCATACAGACTGATCACAGACCAACTGGCTAACATGATTCAATGTGACAAAGTCGACTAATTTTGAAAAAATTTACGCTTGAGACTTTTAAAAAGTTAATATTATGGGATACTGTTCACTTTTATAATTTGGTTTTCCGTCATTTATAATTTGATTTCATGTAATTTAAAAATTTCCCTTTGAGAAGGAAAGACTTTGAAAGAGGAAACAAAACAGATAAAAAGTAGACATTACATAAAACTGGAAACTTTTACTAAATAGACAAAAAAACGTCAAAACTAGAAGCAAAACTAAGCAGTTGGAAAATCCTCTGGCAAGTCTCATCAAGGAAAAATATGTATAATTAAATAATATTAGAAATAAGAATGGAAAAACGTAGAGACAATACTTAGATTATTAAAAATAGTGACTAAGACAATGTGGTAGAAGAATCATGAGCTATGTTTTGTTTGATCAGTTGTCAAGACTTACTATAAAGCTATACTAATTACTGGAGTGCAATTTGCCACAAATAGATGAGAAAAGCAGAACAGAGAACACGGAAATAAGCCTTGAAAGATGAGGGAACTTCCTGGAGGATAAAGGTGGCATTGCTAAGCACCAGGGAATGATGCTGAAACAAGTGACCATCCACCTGGAAAAATATAACATTAGACCCCTAACTTGCACCATAATACAACTCCAGATGAATTAAAACCCTCGATGTGAAAAATTAACAGTAAAACAATTAGATAAAATATAAGCCATTAAAAGTACCACTTTATCCAAATTTATCAACTTGACCTTTTTTATCCTGTTTTCTGATTACATGGGTGAAATACTCCTTCTTCAAAGGCTAAGGGTTTTTAAAAAAATTTAATTGTGCACCGGATCTTCCTTGTTTCTGGTACTCATGCCTGACTCTCCTCTCTCCCCTGTCTCATCAGTTTCTCACCGATTTTATAAAATTGCAACAATGCAGCATGTTCTAACAGCACTCCGCTAAGAAAAAGAAACCTGCTCCAAATCTCCTTTTACCATCTAGTTTCACTTCTCTGTTTGCCTTAAAACAAAATCTATCAAGCCTTGTCTTCACTTATTCACCTTCTCTTCTCCCCACAAAACTGTCTGGTCAGGCTTGCATTTCCTCTACTTTGGATGCTACTCTTGACAAGATCACCGCAGACTTCCACCTTGCCAAGTTCAATGGTATACTCCAGTCCTTGTTTTTCTGATCTCTCAGCTGCATTTGGCACAAACTGATCCCATTTTAACATTGCATAATACCTTTCTTTACCTGGCTCCAGAAGTGGATTTTCCATGGTGAAATAAAGCTTAGGTTTGAAAAGAATTACGGATTTTTAATTTAGACTTTTTAATTTTCAAAATGGCTCCCCAACATGTGTTAGCAGCTAGATTTCCCAAATATCTATATATTCCTGCTTATGTTATGAATACCACGCCCCTGATTTTTATTGAAGGGCAGTAGTTAAGGGCATGGGCTCTGGAATCAGAATGAATTTAAATTATTGTCTATAATTTCTATATTTTTGAATTGTTTCATATTTTATAATAACGATTATAAATTTGTATAATCTCTTATAATTTTTTATTTTTTGATAAAATAGATTCCTAGAAAAAGGCAAATGATCTGTTTCTTGAAAAGCATAAATTACCAGAATTGACTCAATATTAGAAATAAAGCTTTATTGAAAAGTAAAAAATGACTGTGAAAAAAATGTTGAAAACGTGACTAAAATAGTCAAAGACTTATATACCTTACTAGTAGTCCCTTTCCACAAAATGGACACACACACATACACACACACACACACAGAGGCTCAGATGGTCTTAGATGTGAATTTGATCAAATCTATAAAGGGCTTATAATTCCTATGTACTTTAAACTCTTCCTGAACATCAAAAAGTAGTAACTAAGTCAAGAAAACTAAGTAGACTCACTAAAATACTGTGCCCACTCAGATGATAGAGATACAGAGGTGAAAACTTGGATATTTCTTTAAGACCAGTTCTTTATTACTATCTGAACTATCTGAAAAATAAAATTCCATTATGGAAAAATTGTGACTATAACACACATGTTTCTAAAGCAAAGTATAAAGGACAAGGTATGTTTTCTGGAAGTTTTAAGGACTTTTGGGCAAAACAAGATCTTGTAGGATTTTCTTGCAATCGTTGACACAAAGTTTTGCTTATTCTCAGTAAAAAATTCTCTGTCAACGAACACAAGTTCACACATGTACACACACACGCACACACACAATCCATAAAGGTCGGACATAAATCTATTTATTCCATGAAAATAATACAATTTAATATGGTTGAGGACACTGAGAAATGTGTCAAGCCATCTACACATTGCTTACTCGTCTGGAGACCATTAGAAACACAAGCAGAATTCTGACAAGCTAGGTTAGATACATTTACCTGACAACATTTGACTATGAATCCCAGAGTTCTTTAATCTAGGAAATAGGAGGAGCAAAGAGCCAAGTAACCAGAGACATTTAGAAAAGTGTTTTAGCTGAGGAATACGAATTTTTTTTTTTGACGGAGTCTCGCACTGTCGCCCAGGCTGGAGTGCAGTGGCGCCATCTCAGCTCACTGCGAGCTCAGCCTCCCGGGTTCACTCCATTCTCCTGCCTCAGCCCCCCTGCCCCCCTCTCCCCCCCAAGTAGCTGGGACTACAGGCACCCGCCACCACGCCCAGCTAATTTTTTGTATTTTTAGTAGAGACGGAGATTTCACCGTGTTAGCAAGGATGGTCTCGATTTCCTTACCTCATGATCCCCCACCTTGGCCTCCCAAAGTGCTGGGATTGCAGGCGTGAGCCATCACGCCAGGCCGGAGTAGGAATTTTATGGGTTATAAACTAAGGATCTGGAGGTCTACTTGACGAAGAAACCTGGAGTATAAAAATTCAGTTTGGAAAAAGACGTTTTGTCTCTTAAACTGAAGCACATTCCTGCCATTCATTCGGACCATATGAAGATAAAACTAAAAACTTTTTTTTAAAGCTCCTGCTGATGGTAGTTGAGCCAATGAGCCACCAGCAACAACAAAGGACAAAAAGGTATATATGATTCACCACATGTTAATGCAAATGGTAAATTATTGCATCATTACAATTTAATCAGAAATTTTAAGTTTTTTTTTTTTTTTTTTTGAGACGGAGTCTCGCTCTGTCGCCCAGGCTGGAGTGCAGTGGCGCAATCTCGGCTCACTGCAAGCTCCGCCTCCCGGGTTCACACCATTTTCCTGCCTCAGCCTCTCCGAGTAGCTGAGACTACAAGCGCCCGCCACCACGCCCGGCTAATTTTTTTGTGTTTTTAGTAGAGACGGGGTTTCACCGTGGTTTCGATCTCCTGACCTCGTGATCTGCCCGCCTCGGTCTCCCAAAGTGCTGGGATTACAAGCGTCAGCCACCGCACCCAGCAGAAATTTTAAGTTTTATCATTTTAAAATTGACTGAATAATAGGATAGTGTAGTGGTATTAGCCAAATACTGTGAGATTCATGTTTTTCTAAAGACCTGGTTTTGCTGCCTAAGTTGAGAAGAAAACAAAATTGTTGGCTCTGGTCTTTGCCTCACCCTCTCACCACATCTTGCACCCTAACTGTATGTCCCTCCTTGAACTGTTCCAAATATTCTATACTCCTTGCTCTGCATTGAACAAGCTATAATATGCCTAAAAATATCACTCCTCTAAAACAACAACTAAGTTCAGATGTGAGTTGCATAATATTTTGATTAGGAACAGTGACCCAAAGTCAGTGATGTAGAGAGTCATTTCACAATTACAGAAAAAATTCCTGGTTCTTAGTATGAGTTCTAACATTAATTGAGTATGTCACTTTGATACGTCTTTTCTTGTTAAATATTTCATGAAGAAGGTGAGATTTTTCATCTCTGTAATACAGATGAGAAAACTGAGGCAAACTAAGAAAATGTCAGAGCAGAGTAAAAATTTCAGCCTTCTTAATCAGTATTCTATACTAATTCCTCTGAGTTATATGTGAGTTGAGTTGATACACACACACACACAAACAGTGCAGAGCTATAGATTTAAAAGAAAACAAAACAAGATCTTCTAGGATTTTCTTGCAATGATAACACAAAGTTTTGCTTATTCTCAATATAAAATAATTATCTGTCAATGCACACAAGCTCACACATGTGCACGCACACACACACACACACACACACACACACACACACGAGTACTATCCATGTTTTCCCCCAAAGCTATGAAAAGGTTACCTAATCTAAAAAAAGATATTCAGCTTCACATCTTATGAGATGCTATATAGTTTTAATATCTGTCCTGCCCTGCAGCTATCTCCCAACAATAAACTATACATAGAAATCAGAGTGTAAGGAGAAAATAAAGATATATAGTGACACCAATATGGGAAAGCAAAACACCTGGAAATTCGGTGAAAATATTAATAAACTCTGAAAAATTTAGTCAAACTTTTTAATATCATGTAGCCAGAATAAATGAATAGTTAACTGAATCAATTTGATATTTTGGTATTGCTTGAAAATAAAATGACTTAAAATGGTCTAATTGTTTCTAAATTATTCTTTTGTGAACTGGCCATTTGATTTTAGTCACAGGTCTGTTTATAGTTAGATGAGGTATAAATAAATGTAGACATTTTCGCTCAATGGATTGTATTCTACTCAGAGGAGCAATAAATTAGCTGCATATTACCAAGATTTACATTCCTAGAAGTATATTTTAGAATATTGGTCTGGGAATGATGTAATGTTTTTAAGATGTTCATGTATGATGGTCAATAACTCAAATCTCCTGATCAAATTAAGCACATAGATTCTTTTAAAGATACTCTTCTACTCCTAAAGGTGAAATAAAGCCAGCCAGAAAAATGTTGACACGTAACCTGGAGGTAAAAAAGATAACCAAAAGCAGAAGAAAATCCTAGCAATGGGTGCTACAGTGGTCTTGAATAGAAGATGGGAGAAGTATGTGGAAGTTTGTCTGGAAGATCCTGGGGTCAGATGCGCAGGATTCCCCCAGTGACAGAGAAGAAAAAGACATGTGCTTCTATTCTTATTTTGTTTTTTAATTTTTTTATTATGGTAGAATGTACAATATAAAATTTGCCATTTCAATTCAGTGGTATTAGGCATATTCACATTGTAGTGCAAACATCACTATCATCCATCTTCAGAACTTTTTCATCTTCCCAAACTGAAACTCCATAATTACTAAATCATAACTCCTTATTTTCCTCTTCCCCCAGCCCCTGGTAACTGCCCCCTTACTTTCTGTCTCTATGAATTTGACTACTCTAGGTACCTTATATAGGTGGAAACACACAATATTTGTCTTTTCGTATCTGGCTTATTTCACTTAGCATGATATCTTCAAAGTTCATCCATAACGTAGCATGTATAAGAATTTGGTTCCTTAGTACAGCTCAGTAATATTCTAGTGTATGTGTATACTACATTTTAAATATCCATTCAGTGGTCCATAGACCTTTTAGTTGTTTCCATTTTTTGGCTCTTGTAAGTAATGCCGAAATAACACGAGTATACAAATATCTGCTGGAATCTCTCCTTCAAACCTTTTTAGGTATAAACCCGGAAGTGATGTTTTTTAAATTTTTAAAACTTTTTGTGGAAATATACAGAGTGGTACACAGATCATAAGGGTACAGCTTAATGAACTGTCTTTCAGATAACACATCCACCTAAGCAGAAGGCAGATCAAAAGGCAAAACATTGACCAGCACTTCAAGCCCCACCCCCCAGTCTTCAGGCGGCTGCATGGGTGTCCACTTTCTTGACTTTCAACCTAGATCAGTCATGTCTGGTTTTTGAACTTACATAAATGGAATCATACAATACATACTCATTTTTTTCACTCAACATTATGTTTGTGAGACTATAAAAATTCTGTTTCTGAGGTTATTAACATTACCTAACCTTCTAACATTTCTGAGATCTTTAAAAACCCATATTGCCACTTACAGTTTTAATGTGTCCATTCTCATTGATATATAATATTCCATCATATAAATATTATGTAATTTATATGCTGATTCCATAATTGATGGGAATCGTGCCTCCTTTCTTTACTCTTTCATCCTTACAAAAATCTTGGGTGGTTGAGAGTCCTTGTAGAGAGATTCAGGGTGTTGGACTTTTCCTTCTTGCATTGTAAGAAAAGAAACAAATGAAGTAACTACAAACCTTGTCTTAAAAAAAGCATTTACCATTTTACTTTCAACCTATATTTTGGGCTTATCTTGATCTGCCAGTACCTCCATTCAGCTGGGGCTTCCTGACAACCAGATAAATTCTCTTCTCTTCTTTTACACTTCCCTCAGAAGTACTTAGTTAGGCAATTTGACTTTTTGTTTTCCTCTTCAGTATCAAAGGGTGATCCTCTAATTTTAGAAATTGTGTATTTTAATGTGAGTGCAGTTTAGAGGTCTCCCTGCTGAGGTTGCCAGAGTTGGATTCAAGGGAACTTAGGTGGCAGTGGGCGTTGGGGAGGAAGAGCATGTATCTAGCGTGAGGAATAAGCTCTTGCTTTTTCTGTCATAGCCACGGGATTTATACCTACTGGTACGTTCAGTGGGCTCCCTTTGACTTAACTGTCTCTTCAAATCTTTCTTTCTATGAGCACCATCTCACCAGGATGATTCATCACTTTTTCCTACATAATCACTCTGGGTGATATTGGAGCCCATTACTCTAGTTCCTGGAGCCTTTCTCCACAGGTCCCACTCTTATCTCCCATCTCAAGGAGATGGGTACTTTCAAACTGATGACCCAGAAGTTCTACTTTAAATTACATGTCCCTTAGGAATGTTCCTTTTGAATGGCTAGTAGATGGCATAGCTATCTGTATTACTTTGTTTTCATTCTTTTGTGTATAATGACATACCCGAAACTGGGCACAAAAAGAGGTTTAATTGGACTTACAGTTCCCCATGGCTGGGGAGGCCTCAGAATCATGGTGGGAGGCAAACGGCACTTCTTAAATGGCAGCGGGAAGAGAAAAAATGACGAGGAAGCAAAAGTGGAAACCCCTGATAAATCCATCAGATCTCGTGAGACTTACTATCACGAGAAGAGCACGGGAAAGACCTGCCCCCATGATTCAATTACTTCTCCCTGGGTCCCTCCCACAACATATGGGAATTCTGGGAGATACAATTCAGGTTGATATTTGGGTAGCAACACAGCCAAACCATATCACCATCTTTGTTTTTACCAACAGTTATTTTATGTTTTGAATGACCAAGAAACTGCAATAATAGGGTATGGAATAAAGGAAGAACGGCTAAAAAGCCTCAAGCTTTTGAGTAAATTGAATCCAAAGTTTCTGATTTCATGGATTACAGCAGTGAACTCTTCATATTGGTTCATCCCTTGGCTATAGCAGGGAGATTCAGGGCAAAGAACAGGCATCTTATGGGCTGGATTGTGGCTCCCCAAATTCATATGTTGAGACCCTGTCCCCCAATATGACTGTATTTGGAGACATGTTTTTAGGAGGTAATTAAGTTTAGATGAGGTTATAAGAGTGGGGCTCTACTTCTATAGGGCCAGTGGCTTTACAAGAAGAGGAAGAGAGAGCTCTTTCTGTCACTGTCCACCATGTGAGGGCACAGTGAGAAGGTGGCCATCTGCAAGCCAGGAAGAAAAGAGCCCTCACCAGGAAGAAAATCAATTTGCACTTTTATCTTGAACTTCCCGTCCTCCAGAATTGTGAAGAAATAAATTTCTGTTGTTTAAGCCACCTAGTCGATGGTATTTTGTTATGCTTACCCTGGCAAACTGCAGCTTTGTACCCCTGAATGAGTCATTTATGCTCTTTAAGTTTCAGTTTCCTAATTTATAAATTGGCAATAATAATTCTTACTCCACCTACGTTGTTGGGGAGATAAATGAGATAACATATCAAGGAGTGCAAAAGATACCGAGTGCATTTTTAAAAAAATGATGCTTCCTTTTTTCTCACATCCTGTGCTCCCTACTACCTGATCACAACTGTAAAATGTAAAGGGAACAATAATGCCACCATCACTTTTCAAACAATGAAATAATAGTAATAGCAAAAATTATTGAGTACTTACTGTGGGCCAGGCACTCTACTAAACACTTTATTTGCTTTATCTTGAGTCCTCACAGAACACTTTACAGTAAATATTGTGATTCCTTTTAACAGAGAATTAAAACTGAGGAAACCAAGACACACAGAAGGCAAGTAACTTCTCAAAGTTACATAGTTATTATTTGGAGAAGCCTGGATTCCTATCTGTCTGTCTGACCACCTGGGCTGAGTTCTTATTCATTTTCTTATTCCTAAGTATGTGATTATTGGTCGTTCAACCCTAAGGGCACAGGAGATTCAATCACTGCTCTCATGCACCTCACTCTCTAGTAGGAAAGATGAACGTAAGATTGGTAATTAATAAATAGAGTGATAAATGTTAAATTTGCACAGGCTGTTATTGAGTACAGAAGACAAATACCAACTGTCTGAAGTAGCCAGAATCAGTCTGCCGAGTTGACAAGGTTGAGAAGGACATTTCATGCAGAGGGAATTAAAGCACAGAGGCATAAGGGCAAGGCTCATTGGACATCCACATGTAGTTCTGGGTGCCTGGAGTGAAGGACATACAGTCAGGAAATGGAGTAAATGAGGCAGGAGAGGTTTGCAGAGGCCAGATTATAAAGAACATTTATATGACATAGAAAGGCATTTGAATTCTCTTCTATGCAATATATGTGTTAGAAAGCCATTCTTGGGCTGGGCACCGTGGCTCATGCCCGCAATCCAGCACTTTGGGAGGCCGAGATGGGTGGATCACCTGAAGTCAAGAGCTCGAGACCAGCCTGGCCAAAATGGCAAAACCTTGTCTTTACCAAAAATACAAAAATTAGCCCGGCGTGGTAGCATGCACCTCTAATCCCAGCTACTTGGGAGGCTGAGGCATGAGAATTGCTTGAACCCAGGAAGTGGAGGTTGAAGTGAGCTGAGATCACGCCATTGCACTCCAGCCTGGGCGACAGAGTGAGACCCTGTCTCAAAAATAAAATAAAATAAAATAAAATAAAAGCAAGCAAACCACTCTTGTATGCCTTCCCCTTCAAGATAGTGTTTCTTCGGAGAAAAGTCTGTCCTATTCATCTCTGAATATCTAAGGCCTAACATGAGGTAGTCACTCAATTAATATTTGTTGAATGAATGAATGAAGGAATGAGTGAATGAATAAGTGAATAGTATTAAGCCCATTATAATGTTTACTTTTTGATCACTTTAACTGCAGGGGCACAAAGTTCACGGATGTCAAAAATGAGATAATGGCTGAGTGCAGTGGCTCATGCCTGTAGTCTCAGCACTTTGGGAGAATAAGGTGGGTGGATTGTTTCAGCCCGGGAGTTTGAGACCAGCCTGGACAACATAGGGAGATCCCCTATCTACAACAAAAATACAGAAACTTAGCCAGGTATGGTGGCATGTGCCTATGGTTCCAGCTACTCAGGAGGCTGAAGTTGGAGGATCACCTGAGCCTGGGAATTTCGGGCTGCAGTGAGCCTTGATTGTGCCACTGCAATCCAGCCTGGGTGACAGAGTGAGACTCTGTCAAAAAAAAAAAAAATGAGGCAAGAGATAGGAGAGAGGGAATTATGCAACAAAGGCATAGTGAGGAGGGTATTGGAAAGTTATTCAGGAGAGTGACTATTATTAACCAATACAAGATAATCCAGAGTATTGGCTGGGGGCAGAGTGAGGTGAGGTAAAGATGGGGAGAAGCAGATTTTGGGAGAATACAGTTGAGTTTTGGACGTATTGAGTTTGAAGTGGTTGGAACCTGCGGATGGAGGTTCCTGGTTGTCACTTAGATTTAGAAAGTAGGGCAAAGGGTCATTGTACTAAAACTAAGGCCATGCCTGTTTATAGTGAGAGAATGTGTAGAGGCAGACTGGAGAGTGTTCTTTATTTTATTTTATTTTATTATTATACTTTAAGTTTTAGGGTACATGTGCACAATGTGCAGGTTTGTTACATATGTATACATGCGCCATGTTGGTGTGCTGCACCCATTAACTCGTCATTTAGCATTAGGTATATCTCCTCATGCTATCTCTCTGCCCTCCCCCCACTCCACAACAGTCCCCGGAGTGTGATGTTCCCCTTCCTGTGTCCATGTGTTCTCATTGTTCAATTCCCACCTATGAGTGAGAACATGTGGTGTTTGGTTTTTTGTCCTTGCAATAGTTTACTGAGAATGATTTCCAGTTTCATCCATGTCCCTACAAAGGACATGAACTCATCATTTTTTATGGCTGCATAGTATTCCATGGTATATATGTGCCACATTTTCTTAATCCAGTCTATCGTTGTTAGACATATGGGTTGGTTCCAAGTCTTTGCTATTGTGAATAGTGCCCACTGGAGAGTGTTCTAGGGTCAAATTCTAGAAAAAAAAAACAAGCACTTTCAAGAATTTGGTACATGTTATCGAATCTTATTTACTGTCAATGGCAGAGAAAGAGGAGCCAAGAATGTGAGTTTAGGAGGAGTATGAGATGATATGAACCTTGTGTCATGAAGTCTAAGGAAAACTCAAGGAGGTATGCATCTAACAGGTAAATGCTGCAGAAAGGAGTAAATTTAGAACTATTTCCTTTATATTCTTTGGCAGAATATTTATTGGGGAAATTAAATAATATCTATGGAATTAATTTTAAAACAGTTTTAAGTGTCTGCTTTGCCTGGTGCTATATTTTTTTCCATGAGTTGGGTACATTTTATATTCAGCATCTGAAACTGAGGATTTAAGAAAAGTAAATCACACCTACAAATAGCAGTTCTTTTTTCATGAAAAAAAAAAGAAGAATATTAACACAGTATAATACCAGGAGGATACAGTGAATGTAATTGCTTGCTTGCTCAAGACATCATTAAGTTGGTGGTCAGTGCAAAAAATAATAGGACCAAATGGAAATTTCTGAGCAACTTGTGTGCTGACTTTTCTGGTGGTAAAGGCTCTCTATGATGACCATGAGAATATACTATCTCAATAGACTAAATTATTACAAATAGAAGCATAATGGAAAATTCAGCACGGTAATTCATTTATAAAAATAATGATGATGCTTCTCATGTTTTTAAAAAGTGTTAAGACTTTTTAGTTTTTTGCTTTTTAGAAACTTAAATTACAATTCAATTTTTAAAGTATTTGTTGAGACTAAGGAAAACTTGTGCCTATTCTTTGTAAAGGATAAACAAATCTATACCTTTAAAAATTTTAATCAAAGTATAATAAGTATGAGAAAAGTACACATAAATGTGTAACTCAATGATTTCTTCACAAACTGAACACAATTGTGAAACCTGAACCCAGGCTAAGAAACAGAACACTAGGAGCACCCAAGATATTTTCTCTGAGTTTCTGTTGAATTACTAAAAGCAAACACCATCCGCCTTCTACAGCATAAAATCTAAATTTTTAAACGCTAGATTTTTTTTCTGATTCTCTACCATGCAAAGGGGTAACAGTTCATTGAAGATAGTGCATTCATTCATTTATCTCATTTTTCTCCTTTATTTAGGCTTTAAGCTTGTCCACAACAGGAATTATGGCTTATGCTTTCATGTTTGCCTGAGGGCCTAGTGCAGACTTCAGAACATACTAGATATTCAATAATCACATTGACTAATAAAATTGGAAAGCAATGGAGACGAAAAAAAAAACCTGAGAAAAATTGGAGCCCAGAATTCTTGTGATAGAGATGTTTTGGTCTTGGTGACACTGAAGTACAATGTATGCCTGGACCAGTTCTCATCCTGAACATGACTCAGAGCAGGGCAAAAGAGTCATTCTCTAGAGCTGGTTTTCTGGTCTCCTTTGGTGCGGTAGAAAGAGGAGGCTTTATTACTGCATCACATCTAATGGTGTCAGGACACTCAGAGTGATTCTCTAAATAATTTGGCACAAATCTTACATAGTTGAGAATGTTAGCAATTTTTTTTTCCTTTCATTCCTAAGGGAGATTAAAATACTTACTTTCTAGAGAACCCAATGAGGTTGCAGTTGAAAGAAATGACTTACATTGCTAATATTTTATCATTGCTATTTGTTCTACGTATATTTTAGAGTTTCCTCTCAATCTGATAATTTACTGATAATTATTAGAGATAAAATGAATACAAAAAGGAGAATAGTTGGCTATATATTTTGCAGCATTTAATTACCTAAAAGTGTCAATAACCTTGATTTAAAATTTTTTTTTTTGCTGTACAAATGACATTAAATTCAATGATACTAACAATCATTCCGGTTAAGTGAATGCTTGCTGTAAACCAGCCTTATAATTTACATAAATGAACCCATTAGAGCCTCACAATTATTATACCTCCCATCACATTGTATCCTCATTTTAAGAGAATGAGGCTTAGGGATGTTCAGCTACTGGTCAAATCAAGTAGGTTTTTGAATATGGATTCAAACTATGTCTTCCTAGCTCCTGAACCTGGACTTCTACCTATGTATTAAAATCTTATAAATTTTAATATTTTGGGTTTTTACCTACTATTATTAGGTTGGTGCAAAAATAATTGTGGTTTTTGCCATTACTTTTAATAGATACTCAACACTGTTTACTGAAGTTTTTTTTTTTTTACCTTAATGTGATTAAGCAGATAAGCTTTCAACTAGAAAATACAAGCTCAAAGAGACAAAATACAGCCCAATAGTGATAAAAACAGCCCAAGAGTTTTTATCTTTAAAGTTTTGACCATGATTCACAGAGAGGTTTCTGTATCACACCAGGAAGGTTGGTTGTGAATACACAATTACAAGAAAAAAATCCCAATTATTATATACAGCTTAAAATGAAGTGTGGAAAGGCATCCTTGACCATTATATGCATAGATACAGTAGCTGAAATTCTGACCAATTTAGTCATTTTTTTTTTCTAGGTGAAGACATTGTCTCTAAGAGTTCCCATTAAAAAGCAAATGATACCTGTTAGTTTCCATTATGACATTAGCATCAATTAAACTAAGGGATTATAAGAAACGGACAAATGGTATCATAACAGTGAAATGTCTTAGTGAAAGGCCACCTCTCGGCTAGGGGGCCTCAGAGAGACAAGTTAGCCTCTTGAGAGAAGGCAGTTTGTTAGGCTCTTCCAACCTGGGGAGTTGCAAAGAGAAGGTGGTTCTAAGTAACGTCCAGTTATACCCTCAGACTAGAGTCGGGAACTAAGATTTAGTTGCTCTTCTTCATAAAACCCTTCCCAGTCTCGCTTTGTTTTCAGGTTGAGTCATCCTCTTGCACTTTCCACAAGAAACTCTTCATGGCCTCTCTTCTCCAGCCTTGTTTCACATTTTGCCAACACACATGGTCTTTCTAACCTACTTGAGCTTTTCTCAATATACCTTGGGCATTGGCTTTAAACTGCTTGAGAAGTATTCTGAGAATAGTAAACAAAGGCATATGCATGTGTATTTGCTAAATTTCCTAAACTACTAAAAATCCATGCAACAGAATTTGAATGCTATAAGATACAACTCTCTCACATGTCATTTGAAATACAACAAGACACCAAATAGGTGACAAAGAGGCAGATAGTAATAAAAATAACATACTATTATTTCGTCTTTTGAAAATAAATCACATGTGAAGAAGTAAAAGTATTCCTATAAAATCTGGTAGATTATGTTAGGCCATATCCAGAGAGAAATAGAATGTGTTCAATTAAAAATGATTGAGAAATGTTGTTCTTTACTTTAAAATAGCTGTCAATTTAATTATTTATAACTTTTATTCTCTACTCAAGATAAAAAGACAACTTTTATATAACTGGATAGCTATTATAAAGCTAACGAGATACCTTTGTCTTTCTTTTTGCTTTCATATTAAGCTCTATAGACTAAGCGTCTGGCTATAAATAAAACTATTGATGTTAAAAGGTCATGGCTGTGACCTTTCACATGTTTCTTCTCCACTATATCTATATACACTGGATACTTTACCCAGAAAAGAGATTCTTTATTTAAGAGAGCTTAAACTGTTCAAATTTGTAATGTACTAAGGATTTTGGAATGTCTAGGGGACTTAGTGGATAAAAAACTGACCTTTCATCTCTGAACCCAGACACAGTCCAACCTCAGATAAATGAAAAAGTTTTGTGTCAGTTGCCTCTATGATAAACTGGTACTCTCCACTATCTTCCAACCCAATTAAGCATTACTGGCAGGTCTGGCCTCAAGAGGCACATGGAATATAGAAATGGAATTACTTCTGCTCCTGGAGAGGGTGTCTGAACCTTCAAAATAGGATTTTAAGGTTATAAATGGGCAGTGTTGGCCAAAGTTATGTCTACAGACAGAAATCCATAAACTTGTATGAAAACCTCCCCCAGATCCCATAATTATATGCAAATTTGAGATACTGTGATACTTTTCATGATTCATACTTTTGGCTTTTATTTGGTATGTTTTCAAATTTATAAAATAATTTTATTCTATTACTTTACAGAAAAAGGATAACTTGAATGTAGTAGATAGTAGCAATTATGTATAGAAATAATAGCATACAGTGCAGTTTGAAGCTGTTACAGCTAATTTAGTTTTCACAGAGAAGTATGGACAAGATTTTCTAAAATATTAAATAATACACAAGTCCTGGCATTTTATTTTGAGTATGTAATACGAAGTTGTAAAAAGTTTTTCATTTTCTTGTTTAAATTTTACTTATATAACTTTAAATAAACAGATTTTTGGCCGGGCGCGGTGGGTCACACCTATAATCTCAGCACTTTGGAAGGCCGAGGTGGGCAGGTCAGGAGGTCAGGAGATGGAGACCATCCTGGCTAACACGGTGAAACCCCGTCTCTACCAAAAATACAAAAAATTAGGCGGGCTTGGTGGCATGTGCCTGTAATTCCAGCTACTAGGGAGGCTGAGGCAGGAGAATTGCTTGAGCATGGGAGGCAGAGGTTGCAGTGAGCCGAGATCGTGCCACTGCACTCCAGCCTGGGCAACAGAGCGTGACTCTGTCTCAAAAAAATATAAATAAATAAATAAATAAATAAATAAATAAATAAATAAATAAAATAATAAAATAAAAAAATTTTCATTTCAAATAAACATTGCAATTAATTAAAAGAATATGTAAGCTTCTAGTGGGCATAATTGCTGTTTCTTATAGCTTTGATTTTCAAGTATACAACCCAACAATACGCAGTGGATGCTCACTACCTACTTTATGATGAATTAATAAGTAATGATTGAATGCAGTATTAATGTGTATCAAGGAAGGCCACTGTAAGCTGAAAAAATCCATCAGATATTTCAGTTATGTAAATATAATGGAGGGGGAGAAGTTGAATCATTCTTATATTTAAATGATTTAAAATTTCAACAATGAAACATATCAGGTTTAACTTCAGACGAGCCTTCACTTTCATGGAGAGCGATAGTGATTGAGGGTCTCTATTTTTCTCCCTCAGAGAGAAGACAATGGCTATTACTGAATTGAATTGAAATGAGTTGAATTGCAACTTTAATTTACATATTACTAAGAACTTTGTAATGTGCATTTATACATTAATTTATTTTAAAATTAACAGAAGAAAAATAAATGATTTTTTTCCCTGTAGATATACCACATGACACTAATGATGAAAACCACTGATCTAATCTCTTTGGTTGGGTTACAAGTTACTTTCATTTACTTCTTTGCATTCTTCTGTATTTTGTAAGCCTCATACCAAATACAGAAAAATGGTATGATAAACTGGTACTCTCCACTATCTTCCAACCCAGTTAAGCATTACTGGCAGGTTTGGGCTCAATCTTTTATTCATACAATTGTACAACCTTTTATTTATTTTATTTTTATTTTATTTTTACCAGGAAAAGTAATCTCTGAAACAAACAGTGCTCCCTAAATTCTACCTTATTATAATTTTTTATGTAGTCATCCACCCATTCATATTTGGAAAATGAAATGTAATATTCACTCTGTAAATCTGAAAATCATTAAGTCCACTGGACATTACAGGAAGAATATTTGAAAATTTTTATGTGGTGAGTAATTAGATTTGTAAGTTGAGTGAAAGTGAACTCAATAAAGGTGAAAAATTAAAATTCAATAGCAGAGAAAAGTGGCTCAGAAGGGGCTGGGAACTTGACAATACTTGAGAGGTATGTATTGAGTGGTTTCAAAGAAAAGAAAACAAGACTAGCTTGATCTATGTACATAGATGATCTGGATACTTTATATTATTGGGTTTGGCCAAATTGATCAAATTAACCAAATGGTTACTCAATCACACGTTAATAAAAACATGAAATATGAACTGCAAAATATTGGGTAATTAGGAATAACACCCTGAAGAAAAAAGAAAAACACAGAAAGTAAAAGACTGATATTTCAAGGTATGAAATATCCAAATCATTACCAAATTGGAAGTGAGAAAATGATGCTATACTGTGAAGATTAAATTAGACATATAAGCTAAAATCTGAGAAGGATTAGAGTAGAACACTGATGTGAGAAAAAATCAAAAGCTAAAATCCAAGTTTTGTGACTAAGGATTTTTGTTTTTATATTTTAATATGTTCCATTTTCACTATATGGCTTTTCAAAGGGATATCAGATATAATTATTAAGGACCATTTAGAAATGGCTTATATACATACATATTATATATATATAATTGTCTTCTTATACTGATTATTTTTCCTACTTAGTATGTGAAACTAAATATGAAACTCAGAATTCTGAACTCATAAATACAAATTTTATCATCCCTGAAACCTGTCATTTGCAATCTTATCATTCCCATCTTGTTTATAGGTAGATGTTTTATTTCTTTTTGGAAACTATAAATATGAAATTTTCAGTTATTTTACTTAGAATAAATCATAGCATCCTTATGTCAGAGCTATACAAACACAAATGTTGGCAAAATTCACATTATGTGAATTTCTTATTTTCATGACCCTTCTCTATGCATCCCCTTTACAGCCAGCTAATTGTAGTTTACATAGTTATTTACTTAATTATTAATTTAATGTGTATGTCTCTCACTAGACATGAAGGCAAAGCTATGTCTGTATTTGCACCCTTGAATGTGAAGTGCCTAACTGAATGACACGAAGTGCTTGAAAACTAACTTGAATGAAAGATTGACCCAACGACTGAATAAAGATCTCTTTGAGCTTTCATTTGGACTTAAGCCACATGTAATAAAATAGATGACTGCAATTAAGGGCTTTCTGTTGCTCAGAGATGATTTTCGTTACTTGAAGGAACATTAACAGTTTTAAATTTCATTGACTTGGATAATTCATTGAGTTGGAAATAAGCATTTTCCCACAAAAAAAAGTAAATATACAACCTCAAACTCCAGGAAAATATTCAATAAAATAAACTACCAATTTAACAAAGAAAATGCAAGTCACTGAAGATCATTATGCATTTTACTTTAAAATGGCCTTACATTTCTCTTATATAGAGAATTGTTTAGAGATTCATAAATTGTAATTTAAAACGATGTCCACTTATTTAGTGTCTGTGAGCACTCAATGCATGTTAAAGCCAAGAGAAGACCACTTGCTTTAAAGATGATAACACCTTTGGAATGTTAATAGTATAAAACTTTCTAAAGGAAAATTATTTCTTTACTGAACAAGGAAAGAGATTGGCTTAGTCCATTTTGCACCTTTGTGCTAAGGAATCTCTGGGTTTAAATTACAGCAGCCTCAGTCTTTGCTTTTCAATCCCTTAATCCTTAAGGAGCATAGGTTTCAGTTCAAGACAACTTCACACAGAACACAAGAAAAGATTCTGTGAGCCTACCTCAAGTATGATGATCTTTTTTTCAGCTGTGATCTTTCACTTGCATCCCATAGTAAAAATGACTTTGAGGCAAACCAGTGTCAAATAATTAATGCATTTTCAACGAAGGACTTTTTTTTTCCACTATACTATAATGCAATGCATGAAAAGCAATAAATGCTTTCATGTAAGCCACTTGTACCTGTGGTTTTCATCACTGTTTCACTGGAATCCCTCACATTAGAGAATCTATGTGAGGTGCCTACGCTGAAATGGAAAGAAAAGCTGGCCTGGGAGGTTTCACATCTGGTAGCCTACCCCATTACTTAAACAGGCTACATCTTAAAAAAAAAAAAGAAAGAAAAAGAAAAAGAAAAAAGTTATACAGGTTGAATTGAGGCAATTATGTTCTGATCTAAGACATATATATTTGTTGATTATTTCCAGGTGTTTCTTGAAAAACATGTTTTCTTGATCTATAATTAATATTCTGCTAATGGAACTCTAGCAAAATGCCACAAAACCACTCACCATTTCTCCATGCCATAAATGATAAGAACTAATAGTAACCATATTAAGATTCTTAGGTTTTTAAGCATTATCCTAGTTTATGTCACAACTATTATTTAAAATTATAATATACAGGTGCTGTATATGGTATTTGATCAAAGGGAATCAAAATGTAATGAGTTATAAGTTTTCTCCCTGAGGGCTCAAACTGTACATAAGGGGAGAGGGTGTGATTTATTTTCTGAGTCATTCTGGAAACAGTTATGAAAACCTTTAGTTAAATGTTGGTGACTGGGGTTATTGAATCTGCTGATATTTACCACTTATAGGAGGTTGTAGGAGTGTATTATTTTGAAGGGAAAACTAAACCAAATTGTCTTTTAAAAAACTCAAAATATCATAAGGCATTACTACCAACCACTGATTTTTTTAAATGAATATTTTCAGACTCTATATAACGTGTTCATAGAATCACACACACACAAAATCAAGACTTCAAAACTGACCTTTAGAGATAACAAAAAGTGACACTTGATTTTTTTATGGTGATGAATGCATGCTCCAAATTACAATGAACAGTAGAGCTATAATTTTATGGGAACATTTCTAATTTTTCTCACATTAACCTTGTATTAAGAAATGCTGACAACTTTGAATTGCAGAAGTACATCCACTTCCCATTCTCTGCCATCAGTGAAAATGATCAGTCCTTCCCCTTTAAGCAAATGCAATAAGGAAGCATCAGAAGAGGGCTGAACATTTTTCTTTTTTTTTTTTTTAAAATTTTGATCTTCCTCAAATATTGTTTGACCTTAATCACTGTCTTCCAACAAGCTTAATGTGACATCACCTTGAAACAAAAACACACAGCTCTCAAGTCTGGCTCTGGAATGAAAAAGCCCTGATTATTAGTCCTCTGTGTGATCTTTTCAGATTGCACTGATGAGATGAAGTTTAATCTCGTTTCTCTCCTCTCCAGTACCACAAACCACAGGCAGTTTAAGGCAGCCTGAAAATCTCTTACATCTGGAAGAGCAATAATTCATGGGATTTCGCCTGACAGCCATGACAGGCAGCAAGGCAACCAGAAACAACCATCTCTTATGTTGTGCTATTTGCAAAAAATCAGAAGAGGAGGAGTCGGCACATGACCACATCCTTCTTTAGCATATGTTAGTGGAGAAAACCGTTTTATTTTCTGCCAGATGCTTCATAAATAGGTCCTAAATATTACATAGACAGTAGCTATCACTTCCAAACAAAATTCCTGGGTGTCTGCTAAGCTGCAAAGCATATGAAGGCCTATTGTCTGGCAAAGGGTCATGGTTAGATTTGCACAGATTTTTTTAAATAGATATTTCAGATTCTACATGTGATTTATAGGCATTTGCACACCCTGCTGTGCATGAATATGATACCATCTTCTGAGAAGGATTATTTCATGAAATGTATATGGGATTTAGCTACAGTAACTTTTACTGGGCAGTTTAGAATGGCCAACAAAGTACTAGAATTTACTGCAGCACAGCTTGGGCTGTCAGGCTCCGGGTTGGTGTTTATGATTTCTGCAGAAGCAGAAATAAACAACTTCTCCTTAATGGCCTTCTTTATGTGTAGGCAGCAGTGGCCCTATCTGGTCTCACAACAGTAGCTGGTGCAGCAGTCTGTCCCATTTCATGTGGAACCAATGTCTGAAGATTTGCATTTCTGCTTTTCTGAGTTTTCTGTAGTAGCAGCCAGAAATAGGGAAATAGACTGCAAATGTTTGAATGGGTAGGATTCCACTCTACTGTTTTCAGTGCTATAAATACATTGTGGATAGAATGACTCAATTTTAAGACTCTGACTGAGAGAACGGAATGGCCGTATTCATTTTCAGATTGTACATTGTCAATAAACCCTATAAAAATACTCATCAAAGAAATTTTAAATGACTTCTCTGAGAGGCCTGCTTTCCCCAAAGTATGTGATATAGTGAAGACTCCATTCAGTATGCATTTCAAGGTATATTTAAGCAATATTCAGAATGATACCAGGCATAAGCACAAGCATATGAATATGTTAAATATGCATTTTTCTATTTAGACAAAAATTATAAAAAGTAATTATCTACAAATTTCCTGATATAGCAACAGTTTTTAAAGTTCAAAAGAATGTCGACACACATTGTGTATAGAAGCAGGCAGAATATACATTTTTAAAAAACGAGACAACCGTTTCATGCCAAAGAAAAACAATTCCTTTGCCAAACTACACATTGTTAACTTAAAATGTGTTCCATGTGGAAATACGGAGACTGATTTTAAGGAAAGACTAGTGATCTTAAGTCAGCTGGCTCCCTGCCTGTCAACTATACATTTTGGCTTCTAGTTTTACAGCTAGAATTGGAAATATTTATTTCCCCTATTTAAGACTAGTTCTTTTCCTTTGCCTAGTAAACCAATGAATTTGCCTGTAAACATGCATATAGCAAAAACTTTCAGGCAATACACAAGGGAAGAATAATTCAAAATCTCTTGTAGGCAGCATATAATAGGTTGGAAAGATTGTATTTTATTCTGTTCTCGTTTTGTCCAGCCCTTTTGCCAGCATTTTTGTATACTCATCACATTTTCTGGAAAGAAATTAAATTACCGAAGCCTTCAGCTCTTGAGTTTGAAAGCTTACGACCACAAGACAGATACATATTTGGAAGGCTTATATTGTGATGACAATATTTACCCATCACCACTGCTTAGATTTATCAACATCAACAAGCCTTCACACACCCGTTACGGGTTTCTTTAAAGTAGTCATTATATTGTGGTCTTATGCTGGTTACAGATGAATTCTGAAAGGCAGCTTGAATACACAGCGATGAGCAGTCATTGGAAAGACCTTGCAAAGGGAGACATTTTTGATAGTGTTTAGAAAAGATGATCTAATATTCATTTGCTAGTCATAGCAAACTTACATTGGATAACTTTATACATATTTGCAGCATTTGATCTTTTCAATAAAGAATACAAATGATTGACCAAAACGTCTTATTGTATTATTTTACATAACATAAAATAGCAGGAATTCGAATTTCATGTATATGTGGAAAATATACCATATTTATTTCAGTTTCATTTTCTGAAAGGCTAATCCAGAGGCTTTCAGTAGCCAGATTTTAGTAAGTCTGAGTGGGCAAGAGCTATTTATTGCAATTCTGAGAGCATAAAGCTCCTCCTTTTCACACATACCCCTTTGCTGGAATACCCAAGTTTTATTTATGATTTTGGATTTTATTTCACAGCATTCCAGTTTAGTTTAGCATGATGTATTTAATAACCATGTCGACTGTCTTAATTACCCTATAAAGCAGGGTTCCATTGGCATTTGACCCTCCACGGCATTCCAGAGAAACGGCAGGACCATGATAATTACCAACCGCCTGTGAGAAAATTAAACAAAAGGCCCAACTTTTAAACCACCATTTTAAATGACCTATTACATCTCAGAAATAAATCATTGATGAAATAGCCTGCTTAACAGGAAAATAGCTATTCCATAGCAAAGAATTTCCCCTTGTGTGATCATGAAGAGAATATTAAGTATTCTTCAGCTCAAAAGGTTAGATTTTATGTCTGTCCAATGTCTTTTAATGACACATTTTTGTGTAATTTTACTGTAATCAAAGTCTTTTCCAATAGAGGTTACAGACTGTGGATATTTTGTCAGTCTCACACATTTTTCTATCCATAGAATATTAAATGCACTTAGATATGGCTGGGGGTAGGGAGAATCTGTTTATAATTGGAGAAAATTCAAATTAAAAGGAGATCTATGAATAGTTTTATTTCCCTTGATTAGCATAGCCATTTGCTATACATTCTTCAAAACGTGCTAATCAATCACTCTGTGATAAGATTGATTTATTAATTGCTGCCATAGTCCAAAAAATAGTGACCTGCTTTGAAGGTCTAAATGTCTGGATTAATTTGAGAGTGGTGCCAATATGTCATAACTAATCATGATATATCTTTATGTTCATTTCTACATAGCAGTTCTATCAGTCTGATGCTCGACAAATACAAAGCTTAAATTCTTCTCCCCTCTCACTCCCTATCGACAAATATTTGTTTTGTGAAAATTGATACTTTTACATATGCTTTCTATTATGATTCTCAGTGTGACATTAGAGATATTCTACATAATTCTTTTCTGATCTCACTATAATCTAATAATTAGGATCATCACTTTAAAAAATATGAATACAGCTCAAGTAAGGACATATAAAACTTCTAAGCTTTTGTTCTTTTTTGAAATCATTTTGACTCTCTTCTTTGCAAACGCCAGGGTAAGGAAATCTGCCTTAAGGTCACATAAGGTCCATTTCCAGGTTTTTCACACTAACGATTCTTTTTTTTCTATTGGCAAATTGCCCAGAGTACAGGGAAGCTGGCCAATGGGTACAAGAAATAACTGGGTGAGCAAGTGCGTTTCTTTGGCAAGGAGCTATGATAGCAAAGAGAAGTACTAGATTAGTAGTCAGGCATCCTGGCATCACATATGTATTCTGCTGTTTACCAGCTGTGTGATCTTCAATAAATTACTCACCTTCTCTGAGTTTCAGTTCTCTCACTTGTAAAATGAAAATAATGGTAGCTATTTCACACATTTTGAGAGGATTAAATAAATTAGTATCTGTAAAATGCATTCCATAATGCTTGACTGATAGTAGTTACTCAGTTTTTGTTGGATTTGATATTTTGGCTCTTCCCTCACCTGAGTTCACAATAATCTGGTTAATGCTTTGGGAAATGCTTTCTCATTAAAATCCACTCAGAAGCTCCAAGAGATTGCCAAGAAGCAAGGAGTAGCTGAACAAGGATCCTAAATCTATTTCCTCAACCATTCACATCACATAAATTACTCTGGCTATCAATGCCAGTTCCCAGGGGTGCATTCTCATTGTTCTTCAAAAATTCTATCCCAAACATAAACTATTTGTTTTTTCCTTCTTGGCACAGCCAAAGAAGGTTAAAGTCTTAAAATAATTTAAAAATACTATGAAAGAAAAAGAGAGAAATAAGAATTTTTTTTTAAAAAATTAGGTTTTTGAAGTAGATATTTCTGACTCTGTTATCATTAGCTCTTGCAGGGTTATCCAGTTCTAGACTGTAACCTCAAAGGGCTAGTGTCCGTGTATCTATGGCCTGTACTGCTCTTCTCCTTGTCACCCATTGAAAACAGAACACCTCCACTTCCACCAGAGTTGAACTGCTCTTCTTGATACTTTAAGCTCTACTATTCAAGGCTTAGTGCTAAATATAAACCTTGCTACCCATTTAGGACTCAAACGCAAACCAAGGTGTAGGTCTGAGAAACAACCTTTTCTGAACAAAGTGATGTCACAAATTATTTCACTTCAGATGAGACATAATAGGAATAGCTAGGTCAAGAAAGGCCTACATCACAATCATTTAAAATAAAATCTCAATTTTGGCCTTGGTGTAAAATTATCCAGGTGAAGATGGGCAGCTGGATCCAGTAGCTCCTGAAATGCATCTTTTCTTAGGGAGTTTTCAATTCTTACCTCATTGACTCTCTAGTTCAGCAGCTTCTAGCCTGGAGTCTATGGACTCTGCAGTGATCTATGAGCAGAATTCAGAGGGACTAAGGACTTGGGTGGGTGAAATTGTAACATTATTTTTACTGGCTTCAAACTAAAGTGTATAACTTTATTCAAATTTTTAAGCAGGAAACAAATCACAATAATACTAGCAGTATCTGTATTGTTACCAAAATAAATCACAAATATTTTTATATAACCTTACACATGTGGTAAATACTTATGGTCATTACTACCTGAAAATTACATGAGGAGTGATTAGGCATGTTTCCACGTCTTATCACTTAGTGTATCAGTGATAAAGCATGCATGTGATTGTATCATAAATTATTTTTAATATATTTTGATAGCTATATTTAAATATCATAGTTTTTCTTTGCAATCTTATATGTTGTGTTTTAGGAGTTTAAATACATTATTCTTAGATTGGGTTTTTTGGTTTCCTCCAGACTGCCAAAAAGGTCTATGGCACAAGAAGTTTGAGAACTAGTGCTGTGGATATCATCTATACAGCAAAGCACTATGCTTGTGACAATAGACCCTGCTTTCCTAATTGATCAAGAGATAAGTAAGTGATTCCAGCTGGCTAAATGTGAGTTTCTTCCCTTGATTTTTCAGGCTAGAAATGATAATAAAATGTCCTTTCCTTTCTGATGAAATGATAGGGATATGGGCAGACAGCCATGTGTACCACTAGGTGAAGAAAGTTCAGTGGTAGAAGAAAATAAAGCTAACGAGTAAAATAAGTCAAAGAGCTGGAGAGCAGAAGGTCCTGATAATTTTTTTTCACCATGAATTCAATTCCTGAGGCCAGCCCCACTCTTCCGATGATTGGATTATATAAAGCCAATTGGTTTGCTTTTCAAGTTAGTTCATGATGAGTTTTTGAATCTCCTAATAACTACGACAACAACAGCAAGCATCCTAACTTATAAAAGGAAGCATCACGGCTTCTTTCATCTCTCACCCAGGCAGTATCCCAGATTCCTTTCCTTGGAATATATTTATTGTGGGCATCATTTTTTCTTTCTTTCTTTCTTTCTTTTCCTGTTCGGAATCCTTCTCTTCTTCACTTGTAAAAGTAAACCATTTTTCCTTGTGAAACTTCCCCCACATCCCACATTCTCTCTCAGTCTACTCCATATGAATGAGGCTGACCCACTTTAAGCTGGAAATGTTGGGATGTGGTCCAGGATTAGCCACTCAGCACATTTCATGACCCTGGTTGGGTTCAACATAAGATCTAATCTAGGCCATTGGGAAGCAAGTCCAGTGTTCTTATAAAATTTGAGAACAAATATAGCTCTTTCCATTGGGGCTACTGACAGTAATGAAGAAGTGATGCTGGAGGCATCAGGACCCTCTCAGTGGAACACTAAGTGTTGACTTTGAGATGGACCAGAGCCTGGTAACATCATTTGAGCCCCTTCACCTGGCCATGCCAGTGGTTGATTACTGTGCACTTAGCAATGTTCACCTAGATTTGCAATTCTATGAAACAATAAATATCCCCCACATTGCTTTTTGGCTTAAGTCAGTTCGCATTTGGTTTCTATCTGTTGAAACCCCAGTAGTCCTGAATAATATACCACAGTACACCCTAGGCAGACCAAAATACTCTAAAATCTTTTTGCTAAATACTGCCAGTTGAGTTGTGTGCCTGGAGGTTCATCCATCTCTAGAAACACAGGTGATGTCTGTAGTCACTAGATCAGTAAACTTTCCCTGTGAACAAGGAAGGTTTGAGAATACTTCTTGCACATTGCTTAAATTCTGACCCTGTATGTTTCAGGAATACCACTGAGCATTGATCAGATTTCTTGGTGGTCAGATCTAGGTGTTTACCATGGTGGTGTTACTGACTCTCTACCATCTTAGGGAAGCCATGTTAGGGAAAGATGAGATGTGCCCTAATGGTCATGTTTTCTGGACTTTTCCTGTCTTGTCATGGGATGAACTCAACTCAATAGTAAGAAAACAAATTGAAAAATAGACAAAGCGACAGGTATAAGAAAAAATGTTAAACATCACAAATCATCAGGGAAATGCTTTCCTGCCTTGTTATAGGATGAAATTCTTTAAATGACATAGTCTGTTATTCCTATTGTCTGTCCTCAGCACTTTCAAAGCTATATCTCCTCCCTATTCTTCCCCTTATGAATGAACAAACAAGTGAATGAATAAATCAGGTCTCTTTGAAGTTGGCCTGAACCTATAACTGGCCTGCTATGCCTGTGACAATTGCTTCCTCACCTATTTACCTTTGTTCATTTTGTTTCTTACTTACCTTCCTCTTCCCCAAGCTCAGCAACTTTTGGCTCTCAGTAAACTGTGTTCCTGAGTTTGTCACACAGGATTGAACCTCAATCTCCAGACAAATAGAGATGTCAAATAGGAAAAGACGCTAAGATAAATAAACGTAGAGAATGCAACAAGAGTAAAAATGTCCTAGCTTCCACAGTCTTCAACACCTTAGTCTTTCAGTTCTTTTGTAGAGCATACGCCATTTGAATTATCAACACCATTACCCCAAGGGCTGACACATATTTTCAGCATTTTCATATCCTAGTTCTTGCCTTTTCTTTGAATAAAGGACACCATCTTACATATTATTCTATAAAACGTCTCAGTTTCTTCAGGGCTGAAACCATGAGGGCCATATTTTCATGGACCATACCTGCTGTATACCTTCTTGGGTCCTATACCTACTCTGAGAAGCTCTTCTTCCCCCACTTACTGTCAGTGTGAAAAATCTCAGGCTTACTGTGCCTTTTATGTCTTTACAGACTCTGTGCATAAATGAGGTATCTCAAATCTCTCCAGTCTGTAAAAACAAATGAATACATATGATTATTAATGCCAAAGGTATGATTCCAGTTAAATATACAAATAAGCATTGAGCACCTCCCTAGGGTCAGGCATTGTGCCACATGCTGGGGATATATTAGTTGAATGAGACAATATTGTTACATTCTACATGTACTTAGCCACTTAAACAGAAAGGCTGGCTTCAGACAAACCTTTAAAAACATGCAGAATATTAAAACTGTTACTAATCTAAGCTAGTGCAGGAAGTCAGGGAAAGCTCATCAGATTATGTAACATTGAAGGATGAATAGTCAGTTAAACACAAAAGCAAGAGAAAGGCTTCTCAAGCACAGTGAACAGAATATCTGAAGGGGACAAGAGAGGGAATGAAAAGTATCAGTGTGGCTACAGCCCAGAGAAGCAAGAGAGAACACAGCCCTTCGGGAGATTGGTGAGGTGGGAAGGAGCCAAATTTTGGAGAGCCTGGTAAGCCATGTTAAGAATGTTTTTAATTAAAGTAGACTTGAGGAAAACTACACAGATTTGGAACAGATGCTGTGGGAAATGGGAAATAGCTGTCAAGAGAGGAGCGAAGGGATTGCCAGTGTTTGTGAAGGCCTAGCTGAGGGTGGACATCATGACAACGTAATGAAAGCAAACAGCCCAGCTATTTAATTTTCTCCAACAACACTTAGCAGCGTGGAAATAGGCATGATGAGTACAGGCAACTAAGTTGCTCCAGAATTTGGGACTGGCTTAGTATGTGCAAACGAACTGAAGGCAAAAAAATATAAGAATGTTGGTGTAAGCAGTGGTGCCAACATTGACCAGGAGATTCAGGTTATGCAAGAAAGGAGTATTTAGAAAAGATATTCAACATAAGGACCACAAATACAACCTTGTAAGTCCTGACCGCCTTGTTCACTTCCGGGTCCTACCATTTATAAGCTCTTAGGGAAGTTACTTGAAGTGTTTGAGCTAAAAAGGGAGCATGATAGTTCTTGTGTCATAATTTGTGGGGGAGGGAAAAACTGACAAAGTTTATGCAATGAGTTTAGCCCAAACCCGGCACATAGTAGACACTCAAAAAGTATTATTTTAAAAGGGAGAAGGAAAAAATATGTCTGTGAAGAGACTAAGAGATTTGGAGAATTGGTAAAGGACAGGAGGTCCTGGGGTAGTTGAAGCTCCAACTTAGTAGGATTGAGGAAGTAATAGAGGCAGAAGGTTCTCAACAGTAAGATAGAGACTGACTTGCTAAAGAGTAGAAAAGAAAACTATTACAGTAACCATGAGAACAGCCTGTTCTATAGGCCATCATCTGTGAGCCATGAGAACAAAAACAAAAAAAGAAAAAAAAAAAAGAAAAACCATGAGCCAGGGACCAACATCCTCAGCCAAGTGTCTGGTGGAGGCATGTTGTAAAGCCAGGTATACACAGTTCACAGGGAGAACAATCACATTTTAGGATTTCACTTTCTTCATGATTGCTTTTTCCTTCTTCAGTCTTCCAGTTCTTCTACTCTTCTCAGTCTTCCCCTGAACTGACTGTCATGTTTCTGCCCTCATGACAAATCTTTTCTGGTTATGATCCTCACCTGCCCTCTGCACATGTTCTCTAGGAGCATTTTTCATTTTCCATGGTCTGATCATGCTTCAAACCCGGGCAGCAATCAGGATTGTCTGATTGAAGCCCAGAGTCTCCAAACGCCCTCCTGTTCACTAAATTCCACCCTGTTAACCATGCCTACTCTCGTTTACCAGAAACATTTATTGCATGGGCCTATCTGCTGCAGCTGGGTGTTGTGCCAGGTGCTGGGTTGGAATCATTCCAGTACTGAGTGATATGGTTTGGCTGTGTTCACACCCAAATCTCATCTTGAATTGTCACTCCCATAATTCCCATGTGTTGTGATTGGGACCCAGTGGGTGATAATTGAATCATGGGGGCAGTTTCCTTCATACTGTTCTTGTGGTAGGGAATAAGTCTAATAAGATCTGATGATTTTATAAGGGGCTTCCCCTTTGGCTTGGCTCTTATTCTGTCTCTTGCCTGCTGCCATGTAAGACATGCCTTTCACCTTCCACCATGATTGTGAGGCCTCCCCAGCCACACGGAACTGTGACTCCATTAAACCTCCTTTTCTTTATAAATTGCTTAGTCTCCAGTGTGTCTTTATCAGCAGCATGAAAACAGACTAACACACTGGGTTTCCTCCCTTTCAATGACACTCTGCCTGATACTAAATTATCTAATTTTGCCAACTTCTAATGAGCACTGGTTTTTTGTGTCATTGTCCTTGACCAGTTTCTACAGAGAGAATAAGCTCAGTGTTTATTCCTGTGTACTCTTACTCAGGAGTTTTCTTTCAATTCTAATTTATTGACCTGTCACTTCTCTACAGGTGATTCTCAAAGAGACTTTCCATTGCTGACCCTGCCCCATGCTTCAGTCTGCATTCTTGATAACTCATCTACATGAAAATTTAAAAAAATGCTAAGGGTGGCTAGTATTTGTTTCAGTGCTCGAGGGTTTACAAATTACTTTCACATAATTTCTCTTAAGGCTAATATAAAGTTTATTTGCATAATGAGTGATTTACATTTTTTTCCTTTTTTTCTATCTAGATTCTAGAGGAAGAGGTACTGTTCTCCTATGCTCTGTGACATGCTGTTTGCTTTAATTTTATTCTTGGTGCAGTCCCTGCCTCTCTCACCTGGTACCTTTTCCCATCAATTATCTCCTCTCTCTCCCATGTCTTCAATCTCAACTTTTCCCCTGGCTTCCTTTCTTCAGCCAACAAGCATGCTCACCCTATCCACCATCCCCATTTCTGAAATGACCTCCCTGCAACCTTGACTCCCTGGACAATATTGCCTCATTTCTCTGCACCTGCTTTCTTCACTTCATTACCCTCAATTCTCTCCTCATTACCATCAGGTTTCCACACCCACCACACCATTGAAGCCTACGTCTTAAAAACAGTGACTTACAATGAAATTCCTGCAAAAGTGAATTTACCATTTTGGAATTTATTCCTTCTATGTCAAAAGAAGGGAGAGAAAATTTCTTCATTTCTATACTCTCAACCTCCTTCGAATCAGGCTTTGGCCTCTTCTAACCAGGAGGAAAACGCACTGTAGCTTCAATACATAGAGAAAATAAATAATTTAATTCTCAGCTTTTGAGTTTCCAGAACCCAAATACTGAAGACATAAAGGCAATTTGAGAGATGTCTTAGGATGGTTTTGATCATGTGAGGTTATCATCTCAGGTACAGATTTTGGAATGTCTTCCTTGTAATGTGCTACCCCAACATATCTCTTCCTTGTAAACACCAATAATCTCTCAAAAGTTTTCGTTTCATTTACTTCTCTGCAGCGGTGTACACATTTGACTATACTTCTTAAAATATCTTTTTTTGGCACATAAACATCACTTTTCCATGTTTTACTCCTATTTCTCTAACTACTTCTATTAAGTTTATTTTACTCCCTGTTCTTTTGTTGTTCTCTTAAAAATTAGTTTCCTCCACAAAGTCCATCTTCAATCCTTTTTGTACTGGACACATTCTCCCTGGGTGGTCTCACTCTGCTCAGCCCCCATTCAGAACCCCAGGCCCGTATATTCCACTGCCAAGCAGGTATCTGCACTTGATATACCAGAGGCATCTTAAACAAAATATATCCAAATGTCAACATCTAAATTCTCCCCTTGTTTTCCCCCACTTCCAAAGTGCATTTGAATGCCATTTCTGAAATAAAAGCAGTAATGGGGTTTTCTGCCCTACAATAATGTCTGTCACCTTTTCACAGCCACTCAGGCTAAAAATCTCAAAGTCATTGTGGACTGATATATAATTCCACACATCAGATAGTTCGAAGTTCTACTGATTCTATGTCCTGTATATCTCAAAATTTAATTTCTATATCATCACTGCCATTTGGTTTACTATACTTCTTTTCATTTTTCATTTTACCCATACTATATTATTTGGCTCTGACAAAATTATTTTATTGTACAACCCTTCAAAATCTCAGTTTATTTTCAGCTGAAGTTATATGTTCATCATGGGTTGCCTTTGGCTCTTCACTCTGGGCTCCTTGCTGGTGTTGAGGCACTAAAAAGAAAGAAGGCAGAGCCATGTTGTGGGTTTTAAAGTTTTGCACAGAAGTGGTTAATGTTCTTTTCACTCACGTTTCACTGGCCAAAGAAAATCACAGGACAAAGCTTTACTTTAATGAGGCAAGAACTCTAATTTTCCCTCAGGGACAGAGCTGGTAAGGGCACATTTGGTAGAGATGCATTCAGTAGGAAAGGGCAGTGGATATTTTGAATAAATACTGTAATGTATTTTACACTCTGAAAAGATTCTAATGACTGCATTCTTGATTCACTTGTAATTTTACTTACTCATTAGATGACCTCATTCACAGCCATATGCTCAACAATCAGTCATACATAAAAGGCAGTCTAATCTATCTCTCTAAGTCAGCTACCTCACCTGAGCTTTAAACTTGTATTCCAAATACTACTAGCAAGGTCTATGCAGATATCCCACAGGCAATTAAATTTCAGTAAGTCTCAAACTGAATATACATTCTTTCCAAATCTGTTTTACATTTGCTCTTATATTTCTTATTTTGCTTTTACATTTCTTATTTAATCTACATTGTATTAAAGCACATGTCACATGATGTTTTAATAATGTTGTTTATTTAGCTATCCTTATCTCCCCTTACCCCACGTCTACAAGATAGTGAGCTTCTTGAAGTTAGGACCATGTTTTAAATTTTTCTATCCCCATTATTATTTTTGTTTCTCCAGCTTCATGCTTATTCATAACAAATACTCTGTAAATGCTTCCTTGTTGAATAAGTGAGTGCTGAGAGCACCCTTCTAAATGGCCTGTTTCTATTTCCTCTCCTTTCAGTCCATTCTGTACAATGTCACTCTATTTCTTTTCTGAAACTCAGAACACATTTAATGACTTCCTTTGCCCATATTGTGAAGAACAGGCTCCTCAGCATAGTATATAATTTTCATCCTAATATGGACTGAATTTCTCTTCTGGATTCATTTCCCCCCACTTTCTCATGTACCCCAGCCCCCACCCAGCTAGTCGTATTTCCTGAGGGTACTGTTTCTCTGTATCTACCTACTTCCCTTGCTTGAAATGACTTAAAGCTACCATTCCTCATCACGTCTGTATTTTTTCCGTCTGATTTCTACATACGTTTCAAAGTCAAATGTCAAATCTAAAAGTATTCTTACTGAATCGTTCCTCCATAACCCAATAAAACTAATTTTAGTTTCTTCTTGCATTTCCCCATTTTATTACATAATTATAACTTTTAATAAACTTGTTACATTGTATCACAATTATTTCCATTCAGGTTTCCCTCAACAGAGAGTGGAATTCTTGAGTTTGGGGGACTAGGTCTTATAATCTTTATTGCTAACTCCACTTGAGGGATTGGCTCATAGTTCAGTTGGAAGTGAACAGATGAGTGCCCGCATGAATAAAAAGGCTGGGTGTGATGAAAGTGTGGCCTCTTTCTCTGAACCCATATGAAAGAGGAGATGGAGAAAAAGGAGGAAGGACCAATTTGAGGTGTTTAGGAAGCTCATGCTCTCATTTTCGAGAATGAAAAGTTTGGAAAGAGGAAGCTCAGGAAAATGACAAAGGCCTGAAACATAGTATAAAATGTTCTCTGCAATAGGAATCTGCTAAAATACATCAACTGGTTAGCTAACATTAGGTGTTATGAACTTATTAGGAAAGTTCTAATCATCATAGTTCTGGACTTTTTCAGTAATGCACTCCTGCCTTAATGCAGAGTGAGAAAATGAGATAATGGAAGTGCAAAGATTTGGAGACTGGTAAATACACGTATTTATGGATTGGTAAATTACACCTGAAGCTCAAGACAGCATTAAAGATGAGCAGGAGCAGAACAAGGTGTGTCCTTCTGACAGTCAATCATGAAACTTTGTTTAAAAATCTCCTTTTTTCAAGTAGACAGAAAAATGTTTATTATATTAATATGAAGTAAATAAAATCTTCTGAGCATCATTACTGTGTCTTTTTATAAAAGTATCACTCATGCCAGTAGGTGCTAGGTGCTCATTCAAACTTTTCATGTTGGTTATTCTAACTCATTTATGTGTGTGTGTATTATATCTAACTAATTTACATTTATGTTAAATATATACATAAGTTATATATAAACCTGAATTAGCGCTATAATATAGAATTACATATATATCTATATATAAAATTAGATAATATGTATAATTAGATAGTTTTGATTCCCTAAGGCAAGGAAACCTCCTTTGAAGTTTTCTTCAAGTAATTTCTGTTATTTCTGTAATTGTCCATATAATACTCCTTCAGTGACTTATTTACATATAAAAAAACTGCAGGTGTTTGACAACAATCCTGAATAGTTAGAGAATATAATAATGACCAATTTTAGATTTGAAACAATCTAAATTTCATGAAGAGATTTGGGTAGCAGTTATAATTTGAAACAGCATCAATTAAAATACTTAGCATTGGTTAATAATCAATATGTATTATAATATGAAAGTGCTGTAATTTCCCAGAGCAACACTGACATTCAGATATAAAGCTAAAATTTTAAAGGCAATTTTAATAAACATCATAGTACTTTAAACAATTCTGTTATTGTAGGCAATTTTTATACTGAGTATAGCGTTTTAAATTACACTTAGTTTGCAGTAATAGGAGACAAGGCAATGTTGAATCTGAGATATCCTCACATGACATAGGAAGTTAAAAAAATTTCAAGATACACCAGAATTTAATAAGGGAAAGGGTAAATTCCTATTTTAATTCCCAATACTTTCCTTTCTTCCAATATGTTATTAAGGATGAATTTTGGGGATAATATTTTTGGTGGAATGATTGGAAAGGAATAGAGGGTGATTATTTTGAGGTATGAAGTTGTTATAGGGAAGAGGATTAGAGGTAGAGTGCTCATTTGAGTCAAAGCCCATTATGTCCTGTGGAAAACTGGGTTTAGCCCATCTTGAAACTCTTTTCTCTAAACCTCCTTTGTCCCACACATACTAAACCAAGTAAATAACCAAAAATTGAAGCATCAATTATTTTTATAATAGACAGTTAATATTATATGACAGAGATAATATTTGTGGATTTGTATTGCTTATTGCAGGGATTTTGATATAACTAGATCAAAGAAGCATTAAAATTATGCACAAACATTATCTGGAAATACCAGATTTGGTTTACTTTAATTTTTAAAAAGAGATTTTAGCAGATTTATTTAATTTTTCTTTTTTCTACACATTTACTCTGGAAAATTTATTAAATTAAGAGGCCTCAGGAGGTGAGACTAAATTTGGTAATTCAGTTAAAACCTAAGGCTTATGAAAAAAAAAGACGTGAAATCATAAATGTTTTTATTAAGTTAGTCTTGTATTAAAAGCATAACATAACTTTGGAAATGAAAACTCAAACAATTTATGAATTAATTCCTCTTATTGTTTGCCATAGATATTTAATGTGGTCATTCATTAGGCAGAGAAGACATGCTTTACCTACAAATGAATACATACAAAAAGTCTAACTTTATGATTTTTTCCTTCTTGATTTTGGCTAATGCTCTTCTACCACTATTTATAATAGCTTTTTTTCCCTCACCCGATGTGAGCCTTCTTTTAGATTAAGGAAATATTTATCAAAGCTTATGAATTGGGCTTCTGTAATGAACATAGATAGAGAAGAAGAATAAACACGCATTGCATAAGCCTAAGCTAAAATTTGAATATTTAGAATTCTTCAAGAAATATTGGGAAACCTGATGAAACTTAGCATACTGAATATGGTATTATTTAGGGTGAGGGGACAAAGTGTGGAATAAATGGATGTAAAATGGAAAATGGCTCAAATACAATGAGCTAATGCACCATCCCTCAAATGGCAGTGGCCATTGAGGCGCTCTCCTCTGCATGGTGAATTGGGGGTCAGCTTCCTTCCTCTGTGCCTCTGGTTGCCTAGGTTCTCATTATCATCATCTGCTTCCCGCTGGAGGCTGGAGAGAGAATAGGAAGACACACTGACTTTTTATAGGCTGTAGCCCAGAGCAAGGATCTGGCCCTCTGCTTACCTTCCATTGGCTGGAAATAAGTGATAGGACCATGCCTCACTGCAAGAGGGGCTGTGAAATATATAGCTACAATTGTTTATATGCTAGGAAGGAAAGAGCGGATTTGAGGGAACACCTAGCATTTTGCCTCACATATCTACATCTTTGAATTCAGTCTTTGATCTTAAAATTCAATTATCTTGATATGGCAAATTGTTTGATCTCATTGCCTAAATTTTTATATACAGCTCAAGTTTTCATCATTTGCAATTCCTCAATAGTTATAGTAGAAGTGTTATATCAACAAATAGTAAATAGATTTGACATTGTTAGGAATAATAAGAAATTATTTCAGTAAGAAATAATAATTATTTAAGTAAGAAATTATTTCAATAAGAAATTATTTAACTTCTCATTCAGAGGTAATATAGTGAATGAGATGAACTTCTGTATGCCAAATGTTTTTCTGGATACTAGAATACAGTGGTAAACAAGAAAGACACAGAGCTTATGTGTCAGTAGGTAGACCGATAATAAACAAACAAGAAAACATAAATAAACAATATGACTAGTTACTGATAAGTGCTGTGAAAAACAGAGTGAGTGGTTTCGATTTGCATTTCTCTGATGGCCAGTGATGATGAGCATTTTTTCATGTGTCTTTTGGCTGCATAAATGTCTTCTTTAGAGAAGTGTCTATTCATATCCTTTGCCCACTTTTTGATGCGGTTGTTTGTTTTCTCTTGTAAATTTGTTTGAGTTCTTTGTAGATTCTGGATATTAGCCCTTTGTCAGATGAGTAGATTGCAAAAATTTTCTCCCATTCTGTAGGTTGTCTATTCACTCTGATGGTAGTTTCTTTTGCTGTGCAGAAGCTCTTTAGTTTAATTAGATCCCATTTGTCAATTTTGGCTTTTGTTGCCATTGCTTTTGGTGTTTTAGACATGAAGTCCTTGCCCATGCCTATGTCCTGAATGGTATTGCCTAGGTTTTCTCTTAGGGTTTTTATGGTTTTAGGTCTAACATTTAAGTCTTTAATCCATAATCATCTCACACCAGTTAGAATGGCGATCATTAAAAAGTCAGGAAACAACAGGTCCTGGAGAGAATGTGGAGACATAGGAACACTTTTACACTGTTGGTGGGACTGTAAACTAGTTCAACCATTGTGGAAGTCAGTGTGGCAATTCCTCAGGGATCTAGAACTAGAAATGCCATATGACCCAGCCATCCCATTACTGAGTATATACCCAAAGGATTATAAATCATGCTGCTATAAAGGCACATGCACACGTATGTTTATTGAGGCACTATTCACAATAGCAAAGACCTGGAACCAACCCAAATGTCCATCAATGATAGACTGGATGAAGAAAATGTGGCACATATACACCATGGAATACTATGCAGCCATAAAAATGATGAGTTCATGTCCTTTGTAGGGACATGGATGAAGCTGGAAACCATCATTCTCAGCAAACTATCACAAGGACAAAAAAGCGAACACCACATGTTCTCACTAATAGGTGGGAATTGAACAATGAGAACACTTGGACACAGGAAGGGGAACATTACATACCGGGGCCTGTTGTGGGGTGGGGGGAGGGAGGAGGGACAGCATTAGGAGATATACCTAATGTTAAATGACGAGTTAATGGGTGCAGCACACCAACATGGCACATGTATACATACGTAACAAACCTGCACGTTGTGCACAAGTACCCTAGAACTTAAAGTAAAATAAAAACATATATATATATATATATATATATATATATATATATATATTTATATATATATAAAGAAAAACAGAGTGAGTGGCAATGGCAAGCAACACTGGAAGGCTAGTCAGAGAGGCTTTCTGAAAGGGTGACTTTTACACTGGGATGTGAAGGATGAAAGGAAGTCACCCATGCAAATATTCAAGTGGAAATTGCTAAGCTAATGATGACGGCAAATGTAAAGCCTGCTGTAGGATTGAGCTAGGAGCATTTATCAGATGTGCTTCTGGATAGCGAGTTGAAGTACAGTGATCCTGGGTATGGAAGAGGGTCAGAGAACTACGCAGGGGCCAGTCCACACAGGGCATTGGAGGCCGTTTAAGGATTCTGGCATGTTTTATTTGGAGTAGAAAATAATTGGAGGATTTGAAGTGGGACATTAGTATATTCTAATATAACTTTATTTTTATTTTTTTGAGACAGGATCTTACTCTTGTTGCCCAGTCTGGAGTTCAGTGGTGTGATCACAGCTCACTACAGCCTTGACCTCCTGAACTCAAGGGATCCGCCCGCCTCAGCCTCCAGAGTAGCTGGGACCACAAGCATGCACCATCAGGCTTGGCTAATTTTTAAATTATGTTTTGTAGAGATGGGGTCTCACCATGTTACCCAGGCTGGTCTTGAGCTGCTGGGCTTAAGCAATCCTCCTGCCTTGGCCTCTCAAAATGCTGGGATCGCAGGCATGAGCCACCATGCCCAGCAAGATGTAACTTTAAATTGCTGCCACATATAAAAGTATAAAAGGACACAAGACTAGATGCAACAAGAGGAAGAAATGGAGGGATACAGGATATGCACCTAACACAGAAATGGGAAACTGAGAATGCTTTGTTGGAGGAGGCAATATATGAGCTTGGATTTTAAGGAGTTAATTGTAGTTGAACAACTGAAGCAGGTAACCTGGCTGATAGAGTAGAGCAAAAGACAGCAATGAGGGCATAAAAAGCCATAAATCATTCTATGGCAGAACATGAGGTCCAGAGGCATAACCAGAACCCATAATGAAGGGTCTTTTGTATTATGCCATGGTATTTGGGTTTTATCTTCAAAACAATAGAGCAATGAGAGGACTTAAGCCGGGCTGTGTCATGATCCACTTTCCCTTTCAGAATTAGCCCTCCTGAAATCCTGGGAAGGATGGACTGGGTGGGTTTTGCATGGAGAATGGTTGTCTACATGAATAGTGACAAGGGCCTAAAGCCCTAAACTAGGACCATGGATGTACATGTGGAATTATTAAATAGGGGTGGGAAGAAAAGGAAACATCTAGGGGTAGTTTCTAGTTCTGTGGCTCTTGTTGGTATTCTCAAAGACAGAGCAGCAAACATGAGTTGGACAGGGGAAGGAAGGGGCTAGAATGAGGTGGTGGGCTTATATAAAAGAAGTATTATTTGCAATAAGAAATATGTCTCCAGGAGCCAATAACAGTGTAATAGTTGGAAAGTCACATACATTGAAAGCTATTGAATTGTTTCTGTCAACTTAAAATCCAAATATATAACATAGGGTCAGATAGGTGTAGTTAAATAATGTATTTAGTTAAAAAAAAAAAACTCAAGTACATATCATAGTAACATTTACAAAGCTGCACATGAGGCTGCATACAATTTTTTATCAATCAACTAGCTAATGAAGATACGTATTTGTTCAGCATTATATCAACTAATATTAAAAATCATAATCATATATTTTTTATTAAACACACTTGTTAGACACTATGCTAAGAACTTTACATATATTAATTTTCTCATTTAATCTTCTTAGCTGTCACTGTCAAGTTAGAACAAGTATTATCTCAATTTGTTGTACAATGAAGCTGAAACTCAGAGAGATTATGTAATTTGTCCACAGTCACTGGCTAGTAAATGTGGGGTACAAGAATCCTACCCCTATTCTGAAAAACAACCAGCAGCCTCTAACACATATTTTATTCAACACAGCATGGTGATTTGTTTAGATGCCTCCTTGGGGCCTCTAATCTAACCACATGAAATAATATATTTTTAAGCAAGCTATTAGCTTTGGAATACAGAAAATATAAACCTGCTTTTAAAATTTTAAATAAATTTGGCATCATTTTAATTGGATAAAGGCCCTAATAAAAGTAAGAGTCATCAGGACTGGTTTCTATGGTGGAAAAAAATGAGGGTTTTGGAATCAAGTCTGGATTCAAATCCAATTCAGCACACATTGACCGGTTTATCTTAAGCACGTTTCTTTTCCTCTTAAATTTCACATCTGTAAAATGAGGGTTGTAACTCAGTGCTGGGTGCAGAATAGGCATTCAATAAATGTAGTCATTCATTTTCCTATATTAAGTGCATTAACCATTGAGTTAGAAGCTCAATTGTTAAACTAGCTTTTTCTTCAGCAAAAATGAAACTAGCAAGCTGGTTGCAGAATTTTCTTTCTTCGTCTCTGTTTAAATCAAGATAAAGCATTCTTTTTTCTGGTCTGGGTAACTTTGCCAGTCTCCGAATTGTCCCTCTCCTCCTAATGTGGAAAAAAACACACAAAATTAATGGAGAGCTGGCTGGCCTGTGCTTTTAGAATCTTAGGGTGTGGGTGCTGGGGACTGGAACCTGCCCTGCTGAGTGTGTTCGTCACCAGCTCCTTCTCGCTTTCCGCTTGGCTTTTTGCCCTTCGTTCCCATGTGTTGGCTGTTCTCATTTCCAGATCAGAGTTGACCTTTTTTGTAAGGTTAAAAAAAGCGTTAAAAGCCTCTGCCTTTTTACTGTCATACATTATTAGCTTTCTCATCCCATCAAATAAAAGAGCTGCATTCTCCTTTACCCGGCTCTTGTGACTGATGTATTTAAAGAAAGGCCTTTTTTCCCTGTCCATTTTCTTACAGTTTACAAAGAAAAAAAAAAACCACAAAAAACTAACATCATGAATTAATTTAACAAATGTAGTAAAATAGCCTTCTGTCTTCACGTAGAACTCCCTCCACCCACTGTAATTAAAAATTAATACGAAGTTGCTTTGAATCAATTACCCTAAAAATGTCACCATAATCACAAAATTAGGGCTGTTTCTCTTTTATTGTTAAGTATATGCATTTTAAATATTTCAGTATTTATCAATGCATTGAGGGACAAACAGATAGCAAAAAAACATATTGCCATTGTATGACACAACTTAAAAAACTTTTTTGTTTTGAGATAACTGCAGATTCCCAGGCAGTTGTAAAAATAATACGGAGAGATTCCATATACCCATTATCTCATTTTTCACAAATATTTTTAAACACAATCATTTCTATTTGTGTGTGCCTGCATAGTACTTTAATAGGCCCAATGTACTTACTTTTTTCTGAGATCTGAAAAGAATCTCTTCATTGTCCATACAGTTTTTGCCTTCTCAGCAGTCAAACACACACAAATATATGCATATATATGCATATATATGTATATACATATATTATATATACATATATGTATATATATATATATATATATATATATATATATATACTTTCTGGAAAATTCTTGGAAAAAAGAATATTCAAGAATCCCAAAATAAAAATACCAGAATTGTTTACTATAAATGTATTGTTTAAAGTATGTAAAATAATTAGAATATTTATCATAACACAAAACATTTTTGTTACTTAGTATTCAAAGCATATACAAAAGGTCTCAAATTTCATTGTGTTACAATTCATATAACGGAATATGATGTATGCATGTGTGTGCACACACACGCCTGTTTGTGGTTATTTTAATTTGAAGATCATAAGTTGTGTATGTCTTTATTGTGGTAATCTCTGCTATTTTCCTTGTGACATTTATTTTATCAACTTTTCTATAGGATTAGGAATCTCTCCAAAGATGCATATCTTTTGAGAGAGACAAACTGAATAAAATCTCTTTCAAAATAAAAGGGTTAAAACTCTCTTCAGAATTCTACAATGTTTTCCATGATCTAATCATAAAACTAAATTATAATGGTGACAGCCTTCCATATCTTGTTCCTCTGAGTCCCTTTAAATTAATTCAACACCATTACAATTCTGGGAAGCTAGAGGCTGTGACTTGCAGTCCAATTAAAAACATAACATAATTTAACTATTGATAAAAAGATAATCTTAGAAAGTTCCTTTTCATGGGAATTATTAAAAACTTGATATATTCCACATGGGAATAACAATTTTATTTCACCTCAGGTAAGAAAAGTAAATGGAAATAAATTCAATTGTAAGTACAACTCAAAGAATTGCCTCCAAAAATATAGTTTTGCAGACTTAACTGGTGTTCCTGATGATTAACAAAAAAATAATGCTTTTCTTTCTAAGTTAAAAGTGAAAAAGCCAACAGTAAATCCTAATATAGCTTTAGCCTCTGACTCTAGCAAAACAAAACCACTGGATAGAAATTTCTCAGTCCAGATTGGAAAAAGCTACTAGGTCAGTGAACAATTTTAGAAATGAATTTATAGACCACTTGAGTTCTTAATAGCTGAATAATATGTGCAAGGATTTGGCACAAGTGTTAAAAATGACTAAACCTAACTAATGAGGTAGACAGTAGTAACTCACTTTTGGTTATAGCCTTTGTTGAAGCTCTAGTTTGTAATAACTTTTATTAACTATTCAATAAATCCTTAACTAGTAGAGTTACAAATTCTAGGGGATCTTATCAGGAAGTAGCAGCTCTTTTTTATTTTCTCTACTTGGTCTGGAAATGGCTGACCTCTGGGCTCTGGCACAAAGACAGAGAAATGTCTTCCTTGAGAAGGCAGCCGTGGGAATATCCACTAGGTAATGGGAAAAACAGTGCCTACATTTTTTTTTCTTTTTTAAAGAATACAACTTTTTTGTTACTTTTAAATATATTATGAACAAGATGATTGACCGTCCAAAAAACAATATCTACATAAAAACAATGACCTTTGTTCTACACTCCAAGTTTTCATTATCTTAGACACTGGCAATGACCAGGTTTCCTTTCATGACTCGTTAAAAAGAAATTCAACAAACAAATTATGTCAATGATATCAATAAGCAATTTTAAGATATTTATTTTAAGCCTCTCCTCCCTTCTACTTCATCTCCACACCACTTCATCAAAGCATCCTGATTCACCTTGTCATCTTCCCTATCAATTTTTAGCTCCAAGGCAGCCCAAATATTGAAGAAATGGATCCAGATACTGGAGGCCACTGGAGGTCCAGGCTGGTGGGCAAAACTGTGATGCCTCCAGGTTAACACAGTTACTGAACTTGGTCTATCAAATAAACAGTAATGGTGTTGTGATGTAGGTTTCAATAGAAATACAACAAAGAGGCTGGAAAGGTAGGCAGTTAACAGCTGAAAGAGCCACAGATGATGAAGGAAGATTCTAAACATTGGATTATGGCAGAGGCGGGTTCCCATAACTGAAATGGGGGCTCACAAGAGCAAAGTGATGTCATTCTGGGTCTAGACATAATGTTGCAATAAATCTTTCTGACCTTGAGATCCATGAAGAAGCCTCTTGGGGTACACAGTCTAGTGTATTTGCAGTGGACTTGCACACAAGACTCTCTTATTCTAATGATGCACCTTAGGATAGGTGCCTAGGAAATACTACAGAAGTCTTGAATGTTCCCTGGGACATTTTATTGTTGACTTAATGGCAAGGCAACTGGGTACATAAGCTAAAGCAATAAAATAAATTTCTGCTTCAAATTAGGATTGATCTGAAAACTGGTGCAGAATAGCTATACTTGAAGGAAAGTAAGTTTATTAGTGGAACACAGGATTTGGAAGATAATGGTGTTTATTGGAGTCAAAGAACAATAAGATGGGGCCTGATGTTCAGGGTTTGCTGTGAGAATCCAATGAGGTAATATTTTTAAGAGTACATTCTTTTTTTTTTATTATTTATTTATTTTTTTATTGTACTTTAGGGTTTTAGGGTACATGTGCACAATGTGCAGGTTTGTTACATATGTATCCATGTGCCATGTTGATTTCCTGCACCCATTAACTCGTCATTTAGCATTAGGTGTATCTCCTAATGCTGTCCCTCCCCCCTCCCCCCACCCCACAACAGTCCCCGGAGTGTGATGTTCCCCTTCCTGTGTCTGTGAGTTCTCATTGTTCAATTCCCACCTATGAGAGAGAACATGCGGTGTTTGGTTTTTTGTCCTTGCGATAGTTTACTGAGAATGATGTTTTCCAGTTTCATCCATGTCCCTACAAAGGACACGAACTCATCATTTTTTATGGCTGCATAGTATTCCATGGTGTATATGTGCCACATTTTCTTAATCCAGTCTATTGTTGTTGGACATTTGGGTTGGTTCCAACTCTTTGCTATTGTGAATAGTGCCGCAATAAACATACGTGTGCGTGTGTCTTTATAGCAGCATGATTTATAGTCCTTTGGGTATATACCCAGTAATGGGATGGCTGGGTCAAATGGTATTTCTAGTTCGAGATCCCTGAGGAATCGCCACACTGACTTCCACAATGGTTGAACTAGTTTACATTCCCACCAACAGTGTAAAAGTGTTCCTATTTCTCCACATCCTCTCCAGCACCTGTTGTTTCCTGATTTTTTAATGATGGCCATTCTAACTGGTGTGAGATGATATCTCACTGTGGTTTTGATTTGCATTTCTCTGATGGCCAGTGATGATGAGCATTTCTTCATGTGTTTTCTGGCTGCATAAATGTCTTCTTTTGAGAAGTGTCTGTTCATGTCCTCTGCCCACTTTTTGATGGGGTTGTTTGTTTTTTTCTTGTAAATTTGTTTGAGTTCATTGTAGATTCTGGATATTAGCCCTTTGTCAGATGAGTAGGTTGCAAAAATTTTCTCCCATTCTGTAGGTTGCCTGTTCATTCTGATGATAGTTTCTTTTGCTGTGCAGAAGCTCTTTAGTTTAATGAGATCCCATTTGTCAATTTTGGCTTTTGTTGCCATTGCTTTTGGTGTTTTAGACATGAAGTCCTTGCCCACGCCTATGTCCTGAATGGTATTGCCAAGGCATTAGCATGTGTGGTATCCAGTGAAGGCTACCCCTGGCTTCCAAGGTGGCACTTTGTTGATGTGTCTTCACATGGCAGAGAGGTGAATGCCCTGTCCTCATGTGGCAGAAAGTGGAAGGGCAAAAAAATATGACTTGTTTCTTTCAGCATTTTGTAAAGGCATGAATCTCATTTTAGAGAGTGGAATCCCCATGACCTAATTGCCTTCCAAAGGCCCCACCTTTCAATACCATCACCTGGGGTTTAAATTTTAACATATAAATATTGGAGGGATTCATACATTCAAACCATAGCATTCCACCCAGGGCCTAAGCCTCTCTGAGGCATCCTTTGAAATTGCAGTGGAGGTAGCCATGCCTGCACAGCTCTTGTGCTCTGCAGAGTCAGCACCTCAAGGATGTCACCAAGGTTTATTACTTGTGCCTTCTGGAGGGGTGGCCCAAGTTGCACAGGGCCTGCTTAAACCAAAGCTGGTGGGTGGCCAAGGGGCTCTGCACCAGAATGCAGGGAGCAGAGGCTTGAGGTAAAACTGGGCATCTGTCCTTGAGATCTCACAGATGCCCTGGGCCCCTCTCTTGAAACAATTTTGCCCTCAAGTCCCTGGCAGTCTGGGCCTATGATGGAAGTGGCAGCCTCAGATATCTCCAAAATGCCTTAGAGTCGTTCTTCCATTGCCTTGGTAAATATTATCTGGCTTCCTTCTATCCAGAATAATCTCCTTATCAAATACACTCTTGGCCACTCCCTCACTGTTCTCTCCTAAACATGCCTTTTCTTTCTTTTTTAAAAACATGGCCAAGCTGATAATTTTTTAAATTTCTAACTTCTGCTTGTCTTTTGATTATACATTCTATCCTTATTTTGCTTTTCTTTTTCCGTATTTTACTACTGGCAGTCAGGAGAAGTCATGTCACAGCTTCAACACTTTGCTTAGAGATTTTTTTTTCTGCTAAATGTCCTAGTTTATCATAATTAATTTCTGATTTACATGAAACAATAAAACATGGACATGATTGAGTCAAGTTCTTTGCCACTTTATAACAAGGATGGTCTTTCCTCCCATTTCCAATACCTTATTCCTCATTTTCATCTAGGATCTCATCAGAATTGCCTTGACCATCTATATTTCTATCAACATTCTTATCAAGAGCATCTAAGTAATCTCTAAGAAAATTGAAGCTTTCTTTCTAGCTCTCCTCTTTTTCTGAGCTCACACCAGATTAGCCTCTATAGTCCAGCCTCTACCAATTACCCAGTTCTGAAGCTGCTTCCACATTTTTAGGTATTTGTTATAGCAACAACCAGGTTCAGTGTTGACTGATTTCTGTTATAGCTTGCTCCTGCTGCTATAACAAAATACCCACGACTGGGTAAATTATAAGAAGATAAATTTATTCCTTACAGTTCTGGAAGCTGGAAAGTCCACGATCGAGGTGCTAGTAGAGTTGGTGTCTGGTGAGGGCTGCTGTTTTCTTCCAAGGTGGTTCTTTTGTTCCTGTGGTAAAGCCTTCTGCCAGACAGCAAAAAAGGTGAATGCTGTGTCCTCACATGCGGGAAGCAGAAGGGCAAGAGGCCTAGCTAGTTCCCTTCTGCTGTTTTATAAGAGCATTCGGCTCATTCACTAGGGTGGAACCCTTATGATTAATCACCTCTCAAAGGCCCCACCAACACAGGAATTTTGGAGTGACACATACATTTAAAACATAGCACAAAGATTTCTAATCTATGCCTGCATATACTTCTTGGCCTTAGTTCCCTCTGGTCTCTTCTGCTCTCACCATTAAAAACTCATTCCATCTTCTCACTTTTCATGGTGCGGCTTTCACCTTTTTTAGTTTGACTTCCTGAATCCTAGCTACAGTTACAGCCCGAGGTATGTGATGACTCTCAAATTGTTTTCCGCTGTTTGCCACGGTAGAGAAAGTTGCTTATCTGTCCCACAGCAAGGATGTAGTGAGGTGAAAATCAAGGGTTCTTAAAATATTTTGAGTCCCAGAACGCTTTGGGATCTAGTTAAAATTGTTATGAACCCTCAAGAAAGAAAGTATCCCATACGTAAGTATTATTCTGCATACAATTTTAAGAGATTTACCCCTGAAGTCATACATGTGTCTGCTACTATTCTTTTGCCCAATATAGATCTACAATCTTTGCCCAAGGAGCTTGCACCTGAGGTTTTTTCTTATGCAAAGAAAAAAGATCACAGACTTTGTAATAATCCGGAGAGCAAATCCTGATTTTGACTATGTGATTCTAAAAGAAAACAACATTTCACTGAGCTAAAGCTCCAGCTTCTGTAAAATAAGGTTAACAATATTTATATTTCTGTGTTGTTAAGGATTAGAGATAATTTGATAATATCCTGGCATAGGGAAGCTCCTCAATAAACATAATATCATAATTAAAAACAATGTCTCTCATTACTTCTGGTAGAACATTAGGTCCTGCATTAAGATAACAATATTCGGTGTGTAGTGAACTAAATTAAAATTGTATTTAAGAAATTGCTGTGCCATATATTTATCCCCCTTCAGATTTGAACTATGGGCTTGTGCTAATTTTCACTGCTATGTTACTGTATTTATGTGCTGGTTATGTGAATAATAACCAATGTTGATTCAAGCCTGTGATAAAAGTTCTTAAATTCCTTCTAGTTACAGGAAGGAGGATTTTTGGATAGAGTTTAAAGCAGATAATTTATTCAACAAAAACTTTACTCCTGTAGGCTTTTAACTCTTAATTGCAGCTTTATACATTGATTGGGATTTGTACAAATTTGGATTCTAAGTTTACAAACTGTCTTATGACCATTAAAAAATTTCAGATATCATTCCTGTTATAATTTATTAAATTGGAATCTGAAGGTTCTCAATAATTAAATAGTTGCTTACATACTTTGTACAATTTTATCACAAATGTGGAAGGAAAGAGCTGAAACTTGCCCAGGTTAATGCTGCTGAGATCTCAATAATCATGTTGATAGATGCTAACATGTAAAGATGGTAATCACACACCTCCTGACCTCTGCAGAGAATACAGGAACATGAACAGAGAGGCTCACCTTTTGTCTACACTGAAACACAAGCATAATCATATCCTTTTGAGCTAAGAGGGAGAGAAAATAAAATCCCAGTTTTAGTTGTTTATGCTCTTGGTGTACTCGTTTTATCATTTGCTCACAAACACCCATTATGGGCCAGTCTCTTTGCTTGACCTTAGAGATAAAAAGATATATAACACATAGGTCTTGCTTTGACAGGCAAAGTAGAGAATGAGTGTTTGATTCTCATTTAGAACAAGACTGCAAAGTGCAGTGGTTAAGAACACAGGCTTTACTATCCAACAGACGTGGTCAACATCCTGCCTCTGATATTTACTGTCATGTCAATTTAGCCACATTTTCAGAGCCCTCTGTGAATGGTATGTAACTTGCAGGATTGGTGCAGGAATTAAATAGCATAACGTATGTGACATGCTTAGCAAAATGGCTAACATATACTAGTTGCTCAATAAACAATGGTTATCTTTATTGCATCTACATCACGTTAATGCCAATAACAGCGACAGCTTCTCAGTGACACCATGAAGATTTATTTTTTTGCTGAGTGAGCACAGATACGAGTTGCTCTGGAGCAATTTTTAATTGCTGATTACTATTAAAAACAATAATCTACTTATTTCAAACAAATAATCATTTTCTGTTAAAGAATCTCATAGGGTATGCTTTACTAGCTATTTTCTGACAGTAATCTAAGGCTGAGACATTCCAATTAAAATGATCTATTGGTTTTTTTGAAACCCTCCATTAAGAACAGGTACTATGAAGAAAAAATAGAAAATTAAGATTAAATAAAATCTGTATCTATGTTTTGTTATCCTAAGCTCTGAAACAAATCTACAATTTATATTTTATTTCCAAAATGCATCCATTTATTTGTTTCACGAAACTACTGATGTATTCATATATACATACATACATTTACACTTACACATACACATATGTGTATTTATCAACCAAGTGCCCAAATCTCAAGAAGATACCTTATTAGGCAACATCATGTTTTCTTTTTTTTTTTTTTTTTTAAGAGACAGAGTCTCACTCTTTCACTCAGGCTGGAGTGCAGTGGTGTGATCTTGGCTCACTGCAACCTCCCCCTCCTGGGTTCAAGCAATTCTCCTGCCTCAGCCTCCTGAGTAGAGCCTCTGAGATGCTGCTGAGATCTCAATAATCATGTTGATGGATGCTAACATGTAAAGATGTTTTATTTTTTGACTACAGGCACACGCTGCCACGCCTGGCTAATTTATTTATTTATTTTTGTATTTTAGTAGAGATGGGGTTTCACTGTGTTGCCCAGGCTGGTCTTGAACTCCTGAGATCAGGCATTCTGCCCGCCTCCCAAAGTGTTAGGATTACAGGCGTGAGCCACCGCACCCGGCCACATCGCATTTTCTTGGTTAGGCATGAGCACATCTCTTTGAGAGTAACTGCCCAATAGCTGCAATTTTTTCTCACTATAGATTTTCTAACGATAGCAAGTAAAAACAAAATAATCTCAAAACTAAATTTTAAAAAACTTCTTACTTCAATTACACATCAGGAGCCATAGAACTTAAATGAAAAAAACCAAATCTCCTGGTTTCAAAAAATTGTTATTAAAAATAAAATTGTCTTATTTCCTCCTATATTTTCTTAATAAAATATTCTTCCATGACCCACAATGCATTGTATAAGAACATGTCAAATGTAAGTGACCAATTCCTTATATAAACCTTAATAAATATATATTTTTGCATGATACCTTGTATAATAAACCCTTAAGTTCTGGAATGCATTTGTAGACACAATTCAATTTTTCATAGACGTAATGTGATCTTTTAAAAACATTATTTTTAAAAGCCACAGTGCTTTTTCTTCTTCTGCCACTGACTCTAAAGTTATTGGTAATTTCTTGAATGTTTCCACGACACCTGACAAATATGGCTAAGTATTTCCATAATGTCTATCACAGTGATATCTAGGTGCTCTGAAAGAAGTATTAGACTATAAATGTAACGAATGAGGGAGAGTGCAGAGCTCATGTGTTTCCACAACTCTGTTGGAGCTGCTCAAGTAGTTATGGGTTAGAGGAAACTGTACAGGGTCAGTGCTTTTGGTTTATAGAGTTATAATTGCCATTTGGCTGGAAAAGGGAGAGAGTTGCTACTTCACTGTTGTGGCCCCAGGACTTAGGGTATTAACATTTGTAAATTTTATAATCAGTAGTTTTAGAATTTGATTTTTCAATTTTTAAAAGTAGTAACATGAACGTATTTCTAATTCAGCCTTCATATGAGAAGGGATTCCTAATGGAGTGACAATAATGAATGTATAATTCAAAGTTGAAATTAAGTAATGATAAAAATGATATGTTTATAAACTGAGATTGTTTAGTCTAAACACATAGGATAGTAAATAATAATAATAGTAACCACAGTTAATAAAGTACAGTGGACTGAATGCTTGTGTCCACCCAAAATCCATGTGTCGAAACCTATGTGATGGCATTTGGAACCGGGGCCTTTAGGAGGTAATCAGGTCATGAGAGTGGAGCCTTCATGAATGGGATTAGTGCCTTTATAAGAAGAGGCCAGAGAACTGTCCAGCTGTCCTTTCTCCATGTGAAGATACAGCAATAAGATGGCTGTTTGCAAACCAAGAACAGGACTTCAACTATGCTGGCACCCTGATTTTGGACTTTCAACCTCCAAAATTGTGAAATATAAATGTCTATTTTTTTAAGGTTTCTAGTTTGAGATACTTTGTCATAGCAGCCCAAGCTGGCTAATATGCTAAGCATAAAAATATTTAGTCTTTTGGAATTGCTCTGGTGCTTTAAATTTAAGCAAGACTTTGGTTTGTCTAAATAAGCCTTGCAGTATGCTTGCCATGTTATGACTGAGGAAAAAAAAAAAAACAAGTAAAATTACAGTCACAGTTTATGTCAGCATGAGGAGTTAAGCTTGATATAACTGTGAAGTTTATTAAGAATTAAAATGAATTCCTAAGGGGAAATATGGAATTTTCCAAAAATATATTTAAACATTTCTTAATCTACCTGACAGTTTTGAGGCTGTGTGTTAGAAAAGCAAGAAGTTGGCCGGGTGCAGTCGCTCATGCCTGTAATCCTAGCACTTTGGGAGGATGAGGTGGATGGATCACAAGGTCAGGAGATCGAGACCATCCTGGCCAACATGGTGAAACCCCGTCTCTACTAAAAATACAAAAATCAGCCAAGTGTGGCGGCATGCACTTGTAATCCCAACTACTCAGGAGGCTGAGGCAGAAGAGTTTGAATCCAGGAGGTGGAGGTTGCAGTGAGCCAAGATCACGTCACTGCCCTCCAGCCTGGCTACAGAGTGAGACTCAATCAAAAAAAAAAAAAAAAAAAGCAAGAAGTTGCATACTAGGTCTCTTGTCTCTTTATTTTCCATAAATTTGGCACATTTTAATGTATATATTTGAGTTGCACAACATGAGGTTTTGATATACACATATATAGTGAAATGATCACTACACTCAAGCAAATTAACATACGTCACTTCACAGTTACCTTTTTTTATGTGTGATAAGAGCACTTAAACACTACTCTCTTAGTAGATTTTCAGTATCTACTGAAATAGTTCTTAACTATAGCCCTTATGCCATACAGTAGATCTTTAGACCTATTCATTCTATATAACTACAACTTTGTGCCTTTTGACCTATATCTCCTCATTTTTCTCCCCCCTTAACTCCTGGTAGCCACCATTCTGCTCTCTGTTTCTACGTATTCAACTTACAGAATATTAACATGTAAGTGAAATCATGCAGTATTTTTCTTTCAATGTCTGTCTTATTTCACTTAGCATAATATCCCTAGTTTTGTCCGTGTTTTTGCAAATGACAGGATCTACTTTTTAAAAGACTGAATAACATTCCATTGTGTGTTTCTGCACGTGTGTGTGTTGTGTGTACTTCTTTATTCATCTATCAACAAATACTTAGGTTGATTTCACATTTTGACTATTGTGAATAATGCTGCAGTAAACATGAGAGCACAGATATCTCTATGTAGTGCTGATTTCATTTCATTTGGGCATATACCCAGAAGAGGTATCACTGGGTCATATGGTAGTCCACTCCCTATTGTTTTGAAGAACTTTGATACTGTTTTTCATAAGGAGTATATCAAATTACATTCCAACCAACAGAATGTTGTTGTAGGTGTACAAGCATTCCCTTTTCTCCACACTTTGGCCAACACTTGTAGCTTATCTTTTTGATAACAGCCATTCTAACAAATGTGAGGTGATATTGACATTTCACTGTGGTTTAGATTTGTGTTTCCCTGATGATGAGTGATGCTAGGCACCTTTTCATGTATCTCTTTGCCACTTTTACGTCTTCTTTGGGAAATGTCCATTTAGATATTCTGTCTATTTTCTAATCAGGTTACTTATTTTCATTTTGTTTGCTATTGAATTGTATGAGTTTCTTGTATATTTTAGATATTAACATTTTATCAGATATATGGCATGCAAATATTTTCTCCCAGTCTGTAGGATTCTTTTCATTTTATAGATTGTTTCCTTTGTTATGTGGAAGCTTTTTTATTTTAATGTAGTCCCGCTTATTTATTTTTGCTTTTATTACCTGCACTTTTGGTGTGATAGCCAAAAAATAATTGCCAAAGCGAAATTTATTATTTAATTATAATGTGAAACTATTTCTGCTTGATATAGTTTGGATTTTTGCCACTTCCAAATTGCATGTTGAAATGTAATTCCCAATGTTAGAGGCGGGGACTGGTGGGAGATATTTGAGTTGTGGGAGAAGATCCTTCATGGCTTGGTGCTCTCCTCTCAATAGTAAGTGAGTTCATGTGAGATCTGGTTGTTTAAAAATGTGTGGCACCTCCTCCTGTCTCTCTCTTGCTCCCACTCTGATCATGTAATATACCTGCTGCTGCTTTGCTTTCTGCCATAAGTAAATTCTCCCTGAGGTCTCCCCAGAAGCTGAGCAAATGCTTGCATTATGTTTGTACAGCCTACAGAAACATGAGCCAACTAAAACTCTTTTATTCATGAATTACCCTGCCTCTAGTATTTCTTTATAGCAACATAAGAACAGACTAACCCAGCAAATTGGTACCAGGAATAGGGTGTTGCTATAAAGATACCTGAAATAGTGGAAGTAGCTTTGAAACTGTGTAACTGTCAGAGGGTGGAAAGTTGAGAGGGCTCAGAATAAGATAGGAAGATAAAGGAAGTTTTGATATTTCTTAGATACTGGTTAAATGGTTTGACCAAAATGCTGACACTGATATTGACAATGACGGCCAGGCTGACAAGGTCTCAGAAATGAGAAACTTACTGGGAACTGGAGCAAAGGTCATTCTTATTAGGCCTTAGCAAGGAATTTGGCTGCATTGTATTCATACCCAAGGGATCTGTGGAAGTGTGAACTTAAGAGTGATGACTTAGCATATATGAAAGATGAAATTTCTAGGCAACAAGGATTTCAGGATGTGGCCTGGCTGCTTCTAACAACCTATGCTCAGATGCAGGAACAAAAAATTCCTTAAAGTTGGGACTTATATTTAAAAGGAAAGTAGAATGTAAAAGTTTGGAAAATTTGCATCCTAGCAATGTATCAGAAAAGAAAAACCTGTTTTCAGGGGAAGAACCCAAGCAGGCTGCAGATCAATCACTTGCTAGAGAGATCTGCATGACTAAAAGGGAGACAGGTTCTGATAGCCAAGGCAATGGACAAAAGAACTTGAAGGTATTTTGAGAGATCCATGAGGCAGCTCCTTCTATCACAGGCCCACAGACCTAAAAGGGAAGAATGGTTTCATGGGTCAGACCAGGTGTGCTAAAGACCTGTGCCATCCCAGGATGCTACTCCCCATCTCCCAGCTGCTCCAACTCCAGCTATGGCTAAAAGGTCCCCAGATACAGCCCAGGCTGCCACTTTGGACAGCACAAGCCATAAGCCTTGGTAGCTTCCAAATGGGCTTAAACCTACAGGTGCACAGAATGCAAGAGAAGGCTGCTTGTTGGCTTCCATCTAGATTTTAGTGAATGTATCAGAAAGCCTGGGTACCCAAGCAGAAGCCTGTCACAGAGGCAGATACCTTACAGAAAACCTCCACTAGGCCAGTGCAGAGGGGAAATGTGGGATCAGAGTCCCAACACAGAGTCAGCACCAACACACTGCCTAGTGCAGCATGGGAATGGGGCCACCACCCTCCAGACCACAGAATGGTAGATCCACTGGTAGCTTGCATCCTATGCCTGGAAAAGCCACAGGCACTCAACTTCAACCCATGGGCGCAGCCAAGTGGGCTGCAGCCTGCAAAACCATAGAGGTGGAGCATCCCAGGGCCTAGGGAACCCACCCTTTGCACCAGTGTGCTCTAGACGTGGGACATGCAGTCAAAGGAGATTATTTTTGAGCTTTAGGATTTAATGACCACCCTGCTGGATTTCAGACTTGCATGGGAGCTGTACCCCTTCTTTCAGTCAATTTTTCTCTTTTGGAGTGGGAATGCATACCCAATGCCTATACTACTATTATATCTTGGATGTAAATAACTTTTTTAAAATCTCACAGGCTCACAGATGGCAGAAACTCATCTCCAGATCAGACTCTAGACTTGGAACTTTTGAGTTAATGCTGGAATGAGTTAAGACTTTGGTGAACTGTTAGGAAGGTATGATTGTATTTTGCAATGTAAGGAGGACATGAAATTTGGCAGGGGGGAGCACAGAGGAAGAATGATATAGTTTGGATGTATGTTCCCTCAAAATCTTCTGTTGAAATATAATCCCCAGTCTTCGGGGTGGGGACTGGTAGGAGGTATTTGGGTCACGGGGAAAGATGTCACATGGCTTGATGCTGTCCTCACAATAGTGTGTGGCACCTCCCTCCTTTCTCTCTTGCCCCTGCACTCATCATGTAACATCCCTGCTTCACCTTCCACCATGAGTAAATAAATCTCTAAGGCCTCCTCAGAAACCAGTACTATGCTTGTCTAGACAGCCTGTAGAACCGTGAGCCAATTAAATGAGCCAATCAACCTGTCTTTCTTTATAAATTACTCAGCCTCGGGTATTTTTTATAGCAACACAAGGACAGACTGCCACACTGTTCTTTCTTCAATTTTCTCATTGAATATCTGAATGTTGATAAGTGGAAAGGTACATTCTAGTCATTCTAGTGAATAAATAGATGTTACTTTCTGGCATTATTCTGGAAAGATTACTAAAAATCTATTGACTCACCTCAAAATGAAAAGGAAGTTATGACTAATAGTACCTAGTACATGTGCATTAAGAACAAGTGAAATCCACTGGGCAGCCAAAGGATAATGTACCAGGGCAGCATGAAACATCTGACAAAATAGCTCAGGGATCCCAGTGTGAAAGCTAGAGAGACCCAAACCCTATGGTGGCAGTTTTGAGGTGAATGTTTTAATTGGCAGCCTTCTTCTACAAAGATTCTCTCTTGGGCCTTCCCAACTCAAAAATTATACTAATGACTTCAAAGAAAAGAATTATGGCATTCTGGTCACACTTTGGAAAAAGTGAACAGCCAGTGAGTGACTTTTATGATATTGTCAGGATTTTTACAAACCAAATAAATAAAATAAAATTTAATAACCTTAGAAATTGCCTCATAAAGATTAAATAAACCAGTTGTACTAATGTATGTGATGGGAAAATAGGTAATTTAACAGTGATTAAAAAGTGTTAAGTGAAAATTACCTTCATTCAACAAATATTTGTTGGACATCTAGTATCTGCCAGTCACTGTGCTACAGTTATGAATGAAAAGGTAAAGAAGACAAATATACTTTTCTTTTTAACCTCATGGAGTTACCTCCTAGTTAGTGAGATAAAAAAATTAAACAGTAAGTGAATATGTAAACAAAATAATGATTTTGAAAGTGCCAGAGGCAGAGGAGAAGGAAGGGCTATCAAGAGAATGTCCAATAGGGAAGGGATATTTTAGATAAAATACCCAGGGAGGTCCTCTTTGACCATGTAATATTTAAGTAGAGGTGTGAAGAAAGAGAAGAGGCTAATCACATGAAGAGGCATGGGACAAATTTTTTACATAAAGAGAATAACAAATACACAGTTTCGGGGGCAGAAAAGAGCCTGATGTGGTCTAGAAAGAGCTAATAGGTCAGTAATGGTGGACTGTGGAGATCCAGGAGGAGAAAAGTATATGATGACATTTTAAAGGTAGAAGGATGCTGAAACACATTATTATGGTAATCATATAAAACATCATTGTGGTCTTAATTAAGGTAGTAGCAGAGATAGAGAAAAGAGGACAATTTGAAATATACATTAGAGGTAGAACAGATAAGATCCACTGATGGATTAGAGGTTAAGGTAAGAATTAGGGAGCAGAATTAAAACTGTCTCTCAATTTTCTGGTTTGAGATAGCATGAAGTGATTGTGCTACTTCATAGAGATGAGTTAGGGTGAAAAAGATTTAGGGGAGATTCAAGATTTCCATGTTGCCATGTTTATATTAAAACTGAATGTGAGATCTTTCAGTGGAGTGCAAAATAGTCAATTAAATATAAGAGAAAAGGTCTGAATTAGAGACATAACTATGAGACTCATAAGCACGGAGATGGCATTTCAAGCTTTGTCAATATATGAGACTACCTTGGGAGAGAGCTAGAAAAAGCATTAAAAGAGGGTTCAGGACTGAGCAGGTAGAAACTCAGCATTTAGGGGTTGCAAGAGAAAGAGGTGGTGAAGGAGACCAAAGACTGGCCAATGAGGATTGTAAAATCATGTAGTTTGAGGAGACATGGGAGGCAAGAGGGAAAAGTATTTTTAAAATGAGGGAAAACATCAGCTTAATCAGATGGAATAGGATGAGAACCAAAAAGCTACCGGATTTGGCAATTGGGATGTGATGAAGATCTTGGCAACTGCAGTTTCGGTGAAGTTAGAGAGAAATACGATAGATAACAGGAGGTGAGAATAGACAGAAGAGATAGAGAAAAGAGAAAATGGAAGGCAAGGAAATAGAAACATTACATTTAATCAAATAATTTTAGAAGTTTCTGTAAAAGGAGCAGCAACAGGGTGGAGTGTTGCCTGGAAAGAAATGTAGTGTCAAGGGAGGTGTTGATGTTTAATGAAAAATCTTAACACATAATAGTATGCTTATGTAAATCTAAAAGTAACAAAGAAAGTTTGATAACTGCATGATCAAAATTCTTAATAATGCTAGAGGGAAAAATCAAAGAGAGACACAAAGTACAGATAAACATTGGTTTGTAGCTTTGGATGTAGGAACCTGAGGAAGTTGTACTTTCTTCTGTTTTCTCAAAGAAGTATGAGTTGATGTCAATAGCTAAGTCTTAAGGGGTAGAAGAATTTGTGGGAAGTTTGAGAAGAAAATATAAGGCATAAAGTAGTCATTGTGTGGGAAATATAAAAATTAGACTCCTGGGGAAACACAGTATTATTATATGGAAGGACTGAGCATCCAATTGAGGTTTGCGATAATGAATTTAAAGTGAACTAGTTAGCTTGAGTGGTTTACTCCAAATATTTTCAGCTACATTTTTTTTTTTTTTGGTGGAGATTTATGGACAGAAAAAGGGAAGTGACATGCAGAAAACAGAAGTGTTGAACATAAACAGATAGATTAGTTACAGCTCGGCATTTGCCTTTTTTGGACCTGGTTTGAAAAGTTGGCTGCTTTTGATTGGCTGAAACTCCAAGATTGTAACAAGAGTAGGCTACAGTTTGTTTACACATCAAGTTAGGTTCACTGTAACCAGTTAGGTTACAGTTAGGTTAGGCTACAGTTCACTGTGCACTGAGAAACCTTAGGCTGAGCTTAGAGTATGTAAGGAGGCAGCTTTAAGCTAAACTGCGAAACTGAATTTAACAGTTTCCTCATTTTGGTCATCTTTTCAATTTTGAGAGATTGACCTTAGGCATTGCTGTCACACTGTCATCATTCTAAATGTACTTATTTGGTCTCAAATCTTACTGGGGAATAGCGGGTCAGTGAATTTTGTAAGGTGGGAATAAGGACTTCAGGTTACTTTTTTGTAATGGTTAGAGTACAGGGGACCTCCTTGTGCTGCTATCTCGTTTTCAGAAGTAAAACAAAACCAGGTCTGTTTTAGGACTCATCTGCTTTCTTAAAGTTTTAGTTTGATTATGTCACATTTAGCATGAGTGACTGATCTTGGTTTAGTGTGGTCTGGTGTGTTGGGGCCTAGTGTACAAACTCAGTCTAAAACAATGGCCTGCCATAATTTTGTTTAACAATTACCCTTTTTTGGTCAGCTTCTCATTTAGGCGAGAGTGTGACCAAAACTTGGGGCCTTAGCTCCACTCTCAGTTGCCATCATTTTGGGTTTCTGGTCTCAGCATGTCATTCATAGGTTACTGTGTTCTTAGAGTTCACATTTCAGTTTTTGCCATTTTAGTTGAGGAAAGATCATTTGACATTCTACAGATAGCTACATGTGACCATTTAAAACTTCTGAGAGAATACAGTGCACCAGGGAGATGACTATTATGCCTATCAGGAGGATAATTCCAAGAGCTCAGAATATGCTCCTTAGCCAGGGTCCTCATCAGCCAAACCAACTAAAATCAAATAGATCAAAGAATGAGTTAGACAGGGAGTCTACTCATTTTAACCAAGCAACCTGTTCATTAATCTCCTACATCTGAGCCTCTATAATACCCAACGTACTCCTCTATGTGCAACTAGAACTATCAGCAACTCTGTAGAAATTTCTTTGCTCAGCCAGTAAGTAATCTACAGCAATTCTACTATTTAGCACAACTTTCACAAGAGAATTTAAAGCCTTGTTGTGTAACCATAGCCTTTGCAGTAGAATCTGCTATAGAGCCGATTGTGGGGGATAAATTTCTAATCATTGCCTCATTTACTCCAAGCCATGGATAAAGAGACCTAACAAATAATGCCCATCCAGAAGAGTAAAGGCCTCTGGAAATGTTTTCTTTAACCTATGCTGGCAATGTTCTCTTTAACCTATGATGTAGTTTAAGCCGACCACTGTTCTTCTTTTTCTGACTGATTATGAAGCAACAAAGGTACTATTAACATTTCTTGCCAGCTTCTTCATTTCCAGTACTAAAGAAAATGGTAAAGCTCCTCTACTGTTGTGATTTGCCAGAGGAACATTATGAAAGAAGAGAGTAGGAAGGGAATTGAAGATGTTTTAGGACAGGACAGAAAATGAGCTCCATACTGGAGAATAAGGCACATAAGGATAGGTGTAAACTTTTGAATGGTGAAAAAGAGGTAGGATAAAGGGGCTCACTTTTTTTTAAGAAAGTAACACCAGGGTCATTAGGGCAGGTTAACTTGTAAGACTATATGTCGGAGCTGAGCATGGTGGCTCACACCAGTAATCACAGCACTTTGGGAGGCTGAGGCAGGCAGATCACGAGGTCAGGGGTTCTAGACCAGCTTGACCAACATGGTGAAACCCCATCTCTATTAAAAATACAAAAATTAGCCAAGAGTGGTGGCATATGCCTGTAATCCTAGCTACTCAGGAGGCTGAGGCAGGAGAATTGCTTGAATCTGGGAGGCAGAGGTTGCAGTGAGCCGAGATCATGCCATTGCACTCCAGCTTGGGCAACAGAGCAAGACTCCATCTCTAAATAAATAAATAAATAAAAAGATTTTATGTAGTGACTAGAGTGAGATGTTTTATACTAAAGTTTCAACAGCTTCACAACTTCCAGTAACGATGAAGTCTAGAATGTGATCATGGCAGATGGTGAATAAAGGGGAAGAAAGAAAATTATCACTGGAGTTGAGGTAAAGAACTAAGAGTCCAGGGTCCATCACATGGATGTTAGAATGTTAGGTCAACACTGTACTGTGATTGTGCTTCCTGAGTGATTGTGCGGTCTTAGGCAGTATTAATGAAGGTATAGTAATTAGAAGAAGGGAGATGGTAGTTATGCTCTGTGGGACATTGGAAAGCCTTTATTTCAGTAACGTCTTTAACTCTGTGTGCCACACTTTGAAAGAGATTATGCCAAACAGAAAAAGAATCAAAGCAAGAGAAAAGGATAGTGAGAAAAATTTAAAATATATCATAAGAGAAACAATTGAAGAGATTAGGAGTGTTTAGATTAGAAAAGTGAAAAACCTTAGGGGAAATTGAGAATTGTTTCAAAATATTATGTTGCAGAAAAAGCTGAATTTGTTCTGTGTTGTTTCTGAGGAAGAACTGATCGATCAAAGCCTGTATCTTACAGGAAGAGATATTTCAGAAAATGTTCAGACAATGAAGTTTTCTTACAGTCAAGTATGTCTAAAGACAAAATAAGTTTCCTTGCAAAATATTAAAGTCTGTCATCATTGGAGGTGTCCAATCTGGTAGGCATATGGACAAGGATCTTCAAGAATCAGAGGCTAATGTCCTTTCAAATGTCCACGGTCCATAAGGTCATCAAATCCAGAATAACCCAGCATTCAAGACCGTAAGTTTTAATGTGGTGACAATTTTTACCTGGTCTATGTATTTGGGTGTGTGATACTATTTTATTTTTTATTTTATGCTTTCAAATATTTGTAACAAAATGAATGCTGTAAAGTGTAAAACTTATCAGACATAGAATTAAAATTTCCGTATTTGTACACCAACTATGCTGTTTATTACTACCTTCACTTCACTTCACTTTTACACATATGTAACGTGAGAATAACCACTTGGTTAATGAGTTGATGGTTAATAAAATATTTTTTGTAGAAAGCAGGCCAAAGAAAAGTGCTAAGGTTTATAGAAATTAGTGAATTTTCAAAAGGAAAAGAAAACATACTGATGTTTAGAATGGCATGGAGAGGTTCTAATAGCTTTCCTGATATTCCCATTGTATGGAGAGTCACTAATAAGAATGAGGTGAAAAAACAGAAAGGACTATAGCCAAAATAATAAAGCTATTATCCAACTTATAAATAATTGGTTCTTTATATATTCTCAGTACCTAGAATAGTTTTTTTAAACTTAAAATATCTAGCCTAAGAATATATTGGTTTTATGACAATTTACAAGATGAGAAGTACTAAGGCTTGATAATAGTATGGTTACATCTTCAAGTTCATGGCCACAAAGGAGCCTTTAAATATACAGAATACAGTAGAAAACTAACAGCCAGATTATGCCACCCTGGGGACTTTACATAATAGTATGTTACTTTCTATACCAATCTTTCACATTTTTACATTGACTGCCTCTGTTAAGAATTTTCCTACAGGGCTTGAGAAAACACAGGAAAAACATGTAGACTGACACCCCCAAGTAATCCAAACTAACTAAGAGAATGGAATTTTTCATAATTTAGTCTCAGGGGTTTAAATTTGGCACCAGTAGTATATTGATGACTTGGCTGGATGGAGCCTCATCATGTCATGGGACTAAGAGCTCTTGACTTAGAATTCCTAAAACTTAAAGTATAATAATAATAAAATAATAAAATAAAATAAAATAAAATAAAAAGAAATGTTGCAGTTGAGCTGTTTTCCACTAGGCCTCTTTGAATAAATCTTTTAGTGTTCTTCAGCCTCAGTTTTTTCCTGACCTGTGCTAATAATTCCATCTCACCCACCTCATGGTTTTTATGTGAGGAACAAAGTGGAGGGCACATACATTTCAAGGAGGAAGTTACAGGTGGATGTTTACACATGTTACTTTTAAAAAAGCTTCCTATATATAGTCTTCAAAGAAGTTACTGATTTGCACATCAGAAATAATTGCCAAGGCTCAGCAGTCTAAGGAACCTGCCAAAGGTCACAAGCAACAACACAGCCAACATGGAATACGAGTTTACTAATTTTGAAGCCCAAGATTTTTCTACAGCACAGAAATGCATTGATGTGTGCCAGTGTTTGCAAACAGCAAAACATTCATTTATTCCAGGAATAGCAAAAAGTTATACTAAAAAACAGATTTAATGATAGTACATTACTTGGCTCTGTAGTGAATAAATATTTACATAAGTATAATAACTTAAACCATGTCTACTTATTTAACTAAACATAGTTTTATCAGGAAGACACAGTTTTAGAGGATAATGACTAAATTAATAAACCAAAAAAAAAACAGTAGTACTAGCATATTACTTAAAAAGTTATATGTAATTACTAAAAGAATCAGATAAAACAAAGAAGATGAAAATAATGGATTGTACTAGGAGCAGAGAACACAGGAACAAAGAGCTACTGTTTACTATGATGAGATTTTTATTGCTACTTGATTTTTAACTGTGTCCGTGTATTACATTGAGAAACATACAAGATGGAAAATACAGAAAACTTTGAAAAGCTTCCTGAGGCCACCCTGTAAATATGCTGCATTTTATGTTGAGCTTTTGAGAACATTGTAGCATTGATCTTGTTCTTTACATTTTCATATTCTGGCAAGTTAGAATATTTAGTGTCTATTAAGATATTTAAAAAGTGAGAGGTTATTAGATCTTTATGAAAAATAAGTTTACTAAGTTTGAAAGCTGAATTCCTAGTCTGTGGCCAGTCTTTGTTTTTTAACTATTGCTCGTAGTTAAAAAAGCATGTTGCTTTTTTCTGTTGAAGAATTTTGGTTAAGGTGAAAACTCGCAGCAGGATGAATGTGGAAATCTATAGTAAAGATGCAAGAAACCTTGCTTAAGATATGTCCAGAAATAATCTCATAATCTTGCATCCTTCAGTTAGGCTGCCAAACTCACTCAGTATTCCTGGAGTTTAGGTACCACTAATGATGAAATGATGAGTGAATTCCTTAAGGGCTAAAATTACATGGCCAGGAAAATGCAAGTCTTTCCTGAATCACAATATGACAGGTAAAGTACTGGGTTTTATGCCTGGCCATACTCAAAAAGCATAGGGGAAATAGGTATCTTTAGCTAAAGGCACCTCTCTATTTTTAGTTGACAGATGGATAAAATGAAAATATATGACAATCAAATTTATATTTCCTAACTTTTACAGAAAATATTTCCCTCTGTGTACACGTGTATTTATATATAAGGATGCCCATACATGTGTATTACACATTTATATTCAAAATATGAATATGTAAAAAGTTATGAGTGATTTTACATCCTAACTATCAACATTTATGTATCTAACTACATGTTGTCCTTTGGAGAACAGTTCTCTTGGATAGCATTATACTTATCCTAATATTCTTTCTAAATGTAGAAGTCTCCTTTCTAAAAATTGGCTTCTTTGGCCGGGTGAGGTGGCTCACGCCTGTAATCCCAGGACTTTGGGAGGCTGAGGGGGGCAGATCATGAGGTCAGGAGATCGAGACCATCTTGGTTAACATGGTGAAACCCTGTCTCTACTAAAAATACAAAAAATTAGCCAGGTGTGGTGGTGGGCGCCTGTGGTTCCAGCTACTCGGGAGGCTGAGGCAGGAGAATGGTGTGAACCCAGAAGGTGGAGACTGCAGTGAGCTGAGATCGCTCCACTGCAGTCTGGCCTGGGCGACAGAGCGAGACTCCATCTCAAAAAAAAAAAAGAAAATTGGCTTCTTTGATAGTACATCCTACCAAAGACCCTTGGAGATAGATTGTAGAAAATCAATGATGTCTGGGAATAGCCGAAAGTATTTGGAATGAAATCTTGTGAAGGTGAGTGAGAGACCTGAGTCATAGGGTTATGAGTCAACTATAAGGTTTGATGATAAAAGCTAACTTTATGTTTCTTGTTGGTTAAACTAAAAATCTCCAACAGAAATCCAATAAAGCAAGTTCCATGTGTGCTTCTAAAAATGTGTCCTCATTGGTATATATCTCAAATCTTGAAAACTATTCTCTTTCAGTAGAAAATTTTGATGTTGCCCAATGCAGCATAAAGAAATAGGCATCTTACAAACACTTCATGCGTGAGTCCAGATATATGAATGAGAAATAAGTCTTATAAAAACAAAAGATAATGAAAAAAACATGGCTGAAGTTAAAGAAATCAGCCAGGAGGCAATATAAAGGGGAACTTAGGCTGGTAGAATGCAGGTTGATGTGGTTTGGCTGTGTCCCCACCTAAATTTTATCTTAAATTATAGCTCCCATAATTCTCAGGTGTTGTGGGAGGAACCTGGTAATTGAATTATGGGGGTAGGTCTTTCCCTTGCTGTTCTTGTGGTAGTTAATAAGTCTTATGAAACCTGATGGTTTTATAAAGGGGAGTTTCCCTGCACATGCCCTCTTGCCTGCTGCCATGTAAGATGTGCCTTTGCTCCTCTTTTGCCTTCCACCATGATTGTGAGGCCTCCCCAGCCGTGTGGAACTGTGAGTCCATTAAATCTCCTTTTCTTTATAAATTACCAAATCTCGGATATGTCTTTATTAGCAGCATAAGAACAGACTAACAGAGTAATACATAGTTCTACCAACCTAAGTTGTTAGTCATTTTGCCAACAACTATGGAAACCTTCCTAAGAAATGAAGGTAACCCAGAAAAAAGCTGGTCCAAGACAGAGAGAAAGTACATGCTTGATGACAATCTTTGCTTTCCTTGATCCAGCCATTCATAAAGACAGATATCTCTAGACTTCACAATTAAGCAGGCCAATAAGTATGCTTTATATTTACATTTATGTTTATTTATTTATTGGCGGTAGTAGTCAAGGAGGAGACAGAGAAGAGAGGAAGTGAAGATGGAGAACTAGGGATAAGAATGAAAGGAAAGGCTGAATCTACCCAGGGGAAATTATTGCTACCCTTGAGAAACACGAGAGAGTTGGGAACAGTAACCAGTTTGAGGAATTGAAGAAAGGATTAATTCATTATCTTAAAAACTTAATTTTGAGAGAATGATGTGATTTATTTCTTCCAATGAGCTCCTACTGCTTACTTATGATTATGCTTCTTATGTAACCTCAGTTCACAAAGTTACAACCTGAACGGCCCCTACCTTAAAGAAGCTTGCTGTCTAATAGCTGAACATATATTTCCACAACCCTTCTGAAATAAGTACTGTTATTCTTCTCATTTTCTAGAGAGAAAATATGGGGATTAGTGAATTTAAATTTGCTCAAACAGTAAGTTTCAGAGCTAGAATCTGACCCCATTCTTGATTTCAGATTACAAGCTCCTGAACATCTCCATTATATGTATATACTCTTTCCAGATTTCTTGCATTTTCTGCAAGCTAAATTTAATTATATATTTCCTGTATCTTTGGTAATAAAAAATATACTAGGAGATAAATGTAAGTTTCCAAGACTATATATTTCAACTTAATACACTCGACAAAACTAATAATGAGCCATACACAGCTTAATTATAATACAGTCCTGAAATGAAATAAACTTAATGTTTCATTCCATATTTATCTACAATACTCAAACTAACAATACTGATAATTGTCATCCGTAAAATACTTCTTTAAACAAGAAAACATGCAAACAATACCAGCTATAAGGAATACAAATTTCTGACTGGAAATTATATCAGAAAAGTCTGTATACTTTCAATACACTCTAAATACTACATATTGTCTCTGATCTGTGTACCAAACAAAAATCTTAATGTTATTGCTTTTGCTTATCACCTTTACCCATAGCATATCTTTGAACTAAGCTAATAGTACTATCTGCATGGTGCTTTCTACTTATTAAACACTTGAATTATTAAAGTCTTTCTTTATCTTCCTTAGTACTACTTGTGGCAATGTCAGCACTGATCTGCCCTTTTTTTCCAGGTAAAAGTTACTACTTCTTTCATTTTCCTAAAACAAATGCTGTTTTGCACAGAATAAACTAGAGGAACGGCATAAGAATGTCAGGAAAAAGGTTTAGAATTCTATGTTTCCTCTTATGGGCAGATCTCACTTTCATGGATAACCTGTAGGGATGATCTCATATGCATAGCCAGAAGAAAATGGACAGACTTTTCAGTCAATGTTAGAGTAATCTAGGAAGCTCTTCTCCAGCAGTCCTAAAGTAAGCTTCAATAAGAACAATTGGATTTGGAAACTTATGGCAGCCATTATTTTTGAAAATTAATACTTCCTTAAACATGTTTTGTATGTTATTGGAAATCAGAGATGAGTTTTATTGATGGCTTTAAAAAAAAAAGAAATAACTAAACTGAAAAAAGTGGAAACAATAGTTGCTTTCTTTTGATTCCTTCTTCCCCCCACCCAATCCTGGGAAGATGTTTAAGAGATTTTAATTATAGCTTGAGAAAAAAAATCTCCACAACTGTAAAAAGCAACTATTGGCAATCCATCATCTGTTCATCTTTATCATAATTATCTTAAAGTCAAAAAGTTTTTACTTCTAAATCCAATGGTGTGATATTTCAGGACTATATCCCCAAATTTGATTCTAAACTGTTTACCAGTATTTCATTTGCATTTGTATGAAATGAAAACTAAAGATGGGTTTGAAAAAGTACTAGAAGTGTACCCAATCTGATCTGCCATGATCAGAATTTCAAATGCTGTCAGAATTTCAAAGCTTTCTTAAATGTTTAATGAACCACCTCACATGGTGTTTAAACGTTTTTCACCTTTTTAAAAAAGCTTCACAGATATTATGAAGTTGACATGATCTCTTAAGAATTAATGTATTAATGTGACAGACTCTTGAAATTTCAAGCATAGTTTAATTATTACTCAAAAAAGCAAAGATTGTGCAAAACCATTTCTCAAGATGTAAAAAAAGATTTGTAATATTAATTCTTAAGTATTATTTCCAATATGCTGGCTTTTGTTGCCATACATCTGAAGAAAAGCATTGTCGCTGTCTTCTAATCTGTGATTGTTTTTGTTGGCCTGGACAATGGGCTGCAGAATGAATTAGCCCTTAGGTGGCCTTTCCATGGTTGGTTTTAAGGTCAAGGTGGATCATTTAAACCATTAGGAAAAACAAAAAATACGTACAGTTCACAGATATCATTTTAATTATTATACATTTCATTTGTGTGTGTAAATGTGTGTAAATAAAAGGTAATGGTTTCAAGATACAATGGAAAGAGTTGGGAATAATAAAGCTAATTTGTTCAGTGCTATAACCAACCTGGATGATTTAGTCTCCTGTGAGTGTTTCTTGTCCTGAGTCATCTGGCTTGTCTGTCTACTGACTCATCACTCTCCCTTACTACACACTTTTTCTCCTAGTCTCAGTCAGATTCACCACACAAGTTGGTATAGTTTACCTCTGAAATGCTGGTTCAGCCATGGGAGTACAGTGACCACTGAGAGGTTTTGCAGGGCATGGGGATTTTCAGTGCTTAAACAGGATAGTCTGGGAAAAACCAAGAGGCTCATCATCCTAGGTGTGTATGCTGTCAAGAGCCAAGCACATAGGCTAACTTTTACGGCACCTCTGTCAGTTCTGCTGTTCTGGATCATACAATTTCAACTTCAATCAATTCTATATTTTACTGAAAAATATATTACTTTACACCAAAAATGAATTAATATATTCTCTGGTTAAAAGGAAACAGAAAAAGGGAGAAGTTTTGGAGTTAAGGTATGTTTCTCCTAGGAATCTTTCTCTCTGGGAAACCTTGTGGATCATAAGGAATCATTCATTACTCTGTTCATCTTAATGCAGTGTATGATTAAACAAATAATGCTTAGCATAGGTTGTGAACCCACTAAAATCACAGCGCAGAACCAACAAATCTAATGGCATTTTGCAATGCATGTCTGTTTTTAATTCTCTACCCCTCAACTCGATACTCTAGTTTCTATCCTGGGCAGGGTGTATGTAAATAAACAAAAGGATGTAGCTGCCATATAAGAGAAACAAATAAAAATAAAATCCTTAGAGAGCATTTTTGTTTTCTTCTTTTCTTCCTTTCTTTAAATGGAGACTTCATTTTATTTTAATGGTTATGCTTGGATCCAGCAGGCAAACCTTTCTTACTGATGGGGTCTCTACTTAACTGGTGTCTCTGTCATCAGCCTGACCTTGTAGCTTTTTCTAGTGCCATTATACCCTGGGCACTGGCTTATTTTCATACAGCAGCCCCCTCTGCTTGATCCCACTTCATCTACTTCACGGACACAGACATTTGTTGGGCTTATTAGCTCAGCAGGAGCCTTATCATATTTTGTATCTGAGGCTGCTGGAGATGTCAGGAGATGGAAATGCCGTGTAGCTTTTTATCCTCCTTTCTTTCACTTTCTCCTAGAGCCCAACACTACATTTGGATTCAGTGCTTTCTTGCTACTAGCTTCTGAGATCTCTTTAAATATGTCTAGCTTTGCCATGTGTACCAATAACACTGCAAAGGCTTAGCCATGATTAGGCTGTCAAGATTTATTAAGTTAAAAAGTATCAAAGTTACTTGCTGCAACCCCAGACCTTTTAAGAATCTACCTTCTTTGGTATCCCTTCCCCCCTCCTCTCTAGCATTACAGTCAATGTGCTTCGCTTGACCTTGACCAACATCTGCACCCAGGGAACACTAATGAATTTGGGCCAATTCATCTCCGAACTCCAAATTTAATCAAGCTGACATGCCAGGGATAGCAGACTATAATTAACTCCTAGCATTTTAGGTAATCTGTAAATTTTCATAGATTTCACCTGATATGTTTTGCCATGCTTAACATTTCAGCTTTTTTAAGATATAATGTTAATACATGCATATGTAGTAGCTATTTTTTTAATATTAGAGAACTGTGTTTGTGTGTGTGTGTATCTATATATGTGTACTTTTAATTTTGGAAGTATACTGAAACTAAATATGACAAACAAATGCCCTTTGCTATGTAACAACAACTTACACAAACCACAAAGCTGTCAAAAATTTATTTCATGATTTTGTTTGCCTTTAAGATAACTGACTGCTCTGGTTACTTTAATACATTGACACATATATGGTTGTATGTGATTATAAATAAGTTCTAAATGCTTGTACTTCACTGTTACCACTTGGCCGTCACTTTATTAGAGGATGGATAATTTCATTCATATAGGATGTTATTACCTTTTTTGTGTTAACTAAACAGAAAAAACTCTAAGTTGATAGAAATTCTCATGTCTCCAAATGAATTGATCAGTTCTTATATACTCACTTATAAATGTTATTACTTAATATCGGGTCAAATCACAATCCAATTTGTCCTTGATAAACTTATGAATGATGTCCTGGCAAGTTTGTTAGAAAAAGTAAGTCTGCAGGGTTCATCACAAAATCAAAATAATGTAATCTTTGAAAAGTTGTCATTACTTCACTTCTAATATGTCTACACTGGTGGTGGTATGTTTGAAAGTGAGAACAGTAGCGTACAATAGAAAATCCTTCATTTCCAAAGTAGTCTGCATAGTTAAAAAGGTATAATAGTCCAGGCGTGTTGTCTCACGCCTGTAATCCCAGCACTTTAGGAGGCCGAGGTGGATGGGGAATCACCTGAGGTCAGGAGTTTGAGACCAGCCTGCCTAACATGGCAAAACCCCGTCTCTACTAAAAATACAAAATTAGCCGAGCTTGGTGGTGCACACCTGTAATCCCAGCTACTCGGGAGGCTAAGGCGTGAGAATCGCTTGAACCTCAGAGGCAGAGGTTGCAGTGAGCCAAGATTGCACCATTGCACTCCAGCCTGGAAACTCTGTCTCAAAAAAAAAAAAAAAAAAGTTATGATAGCATTATTTTATTCTTATTTTATGTCATATTTTCTATAAGAAAATCCAAAATTTGTGTTCTTTATTACAAATAGTAGGTGTTTGTATATATACATGTTTACAAATATCTGGTGCTTTAATTAATATAGAGAAAAATCTATGCACATTTTCTCATAACTGCTTCTAGAAAATAGAAGATATTAAACGTGAACAAGATTCAAGGAAGATATTTATAGGTATCTTTCAGTGAAGAAATTTTCAGTTTGTACCATAGAATAAACTCTAATGAACATATATCATCAACCAAATATTATATACATAAAGACCAATCGCACATATTTACGCTGGCTAAGAGTTAAAATTTTAATTAATGTTTCCATACAATTTGTTACAATATCAGTTGAAACACATTTTATCTTTAGTGACATGCTTTTTTACATGATGAAAAATTCATTTAGAACTTACTTGAAAATCATACCAGTCGTAACTATTAACCTTGTATGACAAGATTTTGGTTATTTGGAAATATTTGGAAGGCATAGAAGTTTCAATATTAATTAGAATAATGCATCCTAATAATTTTTTTTTAAAAAGATACTTTTTTGAAGGCAAAGATAATTATAACTTTTTTAAAGTCTGGAATATCTCTGTATGCTTTTAGCAACTGTTAGATTCCTCAATTTTCAACAGCTAATATTTATTTTCTTTAAATAAAGTAATATTATTTTCATTTAACTTTGAAAAGGGATATGCAAAGAATGAAATTTCTTACCTACCATTCATCCTTAAATCTATAGGCACTAGTTTAACTAAAACCCAAATAATCAAATTGTTTTTGGTGGCTTCAGATGTAAAATAACAAGGACAAAACCATCATGTGCTTTTTTTTTTTTTTATTCCTTTTAACTAGTTGTCTTGTTAATATCTAAATAAAGCATTCCTTCTTTTCATATTGTTTCTCATATAAAGAACTTGAGGTAAGTGCTTTTACTCATTGAACATGATAAATTGAAAAATGGGGCACCAAAATTTGACAAAACTTAATTAAAATTGAACTATAAACTTGTGATTGTATTAACAAAGAAGGTCATTCATTTTTAAAATCCAGCTCTATTGCTTTGTTCATAAAATCACCTTGTTTTATAAAGATACACAAATATTCAGTAGTAGGGGTAGTGTAAACTATGCAAAGATAAGACATGGAAGGTTTCTTTGTTTTTAGTTGGTTTCATTAATCTTATACGTTTTGGCTATATAGCCCTGGTCTGAGATTAAAAAATATAAAAATTATTTAAAAGAGGAAAATTTTGTGTTAAATGGCATCAACATTAAAGATTCTGGTTGAATGAAAAACACTTTACATTTATAAGATCTGCAGGTGCTGCATTAATGTCACCATTCTCACTTAATTGGTAGATAACACTAAAGTGCCTAAGGAATTACTAAAGATGTTCCAGGGCTAATGTAAACACTAGACTTGTGCTTTTCCGACATTTTCATATGTAGGAAAATGTCTTACTTGGGTTTCTATTTGTTTAATATTCACTAAGGGGCCATGCATATAACTAGCTTAGAAATGCTGATTTGGAATCCCTGATAGTATTTTGTTTATATAGATAATATATTTTGTCTGTGGTTATCATTTATGTGGGATGGTCCAAGATCTTCAAGTGGGGATAATTAAGGCTGGAAGTGATGTGAGGAAAATTCTCTGTTATGTTCATGTTAAGAGTAATGACAACAGACATTTGTATGGTACGTTACGGTTTATAACGTTCTGTCATGTACATTTCTCATTTGATTCTCACTAAAATTTTGTAAAATGGTAAAGTTCTTTGACCTGCCCTACAAAATTATGAGCACTGTTTTTAATATCAGATGGACCTGTGTTCAGATCTTGCCTCTCCCACTAGCTTTTTGAACCTCTTTAAGATTTGATATCATCCCATATAAACTCAGGATAATTTTTTTCCAGGGTTGGGATCATGGATGGATTAAACACGAAAAGATGTATAAAGCACTCACAAAGTTCCTAGCTCACACATCAGCTGCTTTAATTATTTAAAGACTAAGACCAAGTATTTTTAACTTAGTTCACTATTTTGTACCTGGTACAATGCCTAGGAGTCTAGTTGATGTTTGTTGAGGAAATGAATGAAAAGTAAAATGTTAGAACTGACAGTAATACAGTAAAATGATTTGTTTGAAGTTATGTGCCCAGAAAGTAGTGGAGATGAGAATCAAACCCATGTTTCTTGACTCTGAAATCCAAGGATTTTCCTGCGTGCTGCTCATGGTGGGGAGTGTACCATTGTTCTGCCTTCCTCTCTCAGGGGATTGGATTCTTCTCTGTCTACCATTCCGATGATCACTGCACCAGACATTTTGCTGCTCTAGCATCTTCACCACGAATATCTAGTAGTTATTTGTTGTTTCAAAGCTTTAACAACACACAAAAAAAGTGGTGCCAGAAGTTGTTCAAACTGATGCTATAGTGATCCACACACACAAACTGCATTTCCAGCCTTCCTGCTTTGAACAATGTCAATTGATCATACGTTATAGTACTTTTACAAACATAACTAGTTTTATATAACACACTGTGCCCTTAAATAACAACAAAGCAGAATTTCTATTTTGGTTATATAACGGCAAGAGTCAGAAACATGCATGTTATTTCCCATTTCGTGGGAAGTGACAGATTCACGATGCGCTTGCACCTGGAAGCTCACATAAAGAACCCAAAACCTTAAGGAGGATTTGGAAAGCTAAAATTCTGTGAGCAAAAACATAGCATCAAAATGTTAGCTACTTTAAAGCTAGTCTGGAAGACAGCATACAAGAAAAATGTTAACAACAAAAAGTCTTACTATTATCAATAGCAACAAAACCAAAAAATAAAACAAAACCACACAAGAAAGGAAAAGAGAAGCAAGCGCCTTAAGATTTCAGTCATTGCAATAACTTGAAGGTGAATTTCTCTTCTTTTGTCATATGATTTATTTGAGAAATCTTATTTATTATTGTTTTCAGTATTTTTTAAAGCTAACCTTTATATGATCAAGAAAGCCATATAAAAATAATCACTTGAGTGGGGATGAATAGATCTTGTGGCATTCTCAATACATGACACAAAATATTTTTTACTGTAGTCATACAATCCTAGAAGACAAGTACCTATAGGGTTGATTAAATCAACTGGGGATTACATCGTATAGAATAAATATCTACTTTTTATATATGGGATGAATATAAGCTTCTAGATTTGAAAATCTTATTGAAAGAAAGGGAAAGGCATATCTTTATGGTTACCACATTTTTTATTCAAAGATGGGAGCCTGCAAGATATTGAGAGAGAAAGAAAGAAAAAATTGACTCTGTGCTGTGTTCAGGAAAAAGTGCTTTGGACAAAAAAAATAGTAATAATAAAAGGTCACAGTTCAAATTAAACTGCCAGGCAGTCTATACATGACCTGCTCATTATATATTTATTGTTTCTTGACTATGGAAAAATGATCATTATCATCATGGTTTTCACCTGACTTTCAAAAATGAATGCACATTATCTTTTGCATTATCTAAATAGAATAGGCTATGTTCCGTGCAGTTGCTAAACTTAAAATGATAGAATGTTCATTTAGCCCATCTGTCTCACCCATCTCTTTCTCCCCTCCTTTCTGTTGGGAGGGAAAGAAAGGGGAGACAGTTTCTTTTTTTTTCCTTTCGTTTGGCAAGAGGGTAAGAAAGCAGTTGTTTCAGCAATCAATGCCAGTGTCATTTTATGAGTCAGCAAGACACATTGAACGCTCTCTTGGTTAGGGGCTGACTCTATTACTCCCTAGAGCTTCAACCTTCTCTGGCCTAATGCCTGAGGAGCTTGATCAGGTCCCCAAACCTCAGGCAGAGAAGTCCCCATCTCACAGCTCTGCAGAGCTGCCTGTGGTATCTACATTGTCATACAGGAAATTTGTCTATATGAATAGAAAGTGGTCTCTCATTTCTCACTTATAGCTGATATTGAAAAACAGTGGCTTAAAAAAATTCTAATTTCCCAAGCATGTATTGAAATGAAAGTGACAAATTAAATATAATTTTAAAGTACTTCAGTTTACATTTCTATTTATTGTCTTCAACCAAAATGGAAAAAACAGGTGTTTTGCAATATGCCTCTTAGGTCTGACAATCTAGTTTTTGATGCTCAGGGTTAAATTCAAATCCACATGGCCTGGTTACCAATCTCCACAGTTGCACCCAGGCAGGACTAGGAAAGATTGATGATTGTGATTGTGAGATTAATCCTGTAATGTTTACAAGACTCCTGAGCTGAAGCCTGGTTGGTCGTATCGTGCTACCCAGAGAAGGCCGCTTGGCTTGCCAGGGTAATTTCTTCTGATGCAGTAAATAACTAGGCGTAATGAAAATACTCTGATGTATTCCACTGCTTGATTGATGCTCTGCATGTGATACGGTAAAAGCAGTGCACTTCCTATCACAAATTTACATATACAAACCAGCAGAAGACTCATGATAATGTCAGCATCCTGCAGAAGCCCTGGGATGCTACACAATTTTATAGCAGTTATGAATTACTGTTGACCTTTCTGGCCTCTTATACCAGTAGGCTAGACTTGAGCATATTGAAAGTCATCAGTCTGAAGCAGTCATTCTTTACATAATTATGGCTATTTGTGTGGGGGGGAGGGCAGTGTTTCTTTTATTGTTAAGAATTAGCATTAAGGGATAGCAGTGCTGTGACCTGCCACATTCTCTGCTGCTTTATACACATTTTAATAAAAGCAGGCAAAAAGACACTAAAAATACTTCAACATATTTTCAAAGCACAATCATACTGAATTAAAAATGCTAACTACTTTTCAATATTTTTTTTCCTAATTGGAGAAAAATGATGCTGGCAGCTTGCATTCATTTTTTTAATGTAGTTACATTTAAATTTTTTAAAAAAATGTTTTGTAATATTTAAGCCAAATGTTCTTATTAATTTTATGTGCCTATGAGCTGGGAAAATAGTTGGTAAGACCAAAGACGACTTTTGAGTCCATATATAGATTAAATTTTTGAATTCATGTAGATGTATTACTGAACGCAGCTCCATACTTCATACCAAATATTTGAATAATCAGGCTTTCAGAACATCACTAAACACAGCTCCTTATTATCATTTGCATTTTAATGTTCTTAAAATTATTACACTAAGGGAAATGTTGTTGATACATTACAGCATTTCCTCTAAATGTGTGATTATGTTAATGAGTTTTCAATCAGTATCCTAGCCTGACACCATAAGAAAATTTATGCAAAGTTCATACTCTGTCAGGGCCTTTAATCAGGACCATTTATTAGAGCCCTGCCTTCTTTGATGGTTGCTGCTGCCTTTATTAAATATACTGACTTGGCCATCTGAAGAAAAGGACAATAAAAGGTTACTGGGGATGAAAGCATAAATGCTATTTGCTCATGTTTCCTTTACAGACACTTCTTCAATAATTAAGGAAGGGCTTTCTTTGGCATTTTAGGCTTTTGAAGTGCATATCAAACATAACAGTTCTTGTTTTTATGGAATGCTTAATACTTACACTTAAACACAAGACTTAAACTAACTTAGAGTTTGTAAGCACAGGAATATCTACTATCTATCTATCTATATGCACATGTGCATACACACATACACACATATATATTATTTCTACCAAAAAATCACAACCTTGTCAAGTATGTGTTTTTACATTACCAGATGTTTCTCTAAGGAAAATAGATATGCTTTAAGTAACACAGAAAATAATTCAATTAAAATGATGCTCCTAGTTTTTGGTGTCAAAGATGGATATCTTTTTTTTCCTTCTTTTATTTCTTCCATATAGGAACTTAAGTGGAACTGTGACACTAATATATTAAATTGTGAATTTGACAAAAACAGTTTTCAATAGAAAATGTGTGATTTTTAGCTCCTGACATTAGCACTAGTGATTTTAAACAATTAGTTAATACACTCCCTACACATTTATAGAAGGGTTGAAATTGGCATGAACAGCACCATTTTTTTCTGGATTACATGCAGAGAAAAACAAAACAAACAGAAGCCCTAGCTAAGCAGTATTGACAACCTGGGGTTTGGATACAAATTCAATATGAGAAAACAGACTCACTTCAATGAAATACAAATAAACAACAAATTCTGTTTTAACATGTCTAAATAGGTAGTAGGTGACTGACAGGCTTGGGTCTCCTAGGAAAGCCATTAGTTGAGAACTTGATAGGAAAACGTTTGATTTGAATGCACGTGGCATTTCCCCTCAGGGGGTGAGCTGAGTGGTAGAGGGGGAGTCACTGAATATGCCTGCTGGGCTATACCCAAGAAAATGAAATCTGTAGGGTACCATAATACTAACAACTGTATAACTCTATCATCAATTTCGAAGGCTTAGTAATTATAGTAGTCTGCTGATTGCTCATTTTGCTTGTTTTCTCACCTTCCTTAAATCTCACTCGTTTTGCCTTCCACTCAAATTCTAAGGGCATTTTTTATAACTAGAATGTTGTCCATCCTGAAGTAAAAATTAGTTTTCAGATTTACATTTATATTTGCTGATTACAAAAATTATTCATGACCCACCTAAGGTAACTGTTAAAATGTTTATTTTTTTTTAAATGGTTCGTTACATAAAATTTGGTAAGTGAATTGATTATTATATACTTTTCAAAAATTTTCTCCCCAATTAGCATGGTAATCCGTATATATTTATTCAAGTTTATAAACCACAATTGCTCAGCTTATAAGAAAGTCGCTCTGAATTTTTGTTTTTTGGATTGGTGATGCTTGTTATATTTTTTCTCTGAAAAAAATACATAGACTGCTAATTTGGATTTAACAATGTATAAAAATAAATAAATTGTTGGCAATGTTGATAATTTTTGGGACCCAGAAATTTATAACAAGTTACAGTGTTAATTATGCTATAAATTTAAGCATTGGTGCACAAGAATTTGTATTTAAGGAAGCTCTGAGTTAATCATATTTGTGTAGGAAAAAAATTAAAGAAAATCTTAGTAAATGAACCCTTTGACACCACATAGGTTTAATTTTATGCATGTCTTTCTAATATACTGGATCATGTAACAATTATTTTCTCTGAGTGCTTGTCTTTCACCCCTCCCTTCTTACCTTCATCTTGCTAATATGGACACACACAAACACACACACACACCCCGCAGGCCAACCAAATGAATCAGGTACTGTCTATTGGCTTGAAGAAAGAAATATGGAGAATGCATCTTTAAGCACGTCAAAACAACCTATAATGCTTCTTTGTTATTATTTGCACTATATTATTATAGAGTATTGAATTATTATTTTACTTACATTGGCATTGAAAATATATATGTCTTTGGCTTTATCAAGTAAAAAGGAATATGACACTTCAATTCACAGGGAAGAATGCAGAGAAAATACATGAATACTAAAACTAATAAATCTTACTGACAAGATATACATTTCTGGCATTAGGTTTTTTCCTAGCACTCTGTATATCTGGACAAATATTCACAATGTTTCTAAATATGTATATGTATAGAGAATGCATGTGCACGTAGTTGTTCCTCTCCCTTCCCCCTTCCATATGTTGGAGTCTTATGAGGTGAACAATAAGAATGAAAATCAGCTTCTGCAAAAGGCAGCAGCAATCCCATGATTCCATCTGAGCCCATCACTTAACATATCATTCATAATGCTAGCCTGCTCCCATCATCCTTGCCTTGTCAGTAGTATCTTTCTTCATTTTCTTCTGCTACTCGGTTCCAAGAAAGTGGAACCACTGTATCATTTACTGTCCACAATCTAAGCTGCTGATTTAAGGGTTGATTTGTTATTTTCCATAATGTCATGTACAATTCTTTTTTTATTTCAATGCAAAGTTTAGGTTGAAGAAAAGTCTTAGATAAATTTGACAGTGGAAGGTTTGGATAAGATTAAATTTATCTGTAGCTTTGAATGGCTCTATATGGTTTTAAGCATTTTAAAAGATTTAAATAAGTGTTTTATGGTAAGTAGTCCTTTTTCTCTTTCAAGACTGTTACACATTAAGTGGACAAAACAAATGGCCTAAGATATCTTTAGCATGAGTTAAAGGAAATCTTTCTTATCACTGAAAATTGGTGACTCAAAAATGTCTATAATGAGAAGGAAAAACATTTATTCACTATATCCTGAAATAGTTATGGTCCCATTATGTCTAACAAGGCCTCCTGAAGGCAAATTCGTTATAATTTGTATTTTTTCTTATTATTTTTCACAGTGGACAGTGATGACTCTCTGACTTAAAACCTAATCACCAGTGCCTATTAAATTTGGGTTTATATGTTGCTGAAGGTAGAACTGATTATCATAGCGAATGAAATACTTGTTTGGCCTATTCCCAGAGGGCAAGAAGTCATTCTTCAAGGTGATGCATCTCATTTGAGGAATACATTAACAATTGAAGGCAGTTAAAAATACATGTGAACTCCCAGTGAGGCAAATCTGAGGTTGACCACATATATTTACTGACTGACTCTTGCCTCATTCAGGGAGGAAAACTATGGTATGGAAGGCTGATTTTTGCAACATACTAGACCTTAATTTGCAACTGTAACGTGGCACATGGACCATGTGCGCTTAGAAAATATTGAAGTTTTATCATTCTGTACAGGTTTGTATGCTTTTATATATCATGAATGTCATAGAAAATTATATTGAAAAAATGAGTTCTAACAGCATTGAAAGTCAATATGTTTGGTTAAAATAAGCCTCTCATTTCAAAGATGAGACTTTGAACAACTCACTGTGACTTAAATAATATCAATGCAATTGTGTAAGCACGGATTCAAAAGCTTAGGAGAAAATGCTCAAAGCCTAAATTATTAAAAAAAAGACAATTTGGTAAAATGAAACAGGTTAGATAATGATTTTCTAAATTAGATGGACATCTATAGTCAAATAGATAGGATATGGGGATATGGTATGAATAAAAATGACCAATGTCAATTAATATCATTTTGCATTTTTGCTTTGCTAATTTGGTACAAACATACCAGTATTTAGATGTGAAATTATAATGCACTAAAGAAAAATAAAGACAATTCGAGTTCAAGCTATACTTTTTTTATTGCCCCTAAAATATTACAAGTGTAAAGAAACTCTAGGAATCTTCATAATTTTCAGATAAACATATTACTTCCCATAGCAATAGACTACAAAGAAGTGCCAGCCGTGAACTAGTTTACTGGTAAGTAAATTCAAGAAAAGTAAAAATCTGTAAATTTGTAAAGTAAAAACGTAGTAAAAATTCACAATAAGAAAAAAAATCCCCTTTTGTATATAGCAATTTTCTCAGAATGCTTTCTTATACATTACCTTATTTAGTTACCACAAGAACTCTGGCAGGTGCAGAGATGTACCATTGGTCTGCAAACTGATTTTTAAAGAGGATGCACAACTCACCCAACAGCTGGGAGCCCAAAAGTGCTGGAGATGGAACTCAAGTTCTATCTAGTCTTCACGCTTCTAGCTTAGTGCTTCTTCTGCTAAACCACACTGCTCCTTTTTTTTTTTTTTTTTTTTTTTTGGTCAAGTAAAGGGACTGTGAACATATTTCACTCAGTATGATGTATAGGTTTATTGGTGGAGTGACACAACAGAGCAGTGAAGTGCAAACCATAGAAATGAAGTCATGCATAAAGCTGTGTAAGAAATATGTATATTGAAGTCCCATTTCATGAAGGTACTGAGGCCATGTGTTTTCCTATATTATTTATGTGCACATTGCTATTCCTACATTATTATTATTATTATTGTTATTGTTTACCTTCTTTGATGCACCATATTGTTTTAAATAAATTGTGCCACAGGCCATATGAAACAAGAATGGTGCACTTTGATTAAAAAAATAGCATTATCTAGGTTCAAGTGCTAAACTTTTCCCTTGCCACAACCTGAGGGCATGCAGGTTCATGATGGAGGGAATGCATTTCTGTCTCTGGGGAGGGCATCCTTTTCAGCTGATTTTAGAGCTGAAATAACAGGAGTTTCAGAGGAAGCTTCTGCCCTTTCATTCAGCTGCCTATAAAGTGTTGTGAAAGCTGAGAAGAGAAATGGCAGTGATTGAGGATTTTTAAAAGTGAGGGAGAAAGAGGAAACAACCGAACAGGCTCCCACTGCCCTGAATGAAATCTACTGGTTTGACGTTCTGTTTGATTTTTAGAAGCCTGACATTTCCTAATTCATTTGAAGTCATTAAAAAGAATATAACAATTTTGAAATGAAAGGAAAAATACCAGAGAATGCTGAAAGATCTTCAAATATGGCATTATTTGCCATTTCTATTTTTCCACGTGCATTCAAATCTGATCTTATATTTCAACTTACTTTTAAGAACCAGATGTTAGTTTTTTCACCATCTTGCCTGTTAATTTATAATATTAAAAATATTTAATAATTATTTCTAGTTTAAAAGGCCATTAAGGAAATTGATCATACTACATTACCTCTCAAGTTAATTTAAAAAACTATATTATAGTGATAGCATGACCTTATTATTTTTAAAAATAAAATTAGGAATACTTGAGAAGTAATTTCTATGAAACACATTAAATAAAGATAATGTTTAAAGATAATAAAGGTCAGTGTAGCATATTATTTAAAAATGTGGGCTCTGGAATCAAATGACTAGATTTGAATCTTGGCATCTGACATCCTACTCTGTGCTTCAAGTTTTCAACCTGTGAAATGAGAGACAGTATAAAATTATATTTCGTGAAATTGTTGTAGGAATTTCATGCAAATATTTTGAACAGTGTCTGGAATGTATAAAATACTTGATATGCATTAGTTATTGTTTTAAGTAAGATTTTTTTAATGGTGTTACGGTACAATACAGCCTAATATATACACGGTCTAAGAAAAGGCAGGAGTTTTAGAGATTCTAGAAAGAAGTGTGGTTCAGGCAGTTTACAATGAAAGAAGTAGGGGAGTGATTCAAGCTTTGGAGTCAAGAGCCCTGACTCTTTTAGATTTTTAACTTTGGTTTAGCTACTCTTAAGCCTGCTTCTCTGTAAAACGAAATGATAATATTAATTATACAGGGTTTTTTTTTGTCTTTTAGCAGGAGAGATGTTAGTATATATAATAAGCCAGTGCCTGGAGATAGGAGGCCTTTGAGATATGGTTGTTGTCGTATTGCTGGTGGTGGTGGTGCTCAAAGAGGTGGTGCTCAAATACAAGAAAGGAAGAAGTGCGGTGGAGATACAGAGCGCATAACATAGGAAAATCACTTGCAAAACTGAAGTTAAATTTTTAGTAAGATTCATTAACTCAAACAGTTGATGCTTACTTTAGCTCAGCTTAGTGGTCATGTTCTATTGAGGTCAAACAGCCGAAAATTGGTGTTAGAGTGGTTGATTCTGGGGCAGCACCAGGGATAGCTCCCAGTGGCCCTCAGAAAAAAACAGACCACTTCCACTTCCTCTCTCAAGTCTCTGCTTAGGCTTTCAAAAGTTAGGTTCCTATTCAACATAGTACTGGATGTCCTAGCCAGAGAAATCAGGCAAGAGAAAGAAATAAAAGGCATCCAATAGGAAAAGAAGAAGCCGAACTATCTTTGTTTTCTGATGATATAATCCTCTACTACAAAATCCTAAATACTCCACCAAAAGGCTTCTAGACTAATAAATGACTTCAGTAAAGTTTCAGAATACAAAATCAATGTATGAAAATTAGTAGCAGCTCTATACACCAATAACATTAAAGCTGAGAGTCAAATCAAGAACACAATCCCATTTACAATGGCCACACAAAATATAAAATATCTAGGTATAGAGCTAACCAAGGAGGTAAAAGATCTCTACAAGGAGAACTACAAAACACTGATGAAGGGAATCAGAGATGAAACCAATAAATGGAAAAACATTCCATGTTCATGGATTGGAATAAGCAATATTGTTAAATGGCTGTACTGCCCAAAGCAATTTACAGATTCCATGCTATTCCTATCAAACTCCCAATGTCATTTTTCACAGAATAAAGACTATTCTAAAATGTATATGGAACTAAAAAAGAGCCTGAATAGCCTAAGCAATCCCAAGCAAAAAGAACAAAGCCAGAGGCATCACATTATCATACTTCAAACTATACCACAGAGCAACAGTAACCAAAACAGCATGATACTGATACAGAAACATAGACCAGTGGAATGGAATAAAGAACCTAGAAACAAAGCCACATAACCTAAAACCAACTGATCTTCAACAAAGTTGAAACAAAACAACACTGGGGAAAAGATTCCCTATTCAATAAATGGTGCTGGGATAACTAGCTAGCCATATGCAGGAGAATAAAAGTGGGCTTCTACCTTTCACTGCATACAAAAATTAACTCAAGTGGGATCAAAGACTTAAACATAAGACCTCAAATTATAAAAATCCTAGAAGAAAACCTAGGAAATAGTCTTCTAAACACTGGCCTTGGCAAATAATTTATGACTAAGTCCTCAAAAGCAAACACAATAAAAATAAAAATTAACAATTAGAACCTAATTAAAATAAAGAGCTTCTTTTGCACAGCAAAAGAAACTATCAACAGAGTAAACAGACAACATACAGAATGAGAGAAAATAATCGCAAACTATGCATCTGACAAAGGTCTAATATCTAGAATATTTAAGGAACCTAAACAAACCAACATGCAGAAAACACATAAACCCTAAAAAATAGACAAACTATATGAATAGGCATTTCTCAATAAAAGACATACATGTGGCCAAAAACATGTAAAAAGATGCTCGTCATCACTGATCTTCAGAGAAATGCAAATCAAAACCACAATGAAATACCACCTCACATCAGTCAGAATGGCTATCATTAAAAAAGGCAAAAATAACAGGTGCTGGTGAGGATGCAGAGAAATGGGAACTCCTATAAACTGTGGGAATGTAAATTAGTTCAGTCCCTGCGGAAAGCTGCCTGGAGATTACTCAAGGAACTAAAAATAGAACTCCCATTTGATCTAGCAATCAATCTCATTACTGGGTATATATCCAAAGGAAAACAAATACTTCTACCAAAATGACACCACTCATGTTCATCACAGCATTATTCACTGAGACAATGATATAGAGTCAACCTATGTGCCCACCAGTGGTGGACTGGATAAATAAAATATGGTACATGGGATATTATGCATCCATAAAAAATGAAATTATGTCTTTTGCTGCAGCATGGATGGAGCTGGAGGCCATTATCCTAAGTGAATTAATGCAGAAACAGAAAAGCAAATACCACATGTTCTCATTTATAAGTGGAGCTAAACACTGGATACACACAGACGTAAGCATGGAAACAATAGGCACAGGGGACTACTAGAGAGGGTAGTGCAGAAGAGGGTCATGGGTTGAAAAACTGCATGTTGAGTACTATGCTCACTACCTGGGTGATGGGATCCATACCCCAAACCTCGGCATCATGCAATATACCCATGTAAATAACAAACTTGCACATATACCCCGAAATCTAACACAAAAGTTGAAATTATTTAAAAAGAAAACAAAGACAATCCCAACACTGATAAAGACCAAATTTAATCCTTTATCTACCCAGGAGTTTCAGTGTTGAAGAGATGACCATGCTATGGCCTATGGCTAGATGGAAGACAAGGAATACATTTATCTCTGGCTGGGTGAGAGCTGTTTCTTTTTTTCTTTTCTTTTTATTTTTTCCCTTGAGATGGAGTCTTGCTCTGTCACCCAGGCTAGAGTGCAGTGGCATGATCTCGGCTCACTGCAATCTCTGCCTCTCCGGTTCAAGCAATTCTCCCTGCCTCAGCCTCCTGAGTAGCTGGAATTACAGGCACCCACCGCCATGCCTGGCTAATTTTTGTATATATATATATATATATATATATATATATATAAATTTTTTTTTTTTTTTTTTTTTAGTAGAGATGGGGTTTCACCATGTTGGCCAGGCTGGTCTTGAACTCCTGACCTCAGGTGATCTGCCCATCTCAGCCTCCCAAAGTGTTGAGATTACAGGTGTGAGCCACCACTTCTGGCCGAGAGCTGTTTCTTAAGCATCATCATAATTCTTTTTGGTTGCCTTATTCCTTTAGGTTGGTGGATTTTCAGGGCTAATTTCAGAGCACACTATTGTGTTAGGATCTGTTTTGAGGTATTTTGCAAGAAACTGAATTTAATAAGCAAATCAGAGAAGACTGTATATTATGATAGAATTAAAAATACAAAACTCAGAAAAAACATATTGCTTAGAAATACATACAAATGCAGTAAAAGTGAAAAAACAAGGGAATATTCAACACAAAATTCAAAATAGTGATACCTCTATATGTTGACAATTGGATCAAATCAGGAAACATACTAGTAGTTTCAAATGCATTAATTTTATTTTATTTCTTGCATTGGATCATAAGTTATTGGGTAATATTTTCAGAATTACTAAAATTGTCTCAGGCAACTGCTTCCTTCTTTGCTTTATCATAAAAATTACTTTTACCTCTATCACTCCATGTAAGACAATATGGGGACGCATTGTGACCATATGTCCAGGTATACCCAAAGGTACTTTTTCACCTCAATTTCATCAAGCTGGCTTCTGGCACATCAATTTGCCCTTATGTCAATTCACTATTTCAAAAATATTTGTGAACGATTGTGATAATAGTAAAAAGGCTTATCATATTTACCACTTATTACTGTGTAAGAAACTCACTGGCCCATATGCCTGAAACTAATGCTTTGAATAACTGAAATCTGAACTCACTGCTAAGAGAGGAATTCACTTCTATTGTTATCTTTCTACAATTTTTGGTGACAAAACATTTAAGTATAATTTAACTATATACAATTATGACTCCTTCCAGAGCTGACTGTGGGACAGAGGATTCTCTGTTTCTTTTTTCTTCTTTGGTTTGTTTTGTTTTCCCCATATTTTTGAATGCTTGTGGCTTATGACCTTGTCTTTCTTTGAAGCTCTTAACAAATCAACTGGGCTCATTGCCCAGAGAGATTGGAATTGAAAGATGAGTAGAAAAATTAGTACCCACTTTTGATCCAAGGGCCTTTTCAGGGACTAGCTTCTCATAAAAGATCAAATTGGTGGGTTTTCAGTATACAGTATCCTGAAATTGTAGAAAGAATTCCTAAGTTCAAGTATAAACTCCAAATATTAACAAGTGCCTAAGACCCTCGCTAGGTTGCTTAACTTCTCATGGTCTCTGTTTACTCCTTTGTAAAACTGAGCAACAATAACAATCGTCATTTTTTCCTTAGTGTTAGAATTAGTGAAATAATTTAAAAAGTTTTGTGAATAGCAAATTGCCATACTAATGTACAATATTAATATTATCCTCAACTTCTCTCTATTCCTCACTTAGTTTATCTAGTGACTCACAAAGTCTTGTCTATGTGACTTTCTAAATACCTTTAGAACAAGTCCACTTCTCTCTGCTATTACCACAACCTAGTGGAAGCTACCATTTTCTCCCTACCAGAGAGCTTATGGCTGTAGCTTCCTGTCTGCCCTTCCTTCTCCTTATCGCCATGCAATTCATTCTCCAAAGTGGAGTCAGAGAGATCTCTTAAGAAATGCAAATCTGATTATAACACTCTTCTGCTTAAAACCCTTCACTGGCATCCCATTGTTATCAATAGAGACGAAAACATTAAGTGGGTTTAAAAACTCTGCATGGTCTACTCCAACCTACTTTTCCTGCTTCATCTCTCTCCATAGTGCCCCTCAATTTTTGCATTACAATATCATGAACACATAGCCAAGTTTTTTTTTTTTTTTAAAAAGACCTGCTTGCTTGAGTATTACATATTTCACTGCATTAACCAAATTCTATGTATCACACACACTAATTCAGAAGTAAGATTTTAAAATGAAACAAAATGCAGCGAGAAAAAGATGAGATTATAAATACTGGGAACACTGATGAGTCTCTGCATATTGTTATTTTATTGTTGCCCTATTTTCTTTAATTCAAAAACATTTCAAAGAAAATTCACAGGACAATGTGTTTTAGGGAAGTATTTGAGAGTGAAGTAGAAGGCACCTTGAAGGATGGGCTTGAGAAACCTTCATAAGCTCACGAATATTGACAGAATGACATTTTACTCTTCCGAGTAGTACTTATTTCTAGGTAATGGGTAGGGAAATTTAGTATGTTGCCTGTCTTTTCTAAAACATTTTTTTAATGCTTTGACATGTTGAGTTGGATTGATTCACCTGTGTAATTGAATAGTATAATTTGGCCTTAGTGTAATTGGTCTTCTCTTTGAATGCTCATCTGACAGAACAGATCAATTATTAGGTTGGTTCTGTCTTCTACTCCCACACAGATAATAACATACATAAATTTTTCCTGGAAATTCACTTATTAACGATATCCATATATAAACATGAACATGAAACCTAATTATATCTACATATCTTTCTCCCTCTGTCTCTACATATATATATATACACATGCATGCATAAACATATATGTATATGTCCATTCATTCATATGTGTGTAAAAACATACAAATTAAGTTTTAATTCATACCGATTACTTTTGTTAATAATAATTTTATTACACTTTATAGGCATCCACTAGTATTTTTAAGATGTAAACATAATATAAGCAAGAAAGATGGTTAAGATTGCTTTTCTTGCATATTCTTAATAATTATATCAGTCAATCTGAAAAATGTACGTTTTCTTATTCAAGTTACATGCAATCCACGAAGTTAAAATTAGTCTTGTTTCCACATATCTTTCTTCTCTAATCTCTGTGTCTTTCTGATTACTTCCTGAGAAACAAATCTGATGGTGTCACTCTCTTGTTTACGAGTCTTCCTGGCTCCACATTACCTAAGGGAAAAAGACCAAACTGATTTGTCTTTGGAATCTCACCCAACTTAACATCACTTGCCGTTCTCCTCTTATACACTTCAAATGTCAGTCACAATGAGCTTCTCAATAGTTTGCATGCAAGATATGTCTTGTCATGACTTGGGGTTTTTATATTCTATTTTCTCTTCCAGGAATATCCTTATCTTCTTTTATATCTAGAAAAATATTATTTATCCTTTAAGGCCCAGTTAAATGTCACTTTATTTCTGTAAATGTCCTCTTGATTATGTTTACTGGAGTGAGTTGATCCTTCTTTTCTGGAACACTCAGTTTATACCATTATTAAATCACTTGCCAATTTATGTTGCAATCATTTATTAACATGTTTCTCTAACTCTTGATTTTGACTTAAAAGAAATAAAAGGGGTGTAGAGATCCCATATTAGGATACAATTAAGTTCATAAAACAAAACAAATAAGTGGACAAAAGTAACCATATAGCTTAAACAAGATCGGTTTTCTTTCATCCATCTGATATAAGCAGTTCACAGTTGACATGTCAACTCTGCAATGTCAGGACATAGCTCCTTTGACTTTTTCCTCTACTATCTTCTAACTATTGCCCCCATCTTGTCATCTAGGACAGTTTCTTTCCCTTCTGTCATTCTGAAATTGGCCAATCTGAAAAATGTGTATTTGTTCATATTCAAATTATGTTTCATGAAGTTAAAATTATTTTTCATTACATCAATATTTCAGCCAGTGAGAGAACAGGGGAAAGGTGAGGGATGGGTGCAAGATCTCAAATTTAACTAGAGGTCATTTCCATATTTTTCCACTCAAAACACATATACTTCACTTCCATCACATTGGTTTGGAAGCTGGGATATAAAGTCTTATATTAGCTGTCAATCTTTGGCCACTGAAAATACTACAACTATAAAAGCAGAGAACAAATACTGGGAGACTCTACCAGTTTCTATCATAGAATACATCTTTGATTTCTTAATGCCTAGCACAGTGTTGTTTCACATTATGAATCAGGAAATACGTGGTAAATGAAGAGATGAATTGCAAAAATCAGCAATTTAGAACTGCAATGAATCTGTAAGTCATCTACTTCTACCTTCTCATTTCATAATGATGCAGCTGAAGAACTTGTGATTTCTCTGAATTTATTATAATAGTTGGTGTTGTATGATTAGGAGCTTATTAGCAATTTTGTTCTTTTAAATTTATTTTAGACCCAGGGGTACTTATTATGCAGGTTATGTGGACATATGTCATGATACTGGGGTTTGGGTTTTTATTGAACCCATTGTCTAGATAGTGAACAGAGTACCCAATAAGTAGTTTTTCAACTCTTAACCCCTCTCTCTTTCCATCCTTTTAGAGTTTCCAGTGTCTATTTTTCTTATCTTTATGTCCATGTATTAATGATGTTTAGCTCCCACTTATAAGTGAGAACATGTGATATTTTGTTTTCCGTTTCTGTCTTAATTCACTTAGTAAAATGGCCTCCAGCTCCATCCATGTTTCTGCAGAGGACATTATTTTATTCTTTTCTATGGCTACATAGTATTCCATGGTATATATACCACATTTTCTTTATGCAGTCCGCCATTATTGGACACCTAGGTTGATTCTATGTTGTTGTCTCAATGAATAATGCTGTGATAAACATATGAGTGCATGTGTCCTTTTGGCAGGATTATTTGTTTTCCTTGGGTATATACTCAGTAGTGGGATTGCTAAGTCAAATGGGAGTTCTTTTTTAGTTCCTTGAGAAATCTCCAGCAGCTTCCCACAAGGAGTGAACTAATGTACATTCTCACCAATAGGGTATATGTGCTCCCTTTTCTCTGCAACCTTGCCATCATCTGTTCTACTTGCCTTTTTCATAACAGGCATTCTGACTAGTGTGAGAAGGTATTTGACTGTGGTTTTGATTTGCATTTCTCTGAAATTATTGTTGATGAGTATTTTTTCATGTTTGTTGGCTACATGTATGTCTTCTTTTGAGAAGTGTCAATTCATGTCCTTTGCCTATTTTTTAATGGGATCATTTGGTTTTTGTATGTTGATTTGTCTGAGTTCCTTAAAGGTTTTGGGTATTAGTCCTGTGCTGGATGCCTAGTTTGCGAATATTTTCTCCCATTCTGTGGGTTGTCTGTTTACTCAGTTGATAGTTTCTTTTTGTTGTGCAGGAGCTCTTTAGTTTAATTAGGTCCTAATTGTTAACTTTTATTTTTGCTGTGTTTGCTTTTGAGGACTTAGTCATAATTTTTTTTGCCTAGGCCAATGTCTAGAAGAGTATTTCCTAAATTTTATACTAAGTTTTTTATAGTTTTTGGTTTTACATTTAAGTCTTTGGTCTATCTTAATTTTTGTTTACAGTGAGAGGTAGGAATCCAGTTTAATTCTTCTGAATATGGTTAGCCAATTTTTCCAGCATCCTTTATTGAGTAGGAAGTCTTTTCTCCATTGCTTGTTTTTGTCAACTCTCCTGAAGATCATATGGCTGTAGGTGCACAGCTTTGTTTCTGGGTTCCCTATTCTATTCAATTTGTCTATATGTCTGTTTGAAGTTGGGTAATGTAATGTCTCTAGCTTTGTGTTTTTTCATTGTTGTTGTTCAAGATTACGTTGGCTATCATTAACACATACAAAAAAATAAAGTAAATCACATTACTTTGATAATTCTGAAGGATATCTAACAGAATACTATACTTTTTAAAGGGGAGATTACATCTCTGTTGTTTCGCACTGAAGCCTTTTTGGTATATGCTCCTTTATCTTCAAAGAAGCCAATGGGATATCACAAAGAAATTAAGGAAGTTTGGACTGAGTCTCCATAATGAAACATTTTTTTTCTTTCTCAAATGTAATCCAAGTATATGACAAAAAATTTACTATGGTACAAAATGCTGGTCTGAACAATAAGCATCCTCCTGTCTCTTTCCCGAGTCACCTGGTTGCCCTCCTTGTGAGAAGTATTGTTTTCAGTTTCTTGTACAGCTTTGCATCTAAAACTGCAAGATGCAGCTTTGCATCTTCCTTTTTTTTTTTTTACTTCATTTGGATATCTGATAAGGCATATATTAAATTTAAAAAAGGTAGAAATGTGAAAATATGGACTTACTTAATGAAACCTTTCTTAAATTCAAAAAACAGTCTTCAAAATTTATCATATCTTCTTGAAAGGGCTGTGAGCCTTGTCCTTCCATCAGTAGATATCAAGTCATTTTTGGTCTTATGCTGCTGATTAGCCTTCTATAAATTCCAAGGACAGGTCAGGTTCTTCACAACTTTGATCTTTGCTCTTCCTGTTCTCTCTGCCTTGAACCTTGTTCCCCTGATAATTTGCATGGATAACTTCTTATTTTTCAGGCTTTAGCTTAACTTTAAATTCTTCAAAAGGGCTTCTATAACATTCTTTCTGTAGTTCACAACCCCTGCTATCAGTTTTATGACAGCACACTATGTAGATACTTCAGAGTACTCACCCAATCTGCAATTATGCTGTTTCTTTGTTTATTTGTTTAATGTCTGTGTGTGTGTGCCATTGAAATATGATGTCAGCCAAGGCAAAAATAATGTCTGTCTTGTTTTTCTTGTATATCTAGCACCTTGCTTGGCACACAGTCAACATCAATGCGTATTTCATAAATGAAAAAGAAAACAAATGAATAACAAACAAAGTCCTCTTTGAAGCCTCTGATTAACAAATCTGTGTCCAATCTCAATTTCATAAAGAAACTTTTCAATCTTTTTACATACAAAGTATATAAAATATATTAAAACATATGAGATAAGATATAAAGGCCTTTTCCTTTTGTTCTTATAAATAAGACTACAGGTACATTTCATCTACTAAATGCTTTCACTTCCTTGTGATTTCCCATAGCACCATAAATTTTTAAAAAGGCAATATTTTCTCAATGATCCCTTCTCATTCCATATTTACATTTGCTATTTTTTACAACTTCTCTGACACTAAATAGGTTAACCTCTACCTAAGAAACATGACAAATATGGATAGCAAAGCATTTACCAAGAATCTTTTAAAAACAAAACTAGATAATCATTTCAGTGACTAAAAAATTAATGCTACTGCTAGGGGTGAAATAAACTTTAGCAAGGCAGTGACGGAATGATGTTAGAATTTGATGTGTTTATATTAATTCTTCTTATATCAGCATTCTTTACAATGCCATAAAGGCAGGGCCTAGATGCTTATTATAAAAATGTAAAAGTAAATGTTCTATCATATTTGACTGTACAGGAGTTTGAACCACTTAGATGTTAAAATAAGAGTGTCTGTAGTTACCATTTCTCTTTTTAAAACAGTGCCTTTGTTTGATATGTAAGAATACTATTTATTCACAATTACAAATATATTTCCTGTATTGTTGCTTTTGAAAAATGTCTGTTTTGTCAAAATTTTAATTTTCCAAATTATCAACTATTTTATTCATGATTACTGTTGTTTCATTTTATCCTCCAACAAATATTAATTGGTCACTTGTATCAGGCACTGTAAGAAAACAGGAATGTGTTCATTTCCTACTGCTAAGATCCGTGAATGGTTTTTCAAATTTATTTTCCTGCCAAATTCAGCCAGAGATATTTCTTACCACACAAGTAGCTTGTAAAAAGTAGTTACTTGAATTATGATTATTGTTAAATATAGTAATGAAGGCTCATGGAAGAAAATTTTAAATGTGCAAAGAAAAAAGGATTGCATAAAATGTGACTAGTTGGAAATCTCTCTTTCAATATTTTTTCTCACTTTGTATATATATATGTACATATTATATATATACACAGTTACTTCAATTATTTTTCTAAGTATAGTTACATGAATATATGTACTCTATTTATTTACAAAGTTATTTAATTTTATAGATGTAGTTTGTAACTTTTTAATATAACCATCTACTTTGAGCATATTTCCATAAAAACATAAACATATTTATTAGAAATATATATGATTACCACATTTACTGTCATCATTTATTTAACCAATCACTGTCATATATTATGATTGTTTCTTTTAAAAAATCTATTATACAAATCACTGTGTTGAATATACTTATGCATACATCTTTTTCTAATTACTTCTTAAGCTAAGTTTTCTGGAAGTATGATTGCAGAATGACAATAATAATACTTTAGTGCTTTAAATGCATTCACTCAATACTTGCATTACATGCATTTATTCATTTAATTCTTAGAACAACTCTATAAAGTACATGCTGCTTCATGATTACTTTTGTTCTGTTTTTTTCTCCAACAAATATTAATTGGTTACTTGTATAAGGTGCTAAGATACTGACACATAAAGAAGCTAAGACTGAACCTAATTGAATTGAAATGGCCGTCTGGTGTATGAAACACTATTATTAAGTGCAAATAAAAGTAAAAACAAGTACTGCCAATTCATTTATGAGAAATATTTAAATATGCATGTTAGTATTAATAAAGTATGATAACTTGTTGAAGATTCTATATTCTTTAAGGGCAGAGGTGGCACTGAATTCCAAGTGTAGACTTCCAAGTGTACACTCTTAAGTATCAAACTCTATTTTTAAAAAATGTATTCACATTTTTAAGCCTTTTAATACTAGATTGATGACCAGAAAGTTTGTAGCTATTTGCACTTCTCCAGCACTGTTTTTAAAAGAAGAACTTTTCTCTAGGTTTCTTTCCAATGTTAGTAGATATCTTTATGCATTTTATCACTATGAAAGGTTATTAATATAATTTCATTTGCATCTATTCAATTACTCATGAGTTAAAGACTTTTGTCAAGTATTTATTATTTGTATTTCATCATTTAAAAATTGTAGTTATGTGTTCATTTATCTTTTCACATATCCAGGATACTAACAATTTTTTCATCATTGCAAATCTTTTCAGTTAGTTACTTTCTTTTTAGCTTTGTTCATAATGTGTTTTTAATTATAATTTTTAATTATAAACTCAAATCTATAAATTTTTTCTTACATAGCTATTGTTTTAGTATAACTCATTCCCATGTGGCACATATACACCATGGAATACTATGCAGCCATAAAAAAGGATGAGTTCATGTCCTTTGCAGGCACATGGATGAAGCTGGAAATCATCATTCTCAGCAAACTAACACAGGAACAGAAAAACCAAACACTGCATGTTCTGCCTCATAAGTGGGAGTTGAACAGTGAGAATACATGGACACAGGGAGGGGAACATCACACACCAGGGCCTGTGAGTGGGTGGGGGGCTAAGGGAGGGATAGCATTAGGAGAAATACCTAATGTAGATGACGAGTTGATGGGTGCAGCAAACCACCATGGTACGTGTATACCTATGTAGCAAACCTGCACTTTCTGCACATGTATCCCAGGACTTAAAGTATAATAAAAAAAGAAAAATTAATTAATATGATTAATTTTTGACAATATATATTTCTTGAATCTGCATGTATTGATCAAGAACCAATGCTAAATGATAAAAGAAGAAATAACCTGAAAGACTATGCATAATTCATAAAAATTCAATAAAACAAAAGAATCAGTTTTGAAAATTGGGCCAGAACCAAGAGGCATGTTGGACAAAGATAGGCAAAATTATTCTGAAGGAACTTTCTAGTAAGGATCTCAAAGCTGGCAGTGTTATTGTGTATTAGATGCTGTGGATTGTCACCAATAACCATAATAAGTTGATTTTGTTCTTACCACTACTGCTGTCAGAATTGATTTTATACTAGAATGTATTCTTCAGATTTAAAGTTCTGTCCAAGACAGGTTGATTGTTTGAAGGAGGCATTTGAACTTCAGTGGTTTTATATTTTGGGCTTATAATATGTCAACGGAGCAAATAGCAATAGCTAGCATAAGCAAAATAATAGTAAAAGAATGTAAAACTACCATTTAAGGAGGGAAAAAGGCAAATAATAACATATTGATAAAATAAGGCAAGAAAGAGGAGGAAAGAAGCATTTAAATATGTAAATCTAAGGCAAAGTAATAGTAAGATACTAGATATAGACAAATCATATCAATAATCACATTAAACATAAATGGACTAAATACTCCAATTAAATGATTACAATGTCAGACAGAATGATAATTTTAGAATACCTTACTGTATGCTATTTTAATATGAGACTTATAAGAGACACTCAGAATATGAGGACACAGAGCCATGCAACATGAGCCTCCCTAAAAAATATGACTTATGTAGTTATACTAATATTAAAGTAGATATTAATGAAGGAAGGATTACTAGAGGTAAACAAGAATGCTTCCTAATGAAAATAGGTCAATTTACTGGAAAGATATAATAATTCATAATCTGTATAAATGCAATAATAACTTCAATATAATGCAAAAATTAATGATATTAAGAGCAAATATATAAATTCCCAATTATGTTGGAAGATTTGAATACATCTCTCTAACTGATAGAAAAAGGAGATAAGTTGTCATTGAGAATATAGAAGATATGAGACCTGAGCAACATGATAAAAAGCCTTAACCTAATTGAAATGTACAGAAACCACACTCAACAGTGACAGAATATACATATTCTTTTCAAGTGCACATGAAACATATCAAAAAAACTTCAAAGGAATGAAATAATTCAAAGTATATTTTCTGACCACTGTTAAAATAACAAGAAATGAATCAAAAATGTATAACAAAAATATGCAAACATTTGGAAATTATCAGTATACTTCACATAGCTCATAGGTCAAATAAGAAATCATAATAAAATTTTAAAAGATTTTGAACTGATTGTTAACACAGATATAATGTACTAAGACTTGTGAGATTGCATTAAGGCAGTGCCTAGAAGTGCATTACAATATATATTTAAAAATGTAAGACTGAAAATCAATTATTTGAAGTGTCATATCAAGGAACTAGAAAAATAAATCAAACCTATCAATCCTAAGCCAAAAGAACAAAGCTGGAGGCATCACGCTACCTGACTTCAAACTATACTACAAGGCTACAGTAACTAAAACAGCATGGTACTGGTACCACAAAGAGACATAGATCAATGGAACAGAACAGAGCCCTCAGAAATGATGCTGCATATCTACAACTATCTGATCTTTGACAAACCTGACAAAAACAAGAAATGGGGAAAGGATTCCCTATTTAATAAATGGTGCTGGGAAAACTGGCTAGCCGTATGTAGAAAGCTGAAACTGGATCCCTTCCTTACACCTGATACAAAAATTAATTCAAGATGGATTAAAGACTTAAATGTTAGACCTAAAACCATAAAAACCCTAGAGGAAAACCTAGGCAATACCATTCAGGACATAGGCATGGGCAAGGACTTCATGTCTAAAACACCAAAAGCAATGGCAACAAAAGCCAAAATTGACAAATGGGATCTAATTAAACTAAAGAGCTTCTGCACAGCAAAAGAAACTACCATCAAAGTGAACAGGCAACCTACAGAATGGGAGAAAATTTTTGCAACCTACTCATCTGACAAAGGGCTAATATCCAGAATCTACAATGAACTCAAACAAATTTACAAGAAGAAAACAAACAACCCCATCAAAAAGTGGGCAAAGGACATGAACAGACACTTCTCAAAAGAAGACATTTATGCAGCCAAAAAACACATGAAGAAATGCTCATGATCACTGGCCATCAGAGAAATGCAAATCAAAACCACAGTGAGATACCATCTCACACCAGTTAGAATGGCCATCATTAAAAAGTCAGGAAACAACAGGTGCTGGAGAGGATGTGGAGAAATAGGAACACTTTTACACTGTTGGTGGGACTGTAAACTAGTTCAACCATTGTGGAAGTCGGTGTGGCGATTCCTCAGGGATCTAGAACTAGAAATACCATTTGACCCAGCCATCCCATTACTGGGTATATACCCAAAGGACTATAAATCATGCTGCTATAAAGACACATGCACACGTATGTTTATTGCGGCACTATTCACAATAGCAAAGAGTTGGAACCAACCCAAACACCCAACAACGATAGATTGGATTAAGAAAATGTGGCACATATACACCATGGAATACTATGCAGCCATAAAAAATGATGAGTTCATGTCCTTTGTAGGGACATGGATGAAACTGGAAAACATCATTCTCAGTAAACTATTGCAAGGCCAAAATCCAAACACCACATGTTCTCACTCATAGGTGGGAATTGAACAATGAGAACTCATGGACACAGGAAGGGGAACATCACACTCCGGGGACTGTTGTGGGGTGGGGGGAGGGGGGAGGGACAGCATTAGGAGATATACCTAATGCTAAATGACGAGTTAATGGGTGCAGGAAATCAACATGGCACATGGATACATATGTAACAAACCTGCACATTGTGCACATGTACCCTAAAACCTAAAGTATAATAATAAAAAAAAATACAAAATTAAAAAAAAAAGTATGAAAAAAAAGAAGTACAATGATAGTAAGGAGCAGGGATCAACAAAATAGAAGATAAATATAAAAAATAAAAATCATCAAAATAATAACAATTTTATAATTTGAAACGCTTATAAAAAGATCCCTAGCAAGATGAAGAAAAAAGATAACATAAATGATCAATATCAAAAATAAAAATGGAACTTCAACCCAGATTCCACAAACATTAAAATGATAATTAAATGTGATTATGAAGAATTTTATGGCAATAAATCTGAAAATTTAGAAGAAACTGATGAATTTCTTGGAAAATACAACTTATCAAAATTTTATACATAATAATCAAAATAACAATATTTTATACATATTAGAATTGTGCTATGGTTTGAATGTCTGTGTCCCCTAAAATTCATATTTTAAAAGCCCAGTCACTGATGTGATGATAATAGAAGTCAGGACCTTTGAGAGTCAATTAGATCATGAGAGCACCAGCCCCTTGAATGAGATTAATGCCTTTTATTTTGTTTTCTGTTTTTTTTTGAGAGGGAGTCTTGCTCTATTGCCCAGGCTGGAATGCATTGGCATGATCTCGGCTCACTGCAAGACCCGCCTCTTGGGTTCACGCCATTCTCCTGCCTCAGCCTCCCGAGTAGCTGGGACAACAGGCGCCTACCACCACGCCTGGCTAATTTTTTGTATTTTTAGTAGAGACGGGTTTAGCCAAGATGGTTTCGATCTCCTGACCTCATGATCCGCCTGCCTCAGCCTCCCAAAGTGCTGGGATTACAGGCATGAGCCACCATGCCCGGCTGCCTAATGCCCTTTTAAGAGTGGCTCCAGAGAGCCCCTTTGCCCCTTCTACCCTCTGAAGACACAGTTAGAAGGCATCATCTCTGAACCAGACACTGAGTCTGTTGCTACCATGATGCTAGACTACCCAGCCTTAAGAATTGTAAAAAACAAATGCCTCCTCTTTATAAGCTACTCGGTCTAAAGTATTTCATTACAGTATCCTAAACAGACTAAGACAAATGGATTGATTCTTCAAATTTCTCTCAAAGGAAATAAGTTTAAGGCCCAGTTGGCTTTGCAGTGAATTCTAGCAAACTTTTAGTATAAAAAATAATTCAAATCTTTAAAAAACCTGAGATAAAAAAGTGAGACTATGTCCCAATTCATTTTATGAGGCTATCTTGCCTCAGGGTAGTACCAACAAATTGGTGTCATTCGTGTTCCAAAGCTTCCTGTGGGATTAGCTAAAGCTAGAATCCAGGTGAAACTACGTCTGTGCTTAGTTCCTTCCCATGTCTTATCCTGCTTCCTCCACTCCCTTTGTTCTGAGAGTATGCTCTTAATAAATCACATGCACCTGAATTCTTGTGTCAGGCTCTCTCCTTGTGAAGCATCTGCCCCAAGACACTTGGTACCAGAGGCAAATTCTGAGGACAGGATTTTGAAGTTGGATCACTCACTGGTTAGTTGGCAGTGAAGACTATTAGTGGTGTATGTGGAATGTCGATAGTCCCTGACATGCTGTATAAAACATCTGCTAGAACTTCATCTGCGGTGAATTGGGATGGGATGAAAGTGGGAGAAAATGCACTGGTATGTGTAATATCTGTGGTGTTTGATGGGTGAAGAGCAATGTAAGAACTGTGGCGTTTAAGGTGAAAGCTGGAGGGCCTCCTTGGTAATATTTAAAGAAACTCAATCTCCCAAAGCTGGAGGTCAGGCCAAACTGAAAATCAGTCTCAGGACCTAATTATTGAAGAGGCTGAATGTCAGTCTCAACAACGCTTATGCTAAATCCAGAGTCCTGACAGGAATAGTTTGGATATAGAGACTTGGGATAGGCATATCATGATATCTGATATCCCCTGAAGCACTCCGAGTCTGCAGAATTGGCCCATTCTCCTGTTTTTGAGGACAGTGGTTGTCCCTTGCTTGAAAATTATGTAAAGTCACACATAAGGTATGTTTCCTACAAGGCAATAGTCAGTTTTTTCAAAATTTGCCTACACCTCTCTTGCTGGCCACCGGATCAAAAATTCCACCTTCTGAGGGAGTAAAGGGATTGTATGTCTAAGAGTTATGCTAGAATGGATCTACTACTACAGAAGAAGAGAAAACACACTAGAGGGCATGGAGAACACTCTGTTTAACAAAACAATAAGAAACACACTGGTGAAGGGATCAGGATCATCTAGTACTCAGTAGTGGCTTTTCTCTGTAGTCCTGGGATATCAGAGGGAGGTTTTTTTTGGAGAGGGGTGCTTTTTTTCCCCAGTGGCCATCTAGTAGCAATTAGGGTGATAGGATGATGCAATAGCAAAGGCAGCACTTGACCATCAGAAACAAGATGGGATAATCACTGTAACTGACAGAAGAGTCAGACTGTGAGTCATAGGGTATAACTGATATACAAAGGGCTAATATAACATGCTGTCCTAACAGCATGGTAGATGAGCATCCAAAAGGGTATTGTTTACTAGCTACAATCCAAAGAGTTAAGAAATAAACAGAAGACTGAGATTAACTACTACAATGGATATCCATTCATCCTTTTTCAGTTTCCAAACTGAGTCAATTTTCAGACCCAGAGATTGCTTGTTGCCATTTACTTGGATATTCATATACTCAAAAAGAGGAAATACTCATATCTTTCAAGGGTTATTAGGTTTAGGTTCAAGTTGTCTCCAGTATCTAGGGACCTATAGTGCCATTGCAGATCCCTGTTAGAGTAGGGCCACATGTAGATCAGGTGATATGAAGTTTTCAATCAGGTACAGCTCATGGTGGGAAATTTGGTGGTCATTCCTCATTTCCCAAATGTGTCATTGAAGCACTTAGCAGTTGGCAGAATTCTCTTATTAATTCCTTGATTTAGGATTAAAACAATTAGAGTAGAGTAAAAGCTATTATGGTAGGAAAGGCCACATAAAACTCAACACATAAAATTGATAAGTGTCCAAGGAGGCAGGTATCCTATATACACTGATTTGATTGTTACACATTGCATACATGTATTAAAATCCCACACATACCCCATAAACTTGCACAAATTTTATACATCAATTCAAAAAAGACTTAAAGATGCAAGGTTCAGCTTCCATTATATCGTCATTTAATTCACCAGTTTGGTCCCAGCAAAAAATAAGATAGATCACTGTATACAATAGTGGACTACTATAAACTTAAAGAGTAATAGCCCCATTTTTAGTTACTGTGCTGGATGCTGTAGCTTTACTAAATTAATATAGTCTCTGGCATGCAATATATTTCTAGTACTTTGTTGAAAGCATTCCTTTTAATACCCATTGCTATGGTTTGAATGCTTATCCCCTCCAAAACTCATGCTGAATTTAATCCTCAAGGTGGCAGTATCGAGAGGTGGGGCCTTTCCATTCATGAATTAATGTATTTATCAATTAATGGGTTAATGGATTGATGAGTTATGGGAGTAGGACTGGTGGCTTTTTAAGAAGAGAGAGACCTCAGATAGCACACTCAGCCACCTCACCATGTGATTCCCTGTGCCACCTCATGATTCTCCAGAGAGTTCCCACCAGCAAGAAGGCCCTCAGTAGATAAGGCTGCTTGACTTTGAACTTCTCAGCCTCCATAATTGTAAGAAATAAATTATTTTCTTTATAAATTACCCAGTTTTAGGTATTCTCTTAAAAGCAACAGAAAATGGGCAAAGACACCCATCACAAATTTATCAGAAAGAGTTCATATTTACAGCATTTATTTATGGTCTTACCCAGTGGGATGTAGCCTATATTTTAACATTTTGCAGGGCACCTCATTGGTGCCATTGATGGTATTGTATATATTATCTGGAACAGATGAGCAAGGAGTGGCAAGTACTTGAGATGCTACATGACAGTCCTTCTTCGGTGGCCAAGAGAGAAGCAGTGAGACAAAATCTTGTCAACACATCAAACTGCAGATATCTGATGGTCATCTACTTTGTGTGAAGGGAGAAGTGACCCAAAGATGGGTATGTATAGCCTCATGGGCAATAGTGAATGGTTTGGCTAGTTAGGGCCTCAAATGGGAAAAAATAGAATACATAGCAAGGAAGTCTGAGAAAGTGGCACTAAGTAGAACTATAGGAATTAGTGAAATGTTTAACATCTTTGTATACCACACCAGTGAGAATCCGCTGTGTACGAGACAGTAAATAATCAAGTGGTCAGGACAGTTCATGTCAATCCACAAGGCAGCCAAATATACCACACAAATTTTAGCTGACAGAAAGGAAATCTCTAATGGATGGTGGAGGAGAGATATAATGACTATAAGTTTCACCTCAAGACCAACTACAGCAGTAGGGGCTGAGCTTCACCCAACTAACCTTCGTATTATGAGTTTTCACTCAAATTTTGACCAATTAGAAATTATCATTGTGTGTTTCAAGTCCTGTAAGTGTGTACAAAAATACTATGGCATATTATAAAGAACTATTACATGTTTATTCAGCTGATATACTAACTACAATAAATAGTACGTGGTTTTGTTTGTAATTTTGTCTGCCTTTTTGCCTTCTTGAATTTTTTTTTTTTTTTTTTTTTTTTTTTTTTTTTTTTGAGACGGAGTCTCGCTCTGTCGCCCAGGCTGGAGTGCAGTGGCACAATCTCGGCTCACTGCAAGCTCCGCCTCCCTCATTCACGCCATTCTCCTGCCTCAGCCTCTCCGAGTAGCTGGGACTACAGGCGCCCGCCACCATGCCTGGCTAATTTTTTTGTATTTTTAGTAGAGACGGGGTTTCACCGTGGTCTCGATCTCCTGACCTCGTGATCCGCCCGCCTAGGCCTCCCAAAGTGCTGGGATTACAAGCGTGAGCCACCATGCCCGGCCGCCTTCTTGAATTTTATAAGCATTTGGAGGGATCATTTACATAACTTTTTTTTAAAATTATACTTCCTTGACTTTAAAATACAATATCATGTGGCTTTAAAAATTAAGAAACATATGTAGAACAATACATTTGAAATAAAGATAAAAGAGGACTTGTAAATAATAAAGAATAATGGACATAGTTGTGTTAGAAACTTGAAATAATTTTTGCGATTGTCTCCTATGTTTCTTAATGAAAGTGTGAATTTCCTGACAATCAGGCCTTAGAGGGAAATAAAATGATAGGAGAATTTTATATGACACCAGAAATCACACTTTTTTTCTTCAAATTTTTGGAATGTATTTCTTAGACCTATTCTTCAGGAAAAGTTTATTATGGTAAGTATATATAAGCATTGAGAAAATTAATGGAGATTGTATTCAGCTGTAGATTTCAACAGAAGGGAATCAAACTAATTAGTTTTTACTGAATGCTTAGTATTTGTTAGGCACATTTTGTAGATGATCTTATAGAGATTTAGAGTGATTACACAATTTATTCAAGGTTGCATAAGTAATAAGTAGTAGTCAGAACTTGAATTCAGGCCTGTCTTCGAAAGCCCGCGTGTATTCTTTCTACTACCTTATTCTGCAGAATATGCATCCTATTCTTGATAAGACCTTATGTATATTGATTCTTTATTAAAAATGGCATCTATAAATTTTGTAATACAAAGAACACATACTTTGTGGGCTTTAAGCTAATGTGGACTAAGCATAACATCCTCTTCATCTTAATGTAATATGAACTATATGAAATTGTCAATATTGATCAAGTTTGATGCACATAAATGATAATACCATGTTTCAAGCTAATGGAAGGATAGACCTCTGAGAAGGAAAAAAGGAATCTCTAACAGCTGGGCCTAATATCTATGCCTGATGTTGTTAAGAGCTGGACTGACACTTATAGGTTGGCTATTGAATTTTACTGTGGGATATAAACTGTTTTAAAGATCACCAACATCTGATAACATTGCTCTGTGAATGTGGGAAGTGAGACACAAACAAGACTACTTGGCAATTATGTTTAAGTACAAACAAATTCAATGTTACTATGCAAACTTCAAAACTTACCAAATATCCCCCTTGACTCCTTGGCTAACAGGACAGAATTCTGCTTCTTTACCATTCAGATCTGTTTTATTTTTTATTATCTCATCCTGATAAAAATTATTAAGATATCTAATCATAGTATTGCCTCCTCTCTAAAAGCTCCCAATCTAGAACAAGCCCCTCCTTCCTGGAACACTCCCCAACAATTATCTAATGTGAGCAGAAATCCTGTAAGTCTCTTCCAAGTCCTTACTGAACCCAAATCCTGTAAGTCCCTCCCAATTCCTAACTGCTCCCTATGGTGTGTGGATTTGCTTGCTACAATCAGCGAATAAACCTAATTTTGTTTCACTTGTAGGTGTGTTGCTGGCAATATGTGGCTCCAGGGGAAAGGCAAAAGTGGAGGTTCCTGAGTCATCTGAGATTTGTTGCCTTGGAACAGGATCCACAGCTCAATAATAGTAAATATATCTGAGATTCCTTGTGTCTCTAGCTGTCTGAGGCATTACCCCACCAATGGCTGAGAGTTAAGTTCCTTTGCATTTAGACTTCGTTTACAGGTCACTGTTAACAGAGAATATGAAAAACTATGCTGTCTCACACAAGCAATTTCCATCATGCTTCTGCAGGGTGGTCATTAGGTCAAAGCTGACCTCCTTGATAAATGCTTCAAATCATGATATGTTTTAGGATATGTTAAGGAAAGATACTATATATTAAAATCAATGCAAACAGGTGTAAAGATGACATTAGGTATGAACATTACAGAGCCTAGCACATTCAGCTTGAGACAGAGGCCATTGTAGAGGAATATAGACTGTAAGTATATGTGCAGACAGAGCCCAAACTGAGGTATTACAATTTTATTATCTACTGGGATACATATGTAAATGAAATGCTAATGTACTAGTATACAAAAATGCATGGAAGAGTTTATCTTGGCTTTTAAAAAGGTGGTTATTATTGACAATCTTGACCATGAGATGATTTAATTATGAAATATATAAAACATTGGATTTGCAATATATATCCTCAATGGTCAAGGAAACAATAATTTACTATGCCTGCTTTAGCATTTGACAATAATTCTAAGTATTCTAAAATGAGGACCTTTTTAAAATTACCAGACATTTCAAACAAACACAGAAATAGAGAATGATATATCGAACTCAAAGACAGTGGTATATATCACTCAACTTCAGAATTTTGCCATATCATTTTATGTATCTTTTCATTTATTCCATTTCCCTGATGGATCACTTTAAAGTAAATCTGCTTAAGAAGCTTTTGGGCTGAGACTATGGGGCGTTCTAGATATAGGATCATGTCATCTGTAAACGGGGATAGTTTAACTTCCTCTCTTTCTATTTGGCTGCCCTTTATTTCTTTCTTTTGCCTGATTGCCCTGGCCAGAACTTTCACTTATAAGTGAGAACATGTGGTATTTGGTTTTCTGTTCCTGTGTTAGTTTGCTGAGGATGATGGCCTCCAGCTTCATTCATGTCTCTGCAAAGGACATGATCTTGTTCTTTTTTATGACTGCATATTATTCCATGGTATACATGTACTACATCTTTTTAAATCCAGTCTATCACTGATGGGTATTTAGGTTGATTGCATGTCCTTGTTAATGTGAATAGTGTTTCAGTGAACATGCACATTCATGTGTCTTTATAATAAAACGATTTATATTCCTTTGGGTATATATATATACCCAGTAATAGAATTGCTGGGCCAAATTGTATTTGTCTTTAGGTCTTTGGGGAATCATCACATGGTCTTCCACCTATGTAACACGGCTGCCCATATACCCTTCCCCTGAACTTAAAGTTTTAAAAAAGTAAATCTCAAGTATGTATAATTTTACTGGTTTACATCTAAGCCTGATTATATCAAGATATTTTTGAAAATAACTAGCCAAATGTCTGCATGTATTTTTAAGATGTCTATTACCATATGTTAGTAAAACAATTTCAAGAGAGGAAAAGGCTTATTCTCTTCTTCTATATGCTTATTTGCTAGGGCAGATGGGAAAACAAATTATTTAGATATAAACTTTAGAAGAAAGGCATTTGCTTTGTTTTGATTTACCCTATTTATAACTTAATTTACAAAAAAATTATGAGTCAGTAGCAATATGGTACAGAATTTGAAAAAAAAATTAAAACTCAAATACTGAGGAGAAAAGTAAGATGCCCAAATAGAACCCTCTAGTGATCATCCTCCGCTCCTCTACAGGAACACTAAATTGATCAACCATCCACGCAGGAAAGCACCTTCATAAGAACAAAAAATCAGATGAGCAGTCACGGTACCTGGCTGTAAAACCCTATTAAAGAAAAAGGCACTGAAGATGGTAGAAAAGCCACTCCTGAATTGCTGTCACCAGCCCTCTCCATCCTGCGTCAAGTGGGCTCCTGGGGTCCTTGATGCAAGGCCTTGGTCCCCAAAAAGCATTTTTTGACCCACCCTGGGACAGAGGGGAGCCCACTGACCTGAACAGAAAGACCTAGGTCTGGCGGCATTCACCACAAGCTGACTGAAGAGCCCTTGGGCCTTGAGTGAGCATCGGCAGTAGCCAGGCAATACTTGCTGCAGGCCTGGGGTGGTGATGGCCATGGGGAGAGGCTCTTTCTGCTTGAGGAAAGAAGAAAGGAGAGTGAGAAGGACTTTGTCTTGTGGCTTGGGTGTCAGCTCAGCCCCAGAAAAATAGAGCACTGGGTAGATTCCCAAGGTTCTCATCTCTAGGCTATGGTTCCCAAACAACATTTCTGGACCTGCCCTGGGCTGTGGGGAGCTCACTACCCCAAAGGGAAGGCCAGAAGCCTGGCTGGCTTTGCCACCTGTTAATTGTAGAGCTCTTGGGCCTGGAGGGAACGTGGGCAGTAACCAGGCACCGGTTGCCAAGATCCTTGGGTGAGAAGCAGTGCTGTGCTGGCTTTGGGTCTGACCAAGGGCAGTCCCAGTGGTGGTGGCCACAGTGGTGCTTGTGTCACCCCTCCCTCAGCTCCAGACAGCTCAACGAAGAAAGAGAGAATCAATTTTTTTGGTGGAAAAGTAAGGGAAGAGAACAAGAGTCTTTTCCTGGTGATTCAGAAAATTCTCCTAGATCTTACTCAAGACCACAAATATGATACCTCTACGAATCTTCAAGAGTCACAGTGTCACTGGGCTTGAGTTGCTTCCTAATGCAGATATGGCTGCAGTGACCAAAGACTTAGAATACGACACATAATTCCCTTTGAATACTTGGAAAGCCATCCCAAGAAGAATGAATACAAATATACCTAGACTATGAAGATTACAATAAATGCCTAACTCTCCAATGCTAGACACCAATGAACATCCACAAGCATCAAGACCATCCAGGAAAATATGATCTTACCAAAAAAACTAAATTTGGCACCAGTGACCAATCCTGGAGAGACAGAGATGTGTGACCTTTCAGACAGATAATTCAAAATAGATATTTTGAGGAAGCTCAACAAAATTTAACACAATACAGAGAAGAAATTCAGAATTCTATGGATAAATTTAACAAAGAGATAGAGATAATTTAAAAGAATGAAGCAGAAATTCTAGAGCTGAAAAATTCAAACGATATACTGAAGAATGTATCATAGTATCTCAGTAGCAGAGTTGATTAAACAGAAGAAAGAATTAGTGAACTTGAAGATAGGGTATTGAAAATACATAAAGGAGACAAAAGACAAAAGACTAAAGACTAAAGCATGCCTACAATGTCTGGAAAATAGCCTCAAAGGGCAAATCCAAGAGTTACTGGTCTTAAAGAGGAGGTAGAAAGAGAGATCAGGGTAGAAAATTTCTTCAAAGGAATAATAACAGAGAACTTTTCAATCCTAGGGAAAAATATTAATATTCAAGTAAAAGAAGGTCAGAGAACATGAAGCAGATGTAACCCAAAGAAGACTACCTGAAGACATTGAATAATCAAACTCCCAAAGGGCAAGGATAAAGAAAGAATCCAAAAAGTAGCAAGATAAAAAACAACAATGATGGAGCTCCAATACATCTGGCAGCAAACTTTTCAGTGGAAACTTTACAGGCCAGGAGGGAGTGGCGTGACATATTCAAAGTATGAAGGTGAAAAAAACCTTTTACCCTAGAATAGTACATCTGGTGAAAATACTCTACAAACATGAAGGAGAAATAAGTACTTCCAAACAAAGTGAAAGCTTTGGACATTCATCAACACCAGAACTGTCCTACAAAATACACTAAAGGGAGTTCTTTAATCTGAAAAAAAGGTTGTTAAACAGTAAGAAATTATCCGAAGGTACAAAACTCACTGGTAATAGTAAACACACAAACATGGATTTTTAAAATTTTTATGTATTTTATTTAACCTGAAATATCTAAAATGTTATTTCAACATGTAATCAATATCAATTATTAACAAAATTCTTTTGGTATTTTTTTCTAAGTTTTAAAAAATTTCATTTTAGGTTCAGATGTATATGTGCAGGTTTGTTATAGAGACAAACTCATGTCACAGAGGTCTGTGGTACAGATTATTTCATCACCCAGGTACTAAACCTAGTACCCAATAGTTATTTTTTTCTGCTCCTCTCCCTTCTCCAATCCTCCACCCTCAAGTAGCCTAAAGTGTCTGTTGTTCTCTTCTTTGTGTTCATGAGTTCTCACTATTTAGCTCCCATTTATAAATGATAACATGTGGTATTTGGTTTCTTGTGTTAGTTTGCTAAGGATAATTATAGCCTCCAGCTCCATCTATGTTCATGGAAAAGACATGATCTTGTTCTTTTTTATGTCTGCATAGTATTTCATGGTGTATTTGTACCACATTATCTTTATCCAGCCTGCCATTTATGGGCATTTAGGTTGATTCCATGTCTTTGCTATTGTGAATACTGCTGTGATGAACATAGGAATGCATCAGTCTTTATGGTAGAACGATTTATATTCTTCCAGGTGTATTGCTGGGTCAAATGGTAATTACAATTTTAGCTCTTTGAGGTATTGTCATACTGCTTTCCACAACGGTTGAAATAATTTACACTCCCACCAATGGTGTATAAGCGTTCCATTTTCTCTGCAACCTCGCCAGCATCTGTTCTTTTTTGACTTTTTAGTAATAGCCATTCTGACTGGTATGAGATGGTATCTCATTGTGATTTTGATTTGCATTTCTCTAATTATCAGTGATATTGAGCTTTTTTATATATTCTCATTGGCTGTATGTATGTCTTCTTTTAAAACATGTCTGTTCATGTCCTTTACCTGCTTTTTAATGAGGTTGTTTGTTTTTCTCTTATAAATTTGCTTAAATTTCTAATAGATGTTCCATATAGGAGCTTTTTCAGATGAATAGTTTGCAAGTATTGCCTCCCATTCTGTATGTTGTCTGTTTACTCTGTTGATATTGTCTTTTGCTGCACAGAAGCTCTTAAGTTTAATTAGATTCAATTTGTCAATTTTTGCTTTTGTTGCAATTACTTTTGACATCTTTGTTATAAAATCTTTGCCTGTTTCTTTGTCCAGGATGCTATTGCTTAGGTTGTTTTACAGAGTTTTTATAGTTTTGGAGTTTACATTTAAGTCTTTAATCCATCTTGAGTTGATTTTTGTTTATTGTGTAAGGAAGGCAATCTTCTGCATATGGCTATCCAGTTATCCCAGCACCATATATTGAATAGGGAATCTTTTCCCCATTGCTTCTTACTGTAAGCTTTGTCAAAGACGATATGGTTCTAGCAGTGTGGCATTATTTCTGGACTCTCTATTCTGTTCCTTTGATCTATGTGCCTGCTTTTGTACCACTATCATGCTGTTTTGGTTATTGTAGCCCTGTAGTATAGTTCAAAGTCAGGTAACATGATGCCTCCTGGTTTGTTCTTTTTGCTTAGCATTGCCTTGGCTGTTTTGTCTTTTTTTCATTCCCTGTGAATTTTTGAATACATTTTTTCTAGTTCTGTGGAGAATTTCATTGGTAGTATGTTGGAAATAGCATTGCATCTGTAAATTGCTTTGGATAGTATGGCCATTTTATTGATACTGATTCTTCCTATTCATGAGCATGTAAAGAGTTTCTGTTTGTGTTTTCTTTGATTCTTTGAGCAACATTTTGTAATTCTCATTGTAGAGATCTTTCATCTCCCTGGTTAGCCATATTCCTCGGTATTTTATTCTTTTTGTGGCAATTGTGAATGGAGTTGCCTTCCTGATTTGGCTCTTGGCTTAGCTGTTTTTGATGTATAGGAATGCTAGTGATTTTGTACATTGACTTTGTGTCTTGAAACTTTGCTGAAGTTGTTTATCAGCTAAAGGAGTTTTTGAGCTGAGACTGTGGGGTTTTTTAGATATAGAATAACATCGTCTGAAAACTGGGTAGTTTAACTTTCTGTCTTCCCATTTGGATGCTCTTTATTCCTTTCTCTTGTCTGGTTGCTCTGACCAGGACTTCCACTAATGTGTTAAATAGGAGTGGTGAGAGAAGGCATCCTTGTCTTGTCTGGTTTTCAAGGAAAATGCTTCCAGCTTTTGTTCATTCAGTATGATGTTGGATGTGGGATTGTCATAGATGGCTCTTTTTATTTTGCCGTATGTTCCTTTAATACTTATTTCATTGAGAGTTTTTAACATGAAAGGATGTTGAATTTCATTGATAGCCTTTTCTGCAATTATTGAGATAATCATGTGATTTCTGTTTTTAGATCTGTCTATGAAACAGTATATTATAACGCTAGTAGTGGTGTGGAAACTACTCATATCTTGAGTAGAAAGGCTAAAAGATAAAATTATAAAAAAAACTACAACTTTTCAGGAAATAATAAAATAAGATATAATAGAAACAACAAAAAGTTAAAAAGTTGGGGGATGAGATTAAAGTGTAAAGTTTTTATTACATTTCTCTTTGCTCGTTCATTTATTAGCTTGTTTTTGCAGTGAGTGTTAAGTTGATATTGGTTTAAAACAATTGGTTATAAGATGTTATTTGCAAGTCTCTGGGTAGCCTCAAATCAAAAAGCTTCCCAAAGATACACAAAAAATAAAAAGCAATAAATTAAAACATACCACTGGAGAAAATCACCTTCACAACAAAGAAGGAAGGAAGAGAAGGCTACAAAGCAAACAGAAAAAAATAACAAAATGACAGTAGAAAGTCCTTAGTTATCAAGAATAAAATTGAATATAAATGGACTAACTTCTCTAATCAAAAGATAGAGAGAGGCTGAATGAATAAAAAAATATATATAAGACCCAACAGTCCATTCCTTACAAGAAATACACTTCACCTATAAAGAAACACATAACTGAAAAGAAAGGAATGGAAAAAGATATTCATTGCAGTTGAAAAAAGAAAGCAGGAGTAGCTATACTTATAGAAAACAAAATAGATTTCAGACAATTCTACAAAAAGAAACAAAGAAGGTCATTATATAATGATGAAGATATCATTATATAATGATCAAGAGGGTATAACAACTTTAAATATATATGCACCCAACACTGTAGCACTCAGATATATAAAGCAAATATTATTAGAGCTAAAGAGAGAGATAGATCCCAATATAATAATAGCTGGAGACTTCAACACCCAACTTGCATTATTGGACAGACATTCCAGACAGAAAATCAACAAAGAAACATTGGAATTAATCTGCACTGTAGACTAAATGGACCAAATAGATATTTACAGAACATTTCATCCAACAGCTGCAGAATGCACACTTTTTTCCTAGCACATGGATCGTTCTCAAGGACAGAAAATACATTAGGCCAAAAATAAGTTTTAAATTTTTTTTAAAAAATTAAAATATTATACAAATGTCTGCTGTGACCACAATGGAATAAAACTAGAAATCAATAAGAAGAGGAACTTTGGAAACCAATACAAACACATGGAAACTAAGCAATATGCTCCCAAATGACCAGTGGGTCAATTAAAAATTAAGAAGAAAATTTAAAAATTTCTTGAAGCAAATGAAAATGGAACCACAACATACCAAAACCTATAGGATACAGCAAAAACAGTACTAAGAAGAAAGTTTACAGCAATAAGGAACTACATCAAAAAGTAGAAAAACTTCAACTAAACAACCTAACGATGCATCTTAAAGAACTAGAAAAGCAAGAACAAACCAAAGCCCAAATTATCAGAAGAAAAGAAATAATAAAGATCAGAGCAGAAAAAAAAAATGAAATTGAAAGAAAAAATACAAAAGATCGACAAAACTAAAAGTTTTTTTTTTTAAAAAAGATAAACAAAATCAACAAACCTTTAGCCAGACTAAGAAAAAAAGAGAAGGCTCAATTAAAGAAAATCAGAGATGAAAAAGGATACATTATAACTGATACCACAGAAATTCAAAGAATTATTAGAGCCTACTATGAGCAATATATGTCAATAAATTGGAAAACCTAGAAGAAATGGATAAATTTCTAGACTCATACAACCTGCTAAGATTTAACCATGAAGATATCCAAAACATGAACAGATCAATAACACGTAATGAGACCAAAGCTGTAATAAAATGTCTTCCAGCCAGGAAAAGCCTGAGATACAATGACTTTACTGCTGAATTTTACCAGACATTTAAAGAAGAACTGAAATGAATTCTGCTCAAGCTATTCTGAAAAATAGAAGAGGAGAGAATACTTCCAAACTCATTCTACAAGGCCAGTATTATTCTGAAATGAAAACCATACAAAGACACATCAAAAAAAAAAAAGAAAACTGCAGGCCATTATCCCCGTTGAACATTGATCCAAAAACCTCAACAAAATTCTAGCAGACCGAATTCAACAATACATATACAAGATCATTCAGCATGCATGACCAAGTGGGATTTATCCCAGGGATGCAAGGATAATTCAACATATGTAAATCAATCAGTGTGATAGGTCATATCAACAGGATGAAGGATTCAAATCATATAGTCAATTAATGTTGAAAAAGTATTTTATAAAATTCAACATCATTTCATGACAAAAACCCTCAAAAAACTGGGTGTAGGAAGAACATACCTCAACACAATGAAACCTTATATAATAGCCCCACAGGTAGTGTCGTACTGAGTGGGTTAAAACTTAAAGCCTTTCCTCTAGGATTTGTAACAAGACAAGGATGCTGACTTTCACCACTGTTATTCAACCTAGTACTGGAGATCCTGGCTAGAACAATCAGACAAGAGAAAGAAACAACGTGCATCCAAATTGGAAAGGAAGAAATCAAATTATTCTTGTTTGCAGATGATATGATCTTATATTTGGAAAAGCCTAAAAACTCCATGAAAAAACTGCTAGAACTGATAAGGAAATTCAGTGAAATTGCAGGATATAAAATCAGCATACAAACATTTACAGCATTTCTGTATGCCAACAGCAAATAATCTGAAAAGGAAATCGAGAATGTAATCCAATTTACAATAGCTGCAGATAAAATAAAATACCCAAGAAGCAAGATAAAATAAAATACCCAAGAATTAACCAAAGAAGTGAAAGCTCTCTACAGTGAAAACTATTAAGACATTGATGGAAGAAATTGAAGAGGACACACGAAAAATGGAAAGATATTCTATACTCATCAGTTGGAAGAATCAGTATTGTTAAAATCTCCATACTACCCAAAGCAGTCTACAGATCAGTGCAATCTCTATCCAAATATTAAGGACATTCTTCACAGAAATAGAAAAAAATCCTAAAATTTACGTGGAACCACAAAAGACATAGAATAGCCAAAGCCATTCTGAGCAAAAAGAACAAAACTGGAGGAATCATGTTACCTGACTTCAAATTATACTACAGATAAATAGTAGCCAAAACAGCATGATACTAGCATAAAAACAGGCACATATACCAATGGAACAGAATAGAGAGCCCAGAAATAAGTCCATACATCTACAATGAACTCATTTTAAACAATGGTGCCAGGAACATACACTGGGGAAAGGACAGTTTCTTCAATAAATGGTGCTAGAAAAACTGGATATCCATACAAAAGAATGAAACGAGACTCCTCTCTCTCACCATATACAAAAATTAAGTCAAATGAATTAAAGACTTACATCTAAGATCTTAAACTATGAAACTATTAAAATAAAACATTGGGGAAACTCCAGGACATTGGACTGGACAAAGATTTGTTGAGTAATACCCCATAAGCACAGGCAACCAACACAAAAATGGATAAATGGGATCACATCAAGTTGAAAAGCTTCTGCAAGGCAAAGAAAACAATCAACAAAGTGAAGAGACAACCCACAGAATGAGAGAAAATATTTGCAAACTATCTATCTGACAAAGGATTAATAACCAGAATATATAAGGAGCTCAAACTACTCAATTTAAAAAAAATGTAATAAATCTGATTTAAAAATTAGGAAAAGATCTGAACAGATGCTTCTCAAAAGAAGACATACAAATGTCAAACAGATATATGAAAAGGTGCTCAACATCATTGATCATCATAGAAATGCAAATCAAAATTGCAATAAGATACCATCTCATCCCAGACAAAATGGCTTTTTTTTTTTTTTTTTTGAGATAGAGTCTCAAACTGTTGCTTGGGTTGGAGTGCAGTGGCAGCGAGATCTCGGCTCACTGCAACCTTTGCCTCCTGGGTTCAAGAAATTCTCCTGCCTCAGCCTCCCAAGTAGCTGGGATTACAGTCACCCACCACCACACCCGGCTAATTTTTACTAGATACGGGGTTTCACTATGTTGGCCAGGCTGGTCTTGAACTCCTGACCTCTTGATCCGCCTTCCTCGGCCTCCCAAAGTGCTGGGATTAAGGTGTAAGCCACTGTGCGCAGCCTCAAAATGGCTTTTATCCAAAGGACAAACACTAACAAATGCTAGCGAAGAGGTGGAGAAAAAGGAACCCTGTACACTGTAGGTGGGAATGTAAATTAGTATAGCCATTATGGAGAACAGTATGAAGTTCCCTCAGAAAACTAAAAATAGAAGTACCCTATGATCCAGAAATCCCACAGCTGGCTATATCCAGAAGAAAGGAAATCAGAATATCGAAGAGATGTCTGCACTCTGTGTTTATCACAACACTATTCCCAATAGCCAAGATTCGAAAGCAACCTAAGTGTCCATCAACAGAAGAATGGATAAAGCAAATGTGGTACATATACACAATGAAATACTATTCAGCCCTAAAATGAATGGGATTCTGTCATTTGCAACAACATGGATAGAATTGTGTTAAGTGAAATAAGCCAGGCACAGAAAGACATTGGTGGGAGCTAAAAATTAAAACAATGGAACTCATGGATATAGAGAGTGCAATAATTGTTACATAGGCTAGGAAAGGTAGTGGGTGAGGGGGCATGTGAGGATAGTTAATGGGTACAAAAATGTAATTAGAAAGAATAAATAAAATCTAGTATTTGATAGCACAATAGGGTGATTGCAGTCAACAAAAAATGTATTGAATATTTAAAAATAACTAAGAGTATAATGGAATGTTTGGAACACAAAGAAATGATAAATGCTTGGGACAATGGGCACTCTCTTTACCCTGTTGTGATTATTTTACATTGTATGTCTTTATCAGTATATCTCATGCACTCCATAAATATATACACCTACTATATACCCATAAAAGTAAAAAACCTTTTAAAATTAAAACTTTTGAATTGATTCCCTAATTACTTCCTCTTTTACCCCACAACTAGAATTCCATTCTTTTTCTCATCTGTTTCTTTTACAACTGTTGGGAGCACTTAGAATTCTCTCAGCTTAGTACCTTTGATACTGGGGCAGATAATTTTAATCCTTTTCTGTCTTATTTCACACCCAGAGCACATTATTTTTATTTCCTTTTCTATTATTCTCAATAATAATAAAATTAAATCAAAAATAATAATCAGAAAAAATGAACAAGAAAAAAGTAACAGATATTTCCAAAAGAGTAAATTCTCTATGGTTTAGAGAATAGTTTGTATGTATTATTAAAATGACAAAATTGAAATAACTCAAGTTCCATTTTTTTTATTTTACAGGTCACTGTACTGTCATCGTTTATTTGAAATCTAAAGGTGTAATGCAAGAATATGCAAAACCAAAGGGATTGGAGACACAAAGAACATCTGAAGAGAGCTTGAATGACTCCCAACAGTCTCCCAAACAGTCTCAGAGTTACCATGTGCAGCACAGTCAGGGGAAGTCTGTCTAACTGGGCTTCTTTGAATTAACTTCCACATAGAATACATTGTTTATTAAAGAATAAGTATTTTTTTCTAGCTTAAATCTTGCATGTATATAATATTATTAAATCTCAATGGGAACCTCAGCAATTGTTTTGAAATTAGATCTATCAAAGATGTTTCTCAAGGAGTATTTTATTTTCGAATTGTTTAGAATTGCTGGAACACAGTGATAATAGTAGGGCAAATTGTAGCCAATTTGTTATTGTTATTAAATTGTCTATAGACAATGCACACTCTTGTCTGTACTGGGGAAGACTGCACCCTCTGCTCCACTCTTTGTACACTATGCGTCAGCTTTGACTTAACTATTTTTACTACATTTCTGTATTAGATTCCAAGTTCCAAAGAGAAGGTACATTGGATACTATCTTCTTCCCTAACCTTATATCCTTTTGCTCCACATTTTATTACAGCCATGATGACCCATTTTACATCAAATTGATCAGATCATGAAATATCCAAATATTTGGTGAAAAATTATCCTAGGTGTTTCTGTAAGTGTATTTTTGGATGAAATTAACCTTTTAATCAGTAGAGAAAATTGCCCTCCATAATGTGTGCGGGCCTCATCCAATCAGTTGAAGACCCCAAAAGAATAAAAATATTGACTGTCACTTCCCTGAGCAAGATAATTTTCCAACAGACTCCCTTTGGACTTCATCTACACCATTGGTTTTCCTGAGTCTTGAGTGTGCTGGTCCACATTGCAGATTTAGATTGCCAGTCTCCATAATGCATGAGCCAATTATAACAAATCACTTCACACACAAATTCTATTAGTTCTATTTCTCCGGAGTAACAAACAGCTTCTTAAAGGTGCCACTTGACAGAACTTTAGTATAATTGTTCTACATAGATCTCACTTTCTTGGAACTATGCTAACTCTGTTGTTATTCATTAAAATATAGAACAGAGGCACACTGATTGACTTGACATATCACAGTACACTAGGCTAGTCCACCATATTGGCGGCATACTAATAGCACCTGTTGAAAAGAAGCTAGGAAATATTTTGAATACCTTAACAAGGCATGTTAATGAAAGTGAAGGAGAGATAACCCCATGAAGATCCAAGACCTTGCCAGACTGATAAAATTTTTCTGGACCTTGCTGATATACCCTATAAAATTAAATGGTCATTATAGAAAACAGTATGGAGTTTTCTCAAAAAAATAAAAATAGAACTTCCAAATGATTCAGTAATCCAACTACTAGGGATATATCCAAAGAAAATGAAATTAGTATGTCAAAGAGATATCTGTACTACCATGTTAATTGCAGCACTATTCACAATAGCCAAGTTATGGACTCAAACTGAGAGTCCACCAACAGATTATATATATATATATAAAATATTATATATGTATTATATATATAATATTATATATTATATTATATATAATATATATTATATATGTATTATATATAATATTATATATATTATATATAATATATATTATATTATATAGATTATATTATAATTATATTATAATAATATAATTATTATATTATATATAATATTATATATGATAATTCTGCTCCAGTCTACATACCTGGTGACTACTAGTTTTGAGCGGGACCCATAGGAAGAAAGAACTGTGAAGTAGGTTATATATGTGTATATATATATATATAGAATATATATATAGAATATATATAGAATATTATATAGAATATATATATTCTATATAATATTATATAGAATATATATATTCTATATAATATTATATAGAATATAATATATATAAAATGGAATGCTATTCAGCCTTAAAAATGAAGGAGATCCTGTCATTTGCAACAATGTGGATGAACCTGGGGAACATTGTATTGAGTTAAATAAGCCAGGCACAGTAGAATGGTGATTACCAGGGGCTGGGATGTTGGGCATAGGATACAAAATTTCAGTTAGACAAGAGGAATAAACTCAAGAAATCTATTGTAACACATGGTGACTATAGTAAATAACAATGTGTATATAATATCTTGAAAATCACTGAGTAGATTTTAAGTGTTCTCACCACAAAAAATGATTAGTATGGAAGATAAAGTGCATGTTACTTAGCTCGATTGAGCCATTCCACAATATATATATTTAAAAGCTAATGGTGTATTACAATAAACATATACAATTTTAATTTGTCAATTTAAGAAATTCATGGGAAGGTATGAACTTTGCATCCCCTAAAACTAAGAAAGTAATGGACTATTGATGAGCCTCATTGGATTTTGGAGGCCATATACTGCGTATGGTAATTCTGCTCCAGTCTACATACCTGGTGACTACTAGTTTTGAATGGGACCCATAGGAAGAAAGAACTGTGAAGTAGGTTCAGGCTGAGGTTTAAGCTGCCCTGTCACTTGGATTGTATTACTCAGCAAATTGGATGGTGCTGGAGGTATCTGTTGGATGAGGATATTTTGTGGTGCCCCTATCATACCCTGAGTCACAGAGCAAACCATTATAGTTGTGGAGCAAGAGGGGGAAAACTTAGCATTTGGCATATCTTCTGGAATGACACTGGGCCCCAATAAAGACTGAACACCTGACCGTGGACAACAATGGGTTGTCCATAACAAATTGAGTTCTATGAGGCATACATTTGGGTTAGTACAAAAACAAGCCATTTCATGATTGAAACGATATATTCAAGAGTGAATCCAAGCAGATCCCAGAGGGTAAAAATAACTTACATGAACAGGTTGCACAGGTTGCTATGTCATCTACCTATGTTGCACTGATGCCTCTCTCCTTGAAATTACACATATGAATTCAGGGGCTGGGCAGTGTATTGGATTGGCAGTATCATAGTTCAACATAATGTATTGATGATTACCAATGGTTTCAGTCTGTTTTGCTACTATAACAGAATACGCAAGACTGGGTAGAAAGGTTTATTTAGTTCACTGTTCTGCAAGCTGGGATATTCAAGGACATGGACCTGGCTTCTGAGGAGGGCTTTTGTGCTGCATCATAACATGGCAAAGAAGGTCAAAAGAGAGGCAGACATGTGCGAAAAGACAAAACCCAAGGGGCATCCTCACTTTATACAACCCATTTTGGAGGGAACTAATCCATTCTGGCAAGAATTAATTCAGTCTTGAAGAATGAGAACTCACTCACTAATGACAAAATGGCACCAAGTCAGTTATGAGGAATCTGTCCCCATGACCAAAACACCTACTGCTAGGCCACACCTCCCAACATCACTATGTTGCAGATCAAATTACAACAGTTTGAATTTTGGTGGGTATAAACCAAACCATAGTACCAATGAAAAATGGTGTTGCTTCTCTGCAATGAGTGAAGGGACTCAGGAAATTAACTGACAACATTTTTGGTGTTTTCAGGCTTGCAGGGCCCGTGGGAGCAAACATGCCTGACTAGGTAAAGCAACAAAGGCCTCTAACTCTTTTGGAGATGAAAAGCGGAGTCATAATACCAGGCAAGTCATACCACTTGACCTGCTTAAATGCTGGCCAAGAGTGAGATAAATCTAGAACATGTGGTAAAGAAAGGAGATTATGAGTATCTATCATGGCCTCAAGATCAGTTGCAACAGCAAAGAACTCATTCCACTCGTCATCCTATATTTTCTTTTGGAGAGGTTGAGGCTAGCCACCACCTTGATGTTTTGGGGCCTAAGGTCATGAATTATCTAAAAGCTACACATGACTGTATTGGGTAACTCTTGAGGTCCACCTCTCAGCTTCTATATTACTCTAGCCCAGAGATTCTCAAAATGTACTCCCTGAGCCGGTAGCCTCAGCATCACCCGGCCTCTATCCCCAGGTGATTCTGATGCACTCTGAAGTTTGAAAACTACTGCTGTCGCCATTTCTGTGCTAATCGACATCAAGCAGGTATAATTTGCCAGGACATTATTTGAGCATCTATTACATTTTTGGTTCCCTAATGGCAGTGTTTATATACTGGTTCGGCAGAAAGATCCATGGCACCATGCGTCTTATCTGGGGTTCCCTAGTTATAGGGACTCCCTAATGATGTGGTAACAATAAAAGGAGTGGGATTAAGATGATGGGTTTCAAGGTTTAAATAATATGCAGATATCTATAATAATGTCAGGCATTTTGAAATAACATGAGGAATTTCTTTTAAGTTTTATTTTTTTCTGGCGGAAGCTAGAGTTCAAGCATAGTTCTGGGGTAGAAAGGTGAGAATCAAATGCTCCCACTAACAACTTTACGCCATTTGAACATTCTTCTTCCATTTTAATTCTCCCAATAATGAAAACAGTCCAGTCTCTGATCATCTATATCATTTAAAAGATGACAATTTATCTAGATAAGCAAGTCATTTGTTTATTCTGTTAATAATTATTAACAGAATAATTAATTATTAAATATTAAATATTAAAATAATTAATTAATAATTATTAACAGAACAAACAAATATTTTTAACAGAATAAACAAATATAAACAAATTATAAACAAATATTTATTCTGCTAATAATAAAATAATTATTCTGTTAATAATTGAATAATAATATAATATAATATAATAATATAATAATAATAAATAGTCTGTTAATAATATTCTGTTAATAATAATAAATGACTATTTTCTGTTAATAACTAGCACCAAAAAATTATGCCATAACTCTTAAAATGGAGACAGTGACTTTGCTACAAAATGATAGTCTTAACCAAAAATCACAGTAAAATAGAGAAGTAATGAAAAATAGCATTTGACATACATTTTAATAAAATTTGTGGCCAAATACAGCAACAGAATTATTCTTTTTCTCAACTTTCAAGTTGCACCATAAGTACTTTACATTCCAGGCAGTCACTCTCTCCATAGCAAGCAATGATTACCTGAAAGATGTGTTGTCCCACTTGAGAAGATCCCTTAAGAGCAGCACAACCATCATTACAGGCAACCTGAAGACTCTCAGTATGTTCTACATTAGAGAATATCAGTTATGTGTTAATTAAAGCTATATATAGAGAAGATTACCTAATTAGGTTAACTGTATTCCAAGATCAACTTTCACTGAAGGAGAAGTTTCACCTGGAATTTTTACAAAGTTATTTAATTCTCCATTTGTTTGTTTAGGTATAAAGTAAAGGAAAGAATCAGATCTGTGGTGACATTTCCATCTCTTTTTGCAAAACAAAAGAGATCATTGAACATACATTTTATAGTAAACTTCCATTGGACAGCATAGGTATTTGCACTAATTAATTTTTATTATTCTCTACCATATAAGTAAATCACTTACTTTCAAATGTGAGGTAATCTGTGCTAATATTATTTACAAGTTTCTTATAATCATTATATTATTTGTGGTTTCTAATGAAAACATATGGTAGGTTAAAGAAAGAACTTTGGATATGCTGGGTTAAGTTTTGGGTCTTGATTTAAAAGAAAATTATAAAGTTGAAATTTTTTTTTTATTATACTTTAGGTTTTAGGATACATGTGCACAATGTGCAGGTTTGTTACATATGTATCCATGTGCCATGTTGTTTTGCTGCACCCATTAACTCGTCATTTAGCATTAGGTATATCTCCTAATGCTGTCCCTCCCCCCTCCCCCCACCCCACAACAGTCCCCGGAGTGTGATGTTCCCCTTCCTGTGTCCATGAGTTCTCCAGGCCCACACCTTTTCTAACTGCCAGTATACCAAAACTTCCCTTTAATAAATTATTTAAGAAGCAATGTTACTATTTTGCTCTTAAAATTTTTCATTCTGGATTACAAAGGAAGTAGACTTTTTTTTTCCTAAAGAGCCAAGTGGTCGTAACTATTGAAATTGGGTGAGGGGTTCTCATGTTTTCCTATTTTCTCTACTTGTGATAAATTTGAAAATTTAAATGATATAATTTTATGAGAAATATTAGACAAAGGAGATAGGACTAACTGCCTAAATAGTGTGCATATATCAATTACAAATGTGTAAAGTGATGGTGGTATTTATTTTTTTCTTTTAGTTCACAAATATTAATCAATTAGGACCATTGTGGGCATACAAACATATTCTATGTTCACTTTGTCTAATATTTTTTAACTATCATTGGAATAGTTTCTTATAAAACATATCTAAATAAAAGTTATAACCATGATTTTGTTGGTATTTAAAAATAATAAATACATGTAAGCCTAAAACAAAATATTTTTCATATTTTTTAAATAACAAAAATTATAGAATAAAGAAGAGAAAAAAACTTTTTATAACTTAGTGTTATCAACATTTTAGATTTATCTGCAAATATAGATTAGGTTTAGAAGAAGAGATGCTAATACTTTCTTTGTAGGAGCATAGTATTATTAATATAAACAGTATATTGCTTGCTTTGGACTGAATTGTGCCTCCCCACAATTCATATGTTGAAACCCTAACCCTCAATGTGGTTCTATTTTGAGATGGGGCCTTTGGCAGGTAATTAACTTTAGGTGAGATCATAATGGTAAAAGGTCCTCATAATGGGATTAGTGCCCTTATCAGAAAAGATCAAAGAGCTTGCACTCTTTCTCTCTTTCTAGCATGTGAGAAGAACAACAAGAAAACTGGGGTCTGCCAGAGAAGACGGAAGCCCTCACATTAAACTGAGTCAGGTGGCATCTTGATTTTGGACTTCCAAATCTCCAGAACTGTGAGAAATGAATGTCAGTTGTTTAAACCACCCAGTCTATGGTATTTTGTTATAGCAGCCCAAGCAGACCAAGACATTACTTTTCTACTTTTAAAAAATTTACACTTTCTGTAGATTAGCAGTCAGCTGAATATTGATAAAGAAAGAGTATATCATTTCAAAAATAAAAAATTGGTTTGGCAACATACATTTATCTTTTTATAAAATGGGAATATGACCCAAGTAACATGTGTTATCAGCCTAAGATGTATTTATTTTGTCATCAATGTAGTGCTAAGTAATAGTTTTAGTAATGTATGTTCAAAAATCTAGAATTAAACTTTCTACACACTGGGGCAGACCTGTACATTTTGGAAGACATTTAGGTTCAGTATCTTTGAAATATTAAGGCAGTTTCATTTATAACTTGAAGTGTCAGTTCCCATTGATTTATAGCCTTTCCCACAGATTAAAGATTAATGATTTCCAGGCATGAGAACATAGGAAAATTCTCTCTTTTTTGTCTTCAATGTTGCCTCTTTTGGAGGAAAGCTCTTAATGTTTGGTTGGTTTCCAATAAAAATCAAAAGGAGACAGAATCTGGCATGACAGTTGTTGTCCTGGTCATTGTTAAGAACCATGAAGGGTCTGAGATTTTATCCTACTTATCCACTAACAAGTAATCTGCTATAGATTCATAGAAGCTGGCAGAACACTTGAGACTCTAGGATCAGAGACAAAGGATTTTATTCCTGACAGCAATAGCAGCATCCAGAGTCTCAGCCTTTGTTCCAGTTCCTTGAACGCCAGTTCCCAAAAGTCAAAGCAAGCAGGGTCAGGTGATACCTGTGAACACAGTGGGTTGTGTTCCAGGACAGCAGTCTGAGTTTGGGGAAGCCAAATCTTTTATAAGAGGCAGTAAGCCTACCTAATCTTGGCCCCAGAGGGAGACATCATTATTATTCTATCAGACAGTGAACAGAGTGATCCTTTGTTTCTGAGAGAGACACTAGCTCTCATTTCCACCTGTTTGTTATCCAACTATCCCTGCAAAGATATTCCAGAGCAGACAGTCCATGCTTCTACTCACAAGAAGTACACAAATGCTAGAGACCCATCGCAAATTTTCTCCTCACAGAGATAAAATAAAAACATTAAGACAAAAAAAGAGTTTATAAAAATAACCAAACACACACACTATATATCAGGCAATGGACTAGGCTCTAGGGAAGACCACAAACATCCTTCCTCCTCAGAAAGTTCACGTTTTTCTCAGAGAGGCAAAAATAAGCTTAACACAAGGCAAACTTTCACAGGCCATCACAAGAGAGAAAAGAACGTACTACAGTGTGGAAAAAAATTTTGCCGAGAAAAATGAGGAAGGTGTCAAAAAATTTAGCAATTGCTATGTACTTACTGATGAGTAGGATTTTTTATACTTAAAGAAAAAATGAATGACACCATTCTGGGGGAATAAAAGATGAAATTTAATAGTGCTTTTTCTTTGGAAAAAGCGAGTAGGATGGCATGGTGAAGAGAGGCAGAAGATGACACTATTTTAATGTAACTTAGAGCTAGATTGTGGAAGTTTCTCAGTTTTATAAATCAAAGATTCACGATTGGGGTATGTGGGGTTTTCAGATTTGAAATGGAGATTATAGGGGAAGGAAATAAAAGGAATTTAGTTGCTTAGAGGAAAACATTTCTATGCAGAGATTCTCATGTCTTTTTATATTTTCCATCTGCAGGTTGAAAATAAGCTTTTATTATTTATTTATTTATTTGAGATGGAGTCTCATTCTGTCGCCAGGCTGGACTGCAGTGGCGTGATCTCGGCTCACTGCAACATCTGCCTCCTAGGTTCAAGCAATTCTTCTGCCTCAGCCTCCCAAGTAGCTGGGACTACAGATGTGCTCCACCATGCACAGCTATTTTTTTTTTTTTTATTTTTAGTGCAGACAGGGTTTCACCATGTTGGCCAGGATGGTCTCGATCTCTTGACCTTGTGATCTGCCCACTTTGGCCTCCCAAAGTGCTGGGATTACAGGCGTGAGCCACCACGCCCGGCCTGAAAATAAGCTTTTAAAATTATTTAAGGCATTCTTTAAGCAATGGAGAGTCATGTATGATTTTTATGCAGGACCAGATCTGTGGATTTTAAATAGTCATTAGTTTTAATGGGAAAGGACTAAAGAAGGGAGACGGTGGAATCCTTAGACAATTTGGAATCCTCTTCAACGGATTAAAGTGGATGAACCAATGAAAAGTTACATAAAATGAAAATGTCTTCATGTGGGGAGATGATAAGGAGAACTATTTTGCTTTGTATCATACTATAATAAGTCACAATTAATATAATGTTTTTGCTTTAAACATTTTTTCCTTCTTGCTGGAAATAGGTTCATCATAATATTTATTCACTGGTGATTTCTGTAAAATTTTAAATATATAAGCTAAATCTCAAGTGCAAACATTCACTTTCTTCTTCATTGTCCACAGCCTAAGCAAGGCCACCATTTGCTCAGGCTTGACAATGGCTTATCCACAACTGAACTTCTCTCCATTTGCTCTGGTTCAAGCAAAACTCAATCTAACCTTTAAAACACTAATAAGTGTATGTCATTCCTGTGCTGAAAACTGCTCTATGGTTTCTCATTGCTCTAAGAATAAAGGTAAACATCTTTAAAATGGGTGAATGATTTCTCTCTATCCAGATTTATAACCTCATCTCAGGCCATTCAGCTTCTTAGTAAAATGAATTAAAAGCACCAGTGGCTTTCTTGCCAATCTCTAAAGTGTGCTATGTTCCTTTGGGCTCTCAGCCTCCCTCATTTGCTATTCCTTCAGCTAGAAGGCTGTCCTCTCTTTACCTCCTGCTAATTCCTACTCTTTTGCCCCTCAGCTCACTTCCTCAGGGAGATTTTCCCCAATTTTCTTCTCAATCTTTATTTGTTACTCCTGTTTTAAAACCTTTACCTTTCTTTAATAACTCATACTAAGATTGAAATTTTCAATTACTTAGGTGAGTATTTGTTGCCTGGTAAATCCAGCCTCACTTTCTACCCTACTTAACCCCAATGCCACTAAAGCTAAACCTGTGATAGAGAAGACAGCTATATCTGCCATATCCCTAGACCTTGCATCATACTTGACACATGCTGAGTGTTCAGTAGTGTTTGGAATGAACATGGTCAAAGTGTATCTTAAGAAGATCAGTCTGGCTATCATTTGACTGATGAATGGGGGCAGATAGTATTGGAGGTAACGGAGGTGAGCTGGAAGGCTAAAGTGAAGAGTGATGAGAGAGGCTCTAGGACATTGATACAAGATGGTGTTAAGTAAAAAAAAAATTGATGCAACAATCACCTCCAAGCACACCAACAGGTAACCTGTGCCAGAGGTTATGGAATAGAAAGACTCACAGTGGAAACTGAATCACCACTTCATTAAGTCCATTTTAAACCACACAAGAAGAACTATGGGGAAAGTGATACAATAAAATAACACATTTAGAATAGGGAGCAAGTTGAGTAAAGAACCACACAATTGAATTTTTGGGGTATTCAATATTTTTATATCTTCTCTCTCTCTCTCTCTCTAACTCTCTCCCTCTCTTCCTCTTTCTCTCTCATTCTGCCACATCAGTCTCCCTTGCTGATGGTGAACCACGGACAGAAGGTGCCCTGAATCAATAGCAGACACTACCTCTATCAAAGACACTGAAAGATAAGTATGTGCAGTTAGTTGCAGTTTGCCAATTAGTTTGATGAACATTCAGGAATTTCATATGTGTTTCTTGGTTGAAGGTCACATGCATCAGAATGGGTTTAATCAATAGGTGACTGAATTAAGATCTCATGACTATTAGGTGTTATGTATATTTAGCACATTTTGAATATTTTAGTGCCTCTTGCAGGCTTAGTCTCAAGTACCTGAGGAATATTCAGTATCTTATGGTCCTGCCATTCCTCTCTGTGTTTAATACATATGTACTTGACTTGCTAACTACTTATGTTATGCTTTATATGTTGTATACTTAACTTACCCTTAACATATTGAATGAATTCTGCTCATGCCTTACCAGCTTTAGCTTACTAGCTTCATATTTGTACTCAAAACATATTAAACATTTTGCCTATGATTTATATTTGATGCTTATGTGATAGAGTTGAATGTTCTCAATGGAAATGTACGTTATGAAAGTGAGATAAAGAGTCATTTGCATCCGATTGAGCTGGAAAGTTAGCAAGATATTCTGATAAATAGGTTTGGGAGTGAGGGTGAAGAAGACAAAGATGTCAAAAATATTTCTTATGTTTCCAACTTGAGCATTTGCATAAAACTTACTGAGTTAGATAATATAGGGATTGATATAACGGTAGTTGAAACCATAATTGTGGGTGAGTGCTCCCAGGGAAAGCTGTGAAGGGAACCTTGAGAAAACCAAAAGTCAAGGAGTCAGGGGGAAGTATTTAATATAAATGAGACAGAGAAGAAAATGTCAGAATAGCTAGGGGATACCAGGAGAATGCCCTTGTATTGAAGCCAAAAGGCCAAAGTCTTTTTTTTAAAAAAAAAAAAAAAAAAAAAGAATGCTCTATCATATTCAACATCAAAATTAGGTCCAGGGTCAAAGACTTTAACAGACAACTCTAAATATATATATATATATATATGAAAGTTATATAAACATGTAAGAAGATGCTCCACATCATATGCCATCAGGAAATGCAAACTAAAACAATAATGAGATATCACTACACAGCTATTAGAATACTTAAAACTCAAAACATCGACAATGATATATATTGGTGAAGATGTGGAGCAACAGGAAATCTCATTCATTTCTAGTGGGAATGTGAAATGATATAGCCACTTTGGAAGACAGTTTGACAATTTCTGACAAAACTAAATATGTTATTTTCATGCAATCCAGCAGTGACACTCCCTGGTATTTACCCAAATGAGTTGAAAACTTATGTCCACACAAAATCCTGCACAGAGTTGTATATAGCAGCTTTAGTCAAAATTTTCAAAACTTGAAAGCAACCAAAATGTTTTTTAGTAGGTGAATGGATAAATCAACCGTAAACAGTTGATTTCAGACAACAGAATATTATTAAGCACTAAAAAGAAATGAGCTATGAAGCCATGAAACGACATGGAGGAAATTTAAATTCATGTTTCTAGGTAAAAGAAGCCACTTTTTAAGAGCTATCTACTGTATAATTTCAGTTACGTGACATTCTGTAAAAGGCAAAACTAGGAAGATCATAAAAAGTACCAGTGGTTTCTAGGGGTTAGAAGGAAAAGAGGAAGAAATAGGTGGGGAATAGAGGATTTTTAGACAGTGAAACTACACTGTATTATACTACAATGATGAATGTATGTCTTTAAGAATTTATCCAAACACATAGAATGTACCACACCAAGAGTGACTCTAATGTAAACTGTGGACTTTGGGTGACCAGAAAAATTAGGTCAAGTTTACCTGGACAAAAAAGAAAGTGCTCAATAGGTTGTGTGGTAGCCTGACTTATGGTGGAATTAGCCAATGTTTTATTCTTATACAATTCTTTCTTTCTTTTTCTACGTGCCAATGCTATGTATTGTTCCCAGTCTTAGCAAGTTTTAAGGGAAGAAGGGGAGCCACTTGAAGTGAAGTTTCTCACAGTTTTGTTTTGAAAGCCTAGATCATGGTAGATACCATAGATAAGAGCAAAAGTGAGGAAGTCTTTTGAGGACAAGGAGACAATGAGAACATGTCCACCAGATTCATAAAATTGGAAAGTGGATGAGTCCCTCAGTAGACACACCCTGCTCCCTGCCTTGTTTGGTGTCCTGTGGAAATCCTACACTTTAGAATGAATGAACTCAGAGATGCTGCACCCTAGGTACAGGATTCTCATTCTCAAAAATGATGTCTTGGTCCCAGGAGTAAATGATTTCAAAGCATCAGAGAATCTGCACTAAAAAGCTCCATGTCAGCTTGAACATGAAATTTCTTGTCTCTAACCAGTGTCACAGAAGACTTTAAAGGTCTCTTCAATGCAAGGTCCTGGAGGATCTTGCAAGATGGAGATTGATTATCTTAAGAGCTGAGTAAGATATGGCTTATAACTAGAATTAGGTTGATTTAAAGAATCAATGTACTAAATTAAATTGTGATATATTTCTTGTACATCTGAGTTTGTAGATCAAGATTCTTGTTTCTACAATTAGAGAATTAAGCAATTAAGGAGTCAATAGTGTAAGTTCAGCAGAGCAATGAGAAAGTATACATTGAGCAGAGAACAAGAAGTAAGAAAGTTTGAGAAAGGAGGAGAATAAAATTGAATGGGAGCTTGATAGCAAAAGAAAACTTGATTAAGTTTACTGGCTGAGAAAAATAACCAACAGACAGGGAAACACAGTGAGAAGGAAAAGGGCACAGAAAATTATCTGTATTTGCAAACACTATACATGTACAGACAATACTGTTTTTTCTTTCTGTTTAAGCCTCCTCACATTGAAGATGCAGACATCTCTAACTGGTCTTTTATAAGCTATCATTTAAATTTCTTAACTCCTGGATTTCCTTTGCTATTACAAGCCCATGCAACCCTAGCCTGTTCTCTCTCTCTCTCTATTCTTTTTCTTTCTGAGATGGAGTCTCACTCTGCTCCCCAGGCTGCTCACTGAAGCCTCCATCTCCTGAGTTCAAGCAATTCTCCTGCCTCAGCCTCCCAAGTAGCTGGGATTACAGACACCCACCACTACGCCTGGCTCATTTTTGTATATTTAGTATAGACAGGGTTTCACCATGTTGGCCAGGTGGGTCTCAAACTCCTGACCTCAGATGATCCACCAGCCTCGGCCTCCCGAAGTGCTGGGATTACAGACGTGAGCCACTGTGCCTGGCCAGCCTGCTCTCTTTCTGTCTGTCTTTAGGCTTTTCTCCAAAGATATAAGGTCAATTTAATTCAATTCAACTGATTTGACCTGTTGTATTTATTGATTGCCTGGCCACTGATTAAGCACTTCACCATCCTACTTGCTCTTCATCTGCAGCTTCTTCTCTCAGAGTTGAAAGGAATCATTCTCAGGCTGTACAGGTCTTCTGGTCAGTAGGAAGATCCCTCCTTTGATGGAACTGTGGATGAACCAATAGTTGTTAGGTTGCCTTTAGGAAAGGAGTCCCACTTCACTACTTTTTATGTAGAAATTTTGTAGACAAAGATACCATGTCTATGATGTGAAGTCGTGTCTAAGGAGTTCAGTTTATTATTTATTTGCTAATGAAAGATAAGGATTTTGTCAATGGCAATAAATGACAGTCCTCATTTTATTGCAGGGAGGGAGAGGGAGCAGATCTAAATATCTTGCTAAAACATGATGTTAGTTTATGTTTTTAATTTAAATGAGGGCATTCTGCAATATTTGGTCTGAGATAGTATACATTTATCAAAAGTCAATGGCATTGGCTCTGTTTTTCTTGTGTACTTGTGGAGGGGAAGTGCACATTTCATTTTTGGCAGCTGCTACAGCTAGGAATATGGAGATTCCTCTCCATGTGCACAAGAAACAGAAGTTAGGCCCAGTCAATCCTTGCTCAGGGACATACTGTGACCTAGACAAGTCCCTGAATTAAAATGTCCTTAACTACATCTAAAATGGGGTGACTAGTACCTATTCTGAAGAATTATTAACATATGCAGAACACTGAGTCAGGTGTCTGTGTTAAGAAAAAGTAGCTACTCTGGTTAATATTATCAGTCTGCTGCTAAATGGCAGCAGAACACTGAGTCAGGTGTCCGTGTTAAGAAAAAGTAACTACTCTGGTTAATATTAATTATCAGGTTGCTGCTAAACGGCATCTGCTACAGACATTTTGGAGGGAGAGGGTGAAGGGTAAAATATTTTCCATTATCTCCATGATCTACCCCAAATACTCGTTCCTGCTGCACTTACTTCATTTTTGTAAAAAGCTGGAACTGTCCCCACAAAAATAAACATAAACCCAATTCATTCATTTCTTAGTTTTGCTTTTTAAGCAAACACTCACATTTTAGTATGCCACAGGCTAGCTAAACATTGTGGAGTTTGGGAGGCTTATAGGGGTCAAGCAGCACCGCAGAGATTGGGTTAACATTAGGTTTATCTTGAACACTCAACTCAAAGGTTTCTAACACCTTAGTAAAAATTTCCCCAGACTCTCCACCCCAACACCTCCCAGTTCATTGATTTTTCCTTACTGTTGCTTCTTGTTACATATCTTGCTCTTGTACTGTCCCACTATATTATGTGGTTTACATGACTGTCCATCTACTTACATAATAAGCCCACAGACTTTGCCTTTGACCCTTACTACTGAGAAGATGCTCAATAAATGCATGCATCAATTCATAAATAGAATTCTGAATAAATTAATTAATACCAATGGAGAGGTACAGACAGGTTATGAAACTGTAGCCTAGTTCAGTTAGAGCAGGGAACCAGCCATCTTCACCTTCACAAGGACAACTTGAAGGCAAGCTCCAGGGCATGCATGCTTTAGGTGTTACTGGAAGAGGTTGCACTGAGGACTAAGAACAAAAGGGTGGGCATTTAGGGGGCACTGGGCTGCTTTAGAACCTTTTTTTTCCTCCTGGGATTCACTTTCCTACACTATGCCCCACCCTTATTCACCTAGCACTGATCCTGATAGCTTCCATTACCTGAGAGACTTTTATCTGCATAACAAGACATTTATTCACCAGGACTTCTCCCCTCAGCCTCCCATGACTTGTGCCACCACCTCCCAGAAGCCCCAAGTCCCTATTCCTTTCTGTAGCCCAGGATGCTATAGAAGCTTTAGTCACCTGATCCTTCTTCAAGTGTCATTTTGTGGAACTCCCATGCATGTGTACATCACTAAATATATTTTCCTCCTGTTAATCTTATGTCTTATATCAATTTAATTCATATTCTAGCCAAGAAACCTAGAAGAGTTGAAGGAAGCCATTTTTTACTCCCCTACATTAACTTCTTTAAACTTTAGTTCACTCACATGTATAATGGAGATATTTGTACAGTATTATGTTCCTTATAAGATTCTTATGAAGATGAAATCTGGAACATCTTAAAAACTGAACAAATGCTTTTGTTATTATTGTGGTTACAATTAACCCTTGAACTTGACTACTAACAGGCTATTGTTGACTGAAATTCTCACTGATAAAATAAACAGTTGATTAACATATATTTTGTATGTTATATGAATTATATGCTCTATTCTTACAATGAAGCGAGATAAAATGATATTAAGAAAATTGAAAGAAAGTGAAAATATATTTACTTATATATTAAGTGAAAGTGGATCATCCTAAGGTCTTCATCCTCACAATCTTCATGTTGATTAAGCTTTGGAGAAGGAGGAAAAGGAGGGGTTCTCGCTGTCTCAGAGGTGGCAGAGCTGGAGGAAAACTATATATAAGTAAACCCATGTAGTCCAAACCTGTGCTCTTTTTTTTTTTTTTTTTTGAGACGGAGTCTCGCTCTGTCGCCCAGGCTGGAGTGCAGTGGCGCCATCTCGGCTCACTGCAAGCTCCACCTCCCAGGTTCACGCCATTCTCCTGCCTCAGCCTCTCCGAGTAACTGGGACTACAGGCGCCCGCCACCACGCCTGGCTAATTTTTTGTATTTTTAGTAGAGACGGGGTTTCACCGTGGTCTCGATCTCCTGACCTCGTGATCCGCCCGCCTCGGCCTCCCAAAGTGCTGGGATTACAAGCGTGAGCCACCGCGCCCGGCCTCAAACCTGTGTTCTTTAAGGGCCAACTGTATTTCGATTTATGAGTTTTTGTTTAAAAGTCGACAACATCTTTTACCACTGGTAGTATATATATTCTTTCATATTCAACTTAGAATAGACTTTCTGTATTTGATTGGGAAGAATTTTCTTATGTCTTTAAAGAAAATATGGGAACAGAGGCAAGATGGTGGACTAGACCCAGCCAGGAGGAACATCTGCCATTGAGGGACTGGGACATCAGGAAGACTGGTGCACTCCGAGTAGGTCTTCAAACGGGAGGTATTGAGAGTGGACAGAGGGAGGATATAGGCACTGGGCTGAAGGGGGAGAAAACTGGGAACCCTGCACGGGGCTAGTGCGCACTCATTCCTGGCCCCTAAAGACTCTTGGGGAAGGGGTGACTTGAGCAGGCAAAGAGAAACCTGTTCTTACCATGTACCCCTGGAATCCTGGCAGCAGGAGACCCCACAATCCCTCTGGACACTTGAGCTGGCAGGGAGAGCTGCTTAGAGAGGTGGTAGGGGCCAGACTCCAACCTGTGCAGAGCCCAGAGGGTTTGATGTGAGAATATCTGCAGTGGAGCATGGCCAGGGATACCCATCCCTCAAGGCTTACCATGCTCCCCTAGGAGATTTTTAACCTTAGGGTGATCATTGGACCTGAAGATAGCAGGGCATTCTTGCCAGTGAGATGGGACCAGTCCAACCTGAGCACCTCTTTGTCTGTTGGTCTCTCCCAGGGTCCTAGCTTGCCTGTGCCTACTTGCAGTGCAGCCTTGGATGCCCAATTGGGGTGACTCCTGGGAACCTGCATGAGAGCTGCTGCACTGGCAGGATGCACCTGACCATTGGAGAGCTCCACCAATATGCACCAGCCCACTCACACCTTCCTCCCACAGCAGCCTCTCTCATGCCTCTTTGCTGGCACACACTCATCCATGGCCCCCATTGCTTTGCTGGTGTATGTGTGCACAAGTGGACCTCGCCTCTCGTCCCCAACAGGTTCCTGTGTGTGTGTGTGTGCACCCACTGTGCCACTGCTGATGGTATAAGCACACCCTGCTCTCTCCCTCACCATGCCAACATTGCTGATGCAAACATGCACATGGAGACTAGTAGGTCCACTCCCCTGCCCTGCATCACCATTGTTGCTGGTGCAAATGCATGCACAAAGGCCAGCGGCCCTGCATTTTCATTGCTGCCATAGCAAACCTGTGCACAGAGGCTGTCAGCCCCGCACTTACCAGTGCCCTGCCCCCACACCAAGACTGTTGCCAGTGCAAATGTGGACACAGATGCTAGTGGTTCCACCCCACACCATGCTACCACTGCTCCCACAGCCAAAGCCTGCACAGAGGCTGGTAGCCCTGTGCCCGTGCCCTGCCCGATCTCATGAGCATGCACCCTACATGTTACTGCTCCTGCTGGCATTTGTGAATGAGCCTGGATCCTGCTGCTACCACCCAAAGAAGTGCTTTGGCTGGTACCACCCACTGAAGTGTTGTGGCCAGCAGTCTGGGAACACCTTGACCTCTCCCGTGCAGCAGGATCCTAACCTCACAGGAACAGAGAACAAGGCAAAGGGCCCGCCAGCCCCACAGAGTGAGAACATGTAGCCCAGAGTGCTGAGCTGAGCCTTGGCCCTCTAAAATATTACTGAAATGAAGCCAGTTAACTAAACCTACCTTATACCACAATCAACCCACCAAGGATATGAAAATAAAAGCAAAAAAATCCCATCCAAAGGACAGCAACTTCAAAAATTGAAGAAAATCAGCCCACGAAGATGAGAAGGAACCAGCACAACAAGTCAGGAGGCTCAAAAAGCAGAGTGTCCTCTTACCTCTAAATTACCACACTAGTTCCCCAGCAATGATTCTTAACCAGGCTGAAATGGCTGAAATAAAATTCAGAATGTAGACTGAAACCATTATCAAGATTCAGGAGAAAGTTGGCCGGGTGCAGTGGCTCACGCCTGTAATCCCAGCACTTTGGGAGGCCAAGGCAGGTGGATCACGAGGTCAGGAGATTGAGACCATCCTGGCTGACACGGTGAAACCCCATCTCTACTAAAAAAAATACAAAAAATTAGCTGAGTGTGGTGGTGGGTGCCTGTAGTCCCAGCTACTTGGGAGGCTGAGGCAGGAGAATGGCGTGAACCCGGGAGGTGGAGCATACAGTGAGCTGAGATCGCACCACTGCACTCCAGCCTGGGCGACACAGTGAGACTCCATCACAAAAAAAAAAAAAAAAAAAAAAAGAAGATTCGGGAGAAAGTTGAAACCCAAGTGAACAATTCTAAGAAATACGTAAAATAATACAGGAGATGAAAGACAAAATGGCCATTTTAAGAAAAAAACAAACTTATCTGACAGAGCTGAAAAACTCACTTCAAGAATTTCAGACTACAATTGCAAGTATTAACAGGAGACTCGTCCAAATTGAGGAAACAATCTCAGAACTTGAAAATAAGTTCACCAAAATAACTCAGTCAGATAAAAATACATAAAAAGTAATAAAGAAGTATGAAAAAAACCTGAGAAATGTGGAATTATGTAGAGAGACCAAATCTATGACTCACTGGGGTCCCTATAAGAGAGAGAAAGCAAGCAACTTGGAAAACATTTCACGACATCATTCATGAAAACTTCCCAAACCTCACGAGAGAGGCCAACATTCAAATTCAGGAAATTTAAAGAACCCCAGCAAAATACTACACAAGAAGATAACCTCCAAGACAGATAGTTATCAGGTTTCCAAGGTCAAAATGAAAGAAAATGTTGAAGGCAGCAAGAGAGAAGGGGCAGGCAACCTACAAAGGGAACCCTCATCAGGCTAACAGTGAACCTCTAAGCAGAAACACTACATGCCATAATAGACTGGAGGTCTATAAATAATCAGCATTACTACAGAAAGGAAATTCCAACCAAGAATTTTACACTCAGCCAAACTAAGCTTCATAAGTGAAGGAGAAATAAGAACCTTTGTAGACAAGCAAATGCTAAGGGAATTCTTTACCACCAGACTTGTCTTACAAGAGGTCGTGAAGGGAGTGCTAAATATGGAAAGGAGAGACTATTACCAGCCACTACACAAACACATTTACATATATAAATCGGTGACACTACATGCCAATCACACAAACACATCTGTATAATAACAAACTAACAACATGATTCATAGGATCAAATCCAAACATATCAATAATATCCTTGAATGGAAATGGGCTAAGTGCCTCAATTAAATAAATGGCAAATTGGATATAGAAGCAAGACCTAACAGTATGTGTGGTCTTCAAGAGACCTGTCTCACATGCAGTGACCCCACAGGCTCAAAGTAAAGGAGTGGAGAAAAATCTGTCAAACGAATGGAAAACAGAAAAAAAGCAGGGAGTTGGTATTCTAATTTCAGACAAAACAGACTTTTAAGTGACAAAGATCAAAAAAGACAAAGAAGGGAATTACATAATGGTCAAGAGTTCAATTCAATAAGAAGACCTAACTATCCTAAATATATATGCACCCAACAGAGAAGCACTCAAATTCATAAAGAAAGCTCTTAGAGACTTACAAAGAGACTTATGTAACCACACAATAATGGTAGGATACTTCAACACACCACTGACCATGTTAGACAGATCACGGAGGCAGAAAACTAACAAAGATATTCAAGACCTGAACTTGACACTGGACCAAATGGACCTAACAGACATCTACAGAACTCTCCACCCCAAAACAAAATATATATATGCTTCTTATCTGCACATAACACATGCTCTAAAATCGACCACACAATCAGCCACAAAAAGATCCTCAGCAAATTAAAAAAACAAAACAAAACTGAAAACATACCAAACACATTCTAGGACCACAGTACAATAAAAATAGAAGTCAATATTAAGAAAATTCCACAATTCATACAATTCCACATTAATTAAACAATTACTCCTGAATAACTGCTGAGTAAATAATGAAATTGAGGGGAAATCAAAATCTGGCAGAGACACAACAAAAAGAGAAAGCATCAGATGAATAACTTTGATGAACATTGACGCAAAAATCCCCAACAAAATACTGGCAAACTGAATCCAGCAGCATATCAAAAAACTTATCCACCATAATCAAGTAGAAGTTATCCCTAGGATGCAAGGTTGGTTCAACATACACAAATTACTCAATATGATTCATCACATAAACAGAGCTAAAAATGAAAAGCGTGTGATCATCTCAATAGAAGCAGAAAAGGCTTTTGAAAAAGTTCAACATCCCTTCATGTTAAAAACTCAATAAACTAGGCACTGAAGGAGCATACTTCACAATAATAAGAGCTATCTATGAAAAACCTACAGCCAACATAATACTGAAAGGGCAAAAGCTGAAAGCATTCCCCTTGGCAACTGGAACAAGAAAAGGATGCCCTCTCCCACTCCTATTGAACATGGTACTGGCATTCCTGACCGGAGCAATCAGGAAAGAGAAAGGAATAAAAAGCATCCAAATTGGAAGAGAGTGTTTCAAACTATCCTTGTTTGCAGATGATATGACTTTATTTATAAATATTTTAGAAATATTTATTTTAAAATATTTTATTTATAAATCATATCATCTGCCAACAGGAAGAGCTTGCAGGGTTTTTTACATAAAATCTGTGGGCTTTTTCAGATAGAATCAGAGAGTCAAACTATCCCTGAATCACATTATTCGTAAACAGGGATAGTTTGACTCCCTGATTCTATCTAAAAAACTCAATAGTCTCAGCCCAAAAGATGCTTGATTTAATAACCACCTTCAGCAAGTTTCAGGAAGCAAAATCAATGTATGAAAATGAGTAGCATTTCTACGCACCAACAACATGCAAGCTGAGCACCAAATCAAGAACATAATCCCATGCACAATAGACATGAAACAATTAAGTACCTAGAAATACAATTTACCAGGGAAGTGAAAGATCTCTGCAAGAATTGCAAAACACTGCTGAAAGAAATCAAAGATGACACAAACACATGGAAAAACATTCCATGCTCATGGATAAGAAGAATCAATATTTTAAAACGGGCATGTTACCCAAAGCAATTTATAGATGCAATGCTATTCTTATCAAACTACCAATGATATTCTTCACAGAATTAGTAAAAAAAAAAATTTTTAAGATTCACAGGGAATGAAAAAGAGACCAAATAGCTAAGGCAATCCTAAGAAATAAGAACAAAGCTGAAGGCATGACATTATCCAACTTCAAACTATACTACAAGACTACCAAAACAGCATGGTACTCATATAAAAACACACATATAGACCAATTGAACAGGATAAAGAGCCCACAAATAATACCGCATACTTAGAACCATCTGATCTTCAACAAAGTTGAATTTGTTGAAAGCAATAGGGAAAGGACTCTCATCATATATAAAAATTAACTTAAGATGGATTAAAGACTTAAATTTAAGACTTCAAGCTATAAAAATCCTGGAGGAAAACCTAAGAAATACTCTTCTAGTCATTGGCCTGGGCAAATAATTTATGACTATGTTTTCAAAAGCAAACACAACAAAAACAAAAATTGACAATTGGGACCTAATTAAACTAAAGAGCTTCTGCATGGCAAAAGAAACTGCCAACATAATAAACAGACAACCTACAGAATGGGAGAAAATACTTGCAAACTATGAATCCAACGAAGGTCTAACATCTAGAATCTATAAAGAACATAAACGAATGTCCAAGCAAAAACCAACCCCACTAAAAAGTGGGCAAATACATGAAGAGACACTTCAAAATAAGACATATATGTGGCCAACAAGCATATGAAAAAATCCTCAGCATCACTATTCCTTGGAGAAATGCAAATCAAACCACAATGAAACACCATCTCACAGTAGTCAAATTGCTATTATTAAAAAGTCAAAAAATAAAAGATTTTGTCAAGTTTGTGGAGAAAGAGAAATGCTTATACACTGCTGGTGGAAATATAAATTAGTATAGTTATTATGGAAAGTAGTTTGGCAATATCTCAAAGAACTCAAAGCAAAAATTATTCAACCCAGTAATCCTATTATCAGATATATACTTAAAGGAACAGTCTACTGTAAAGACACATGCACATGTATGTTCATCACAGTATTATTCACAATAGGAATGACATGGAATCAACCTAAATGCCTATAAATGGTAGACTGGATTTTTAAAATTTAGTACATATACACCATGGAATACTACACAGCCATATAAAAGAATGAGATCATGTCGTTTGCAGCAACATTGATGGAGCTGGAGGCCATTAACCTAAGCAAACTAACGCAGGAATGGAAAACCAAATACCACATGTTCTCATTTATAAGTGGGAGCTAAACATTGAGTACATATGGACACAAAAATATGAGCAAGAGACATGGGCACCTACTCGAGGGTAAAGGAAGGAAGAAGAGGATTGAAAAACTATTTATTGGGTACTATGCTTATTAATCTGTATACCAAACCCCTGTGACATGCAATTTACCTACATAACAAGCCTGCACATGTTCCCTTGAACCTGAAATAAAAGTTAAAAAAATTAATAAAAAAAATAAATAATTTTTTCCTTAAACTACAAAACATTGCAAAAAGAAATTAAGGAAAATCTAAGTCAATGGAGAGTGATTGTGTATACACTGATCAGAAAATTCAATATTTTAAAAATAATTTTACCCAAACTGCTGTATAGATTTAATGCAATGTCAATAAAATCTTAAAGAGAATAATTTTCTACTCCCTCCAAAAATAATGTATTAATGATAATATAAATTATTCTTAATTGAACCCTACCTGTCAAACTTTGTGTAAACATCTTACGATGATTTATTCATTGACTTAATTCCATAAATACATGTAAATCATGCAATACTGGAGGCAGATTTCAAAAATAATTTTGTCACTTTTATGTAGTTAATGAATGAGGTTCAGAAAATGGCAAACTTCTTGAAATTCTAGATAGTATCTCCGGGTGAAAGTGCGTTTCGTCAGTTTCTCAATGGAGTCTATAACCCACTCCTCTCCCCCAAATGATTACAAATTGCTTCTCTGTAAGTACTGATTCAAATTATTTTTGGAAAAGAGCAACTTTCATTACGTGTACTAAAATAAATTAATTCTATAAGTAAAGAGTGCTTCAACCTCATGCAAATTTGTAGCTTGTTTGAATGGTTTTCAGGACAATAGCAACAAGCTCCTTTTTCCATACTTAACCTGGATCTAAATAATTAACAAATTCTCCGTGGGACGTTAAACATGCTTAATAATGATACTATTCTAAAGTAAATGCAGGGGCTGAAAAGGTTCTGTTCCTTTTCCAAGTTTCAAACCAAAATGGTTGGTGTTTTAAAACAAGGAGCATGTTCTTTGAGGCTGTGTTTTCATTATTAAGCTGTAGTTCATGGTCTTTTATTGTCATTTTGTCTGTATTTTAAGCCAATCCTGAAATAGCTTTTTTTTAAAGAATAGGGTTAAATTTAAGAGTTAGAACTTGCCAAAGATGACCAAAGGGAAGGGGAATGAAATTACTAGCTGCTAGTTGTAGCTTCTAGGCTGAATCTGTAAGAAGTGGATAAAGGACTTTCAATACTTCTTTATCTAACACACTTCCTGCAACTAGTAGTTAACGGATGTGTCAAAATTTTCTGTATTTCTTTCTCCATTAAAAAGTCAATTGTGATTGTTATTCTGATCAATATTTTCAGAGCAAACAAAACAATGTATCTAACTTTTAAAAATAATGTTTTATCATGAGCCTGATTGTCTGACTCATTTAATCTGGTGGTGAAAAAGATTGAGTTTGCCGTTATCTGAACTTTGTAGTGATGGCAATGGTCCTATTAGGTCTTCTGGGTCTCTCTTCTGTATTTTAGTGATGTGTTAAATGTGCTAAAAGTATCGTTGAAGGTTCCTTTGAATTCTGACATTCTGTGATTCTTTAAGCATTGGTTGTTGAGCAGGATCAGAGTTTTAGAGCTTGAAGTTATTTTTAAAATCATTTGTTTTCTAAGTACCAAGAGTTAACTTCTTGTCCAAAATTACAGTATTAGGAAGACAGCAGTCTCTGCCTGAAGTCCCAACATCTAATCAGATGCTTCTCTCCAACATGGAAGAACATGGGTTTTGTCACTGTGACTACTATGTGGAATTCATCCTAAAGATTATGCAAGGAAGCCTCAGAGCATGTTCCTTGCAGAACAGTGCCCTGGTTATAAGCACAACTCAGGTCACTAGGACAGAAATAAGGGCTGGCTTACGGTTGTGAAAGGGGTAAGACAAAAGCAAAAATGATAAAGCAAATCCTTGAAATAGAAAGAGTTGGGTTTTTATATTATTTTTGTCTACCTATAGGGCTTCCTTATGGTCACTTTATATTTCATTGAAAATTCCTTTATACTTAACATTTTTCAGGTGTATCTGATATCTCATACTCTACATGGACTCATTCATGCCTTTTAATGCAGTTCGTACATAACTTTGTAATAATCACCTTGTTAATGTAGCAGTATATTGGAGCATTTATTTGAGAGTAGGGTAAGATAAGAAGAGGAGGGAATCATATTGGAGAGATAGATGATAGGGAAGTGAAATGAAAATGTGAAGTCTATGATTACAAAGGTAAACAACTTCCTAAAGAAGTTTTAATAAATTTAAAAGAAAACTAAAAATACTATTATTGAAATCCTTTTTTGTCTTGTATCCTAACATTAAACATATATCTATCAATAATCTATACATGCACACGCACGTGCAAACACACATATATGCATATTAAAGAGGATAAACTGTGATTTAGAGATATAAATGCCTATTTTAAACTTTGAAATATCCTTAAATCTTCAAAGTAATTTGTGATATGAGCTTTTATTCGATAATCTCATCTTTTTCATTTAATATTGTTTCAAATAATATTTTTCTATCTCATCTTTGGCCATCTTTGAAGTGTGTGACTTAAGTATGTTTTAAAAAAGGTACTATAAAATGGAGACATATATAAAGACCTCACACACACACACACACACACCCCACACAAAAATATAGGAACACTTTAGGGAGAGAGGAAGCATTTCCTGAATATGGTCCTTGTGGGACAATGATCTCAATCATTCATTCTTATATAAATGGGCAGCTTTTGTTATTTTTTTGATAGTACATTAAAAAAATCAAATCCAAACCTAGTCTCCTTAATGGCTGGATGTGAAATGCAGATTCATAGCATTTATCTTTCACACACAAGCTATAAATTATTTCCATTCACAGAGTTTTTATAGATCCTTTTTTCCAAAAAAGAATTTTTGTGTCCAAACAACAAATTTAGTAATCATTTACCAAACTTTGAAAGTGGTGTGACTATTAGAAAATAAAGGAAGGTGTTCAAGACCCTGGTTAAAAGCAAATGTCCCTTCAGCAAGTGGGAAGTGTTGAAGTGTAACAATCAATGTGTAGAGTCTTGAATAGTTAAGAAACAGGGGCCCAAAGGGTGAGCACATCTAGTTGTGCTGTTCTCCCATTAACGACCCTACCATATGTCTAACATTTAGCTAATTTTATTTTCAGAAGGTATAAGGTGCCAAGTCATCCACCACATTGGTACGTTTAAAGAGCTGAGGTTATTTTACCTCTTTGCTTACATGTGAAAATCAATACATAAGCTCACCCGTTAGGTTTCAGTCAAGCCTGAACAACTTGGGAGTAGGGATACAAAGTTTATTTGTGGTCCCATCATACACAATAAAGATCCTGTAGTGGTTATTTTTCTATCGCCTCTGCTTGACCTGAAATATTTTAATAGGATCTAAAATATCTCATGATTGACCTTCTACTGTCAAATAGCAATCAAGATGCTGTGTTTAAAACTGACTTTAAAGCAGAACACAATTTGCTAAGCAATATTGAATGAAATGCAAATTTCTCAGTAGTTGCTAGTAAAATAGTTGTTAGACTGTTCAAATATAAGCTTAAAATATGAAGAACAAGTATGGCATTAAGGGAGGATGCTTAAGTCTTTTTACTTTTCAGGGGAAATAATTCAAATCTTCAAAGTTTGGTTACCTTTAGACAGGTGTTTTAAAATAAATATATGTGCATCTATACTATTAACTTAAAATTATGTAGTCTCATATTTTATATATTACATACTAAGTAAATTCTGAACCATTTTATGCTACCAAATGGTTATTTATACATTGTATACAATTCTATCAAGTTGTACATTCATAAAGTACGTATCTGAGGGAAGTATTTATTAAAAATATAAATGATCTACTCAAAATCCAATGTCAATATATTTTAAAATAAATTTGGAGAATTTATATTATGCCATATTTGGTAGGAAGATAGGAACCTAGATATTTTATGTGCTTAACTCTTTAATATTTTATGGTTCAAATATTAACTAAATGGTATATAATGTATAGATTCCAGATTTTCAGATACTCATCAGCCTTTTCCCTCTAATTTTATAAAGATTACATAATGTTTGAGATTTGGATTGCTCATTTTACTGAAGACTATGGTCAGCGTTAGGTTAATAGAAATAGTGTAGCCTGACTGCATACAGTAAGTTTTGAATCTGCTTATAAAGACATGTAAAAGTGCACCCTGCTAGGAACTCTACTATTCATGCTGAGGTTTAAACACTGGAATTGGGTTCCCAGTGGATTTTCACTTTCACAAGTACTTAATGCAGCTTTAGGTGTCTCAGGGGCAATCTGAACTAGCCACTGAATATCCTTTTTAAGGGGAGTTAACAATGGCTTAGTTCCACCTCTCTTGAAATACAGGATTCATGTTTTTCTCTCTTAAAATTTAGTGTTCCTAGAGACAGTCGGGAACATTAGAGAATAAGACTGTATTTATCCATCCCAAGCTAGGTACAATGTAGGTGAGGGCAATCCAATGTTCCCTGCAGTGCTTTGTCAAAGCTTTTTAACCCTACGCTGAAAGGATAACCACTTCAGAGTGGGGTTACAATTGAAACTCCAAACCTATTAAAAACTTGGGCCTTTACATTGGTGTAGGCTTTTGATTATAAAAAAATTCTATGGACTTTTGATGATGTACACTTCTGTACTCAAGGTTATATTGTGAGCCCTGGACTTATTACAGGTGCAGCCAATTCTAGGATTAGAACCCAGACCTTAGATCCTTTCTTTTTTGAAAAGTATTGTGATTGTATTTTGGGCTAGAAGAGTTATGGGGAGAACCAACTCAAGTAAAACTCATAAAGTACACACATAAATGATGCCAGGAATATATTTGTCAGGAATGTAGAAAAGTTACACACAGGATCTAATATCTCATGTTAAAATAATTGCACACATGTATGTACATACGCAAATAGATCATATAGGAGAAGTCACGATATCATTGCATTTTGGTAATTTAGAAATTTTAAAAAACACTTAGAATATGTTAGTCAGGATAAGTAAGATTATTTATGCTGTAGTAACAAGCAACTCCCAAATCTCAATGTATTTGAACATACTTTGTTTATTTCTCCCTCACAGAAGCCCTGAGGACCCTGCAGGCATCTGTCTTCCATTCTTAGTGATTCAAGTTACCCAAAATCTCAACATAGGTTTTCTCCTTTATCTCCATAGTAAGGGAAGAGACAGCTTGGAGTCTCCCATGGATAAATGAATGCATTCACCTGGAAATAATACATCACTTCCACTCATGTTTCATTGGCCAAAGAATATCAAGGGGATGGGGAAGTTCAGTGACCACTCTCTTCCACCCCCACCACAAACTGAAGGAAGAGAAGAACTGGAAATACAGGTGAGTAACCTAAATGTATACTACAGAAGAGCTGATAGAATCGTAGGTGGGAAATCCATGAACTCTTTAACTACTGCAAACATATACACTGTGTTGCTGAATTAACAAATATAACTAATTTTGAATAAGAGGGATTTTCTGAAATTATTCTCAATGATTTCTCTCTAAAAATCAGTAAAATTATGATTATAAAACCCACACAATATGCATATTTATAAAGTACTGTATTTCATCCAATATTTAAATGACATTTCAATATATAAAAAAATCCATAGACTAATTTCATTATTGTCACAGGCAGAATATTATATTACTTGAAAAGTGCTCAATAAGATTGATTTGTGTTCTCTGTGAAATGTAGTCTCCACTGACCACTTGCCAGGTTGGGTTACAAGAGCCTTTCAAACCACAAACTGTGCTGTGGTCTTTACAATGCAATGCCTGGAATGCTTACACTAAGCTCTGAAATACTACAAAATATCAATGGCCAGTTCACAGCCAATACCAATCCAGGCAGAAGCACTTTGCTTCAAATCGTTTGAAGTAGCTATTAGTGTAAATCAAAGATTTTGTGTATTCTCATTTTTTCTATACCCTTCTAGAATATTCATAAACAAATTGCACATCTCTTGCATTCACTGGAAAAAATCACCACTTGGTAAATCTTTAGCTACCATAATTTAATCCCCCGCCCCCTTTTAAATAAACCCCATCAATACCATTTATAATTAATGAAAGGTAGGATGATTCCTGGATGAAGTTTTAGTCCAGACGTCAAATCGATAATTCTGACCATGTCTGTTTCATTATTGACAACGTCTACCCACATTTACTCTTATAATTAAGTTTTAGTTCTACTTCTAACTTTTCTCAAGTGTTTGAAATGGCTATATGGTGTTCTTAATTTCAGCTGCTGTTTCATCTTTCTCAGTAGGTGCCTATTTTATTGTTAAAGGTCATACTCATTTGTCTGCTCCAACAAAGGCAGCCCTCAAAGTTGGCTGTGGTTTTGACAGACAGTGGTCCCTATAAGTGATGGCCTTAAGGACAGAGCTGGCACTGGGAGACAGTCACCACAGCAAGGGGAATAACAGATAACAAATCATGCCACTATTTTTCCTCCTGGCGTGATTGACGACAGCACAGCGGGTGTAACTTTTCAATGTCCTCAGATTAAAAACCCCTCAAACAAATGAGTTCTGAAAATACTGTCCAGAGGCATTACAGGGAGCTGTTGGACTCAAAATACTCTTTAAAAAAAACAGGTTTTTTTTAAATGGACAATTTATGGCCACTCAATGCAATTATCTAATTTTCAGTGATACTTTGAATTTGACACGCACAAAGCTCAGCTATAGATTTGAGGGGCTGTTGCTGAACCAATGTAAAGCTTTCAGAGGGAAGTATGCAGGTCTCTGCAAGGCCTATCAAGCGGCATTCTAAAGAGGAAATTTGGTATTTGTTAAGGCATGATATGTATTTCAGTGTTTACGGATTATTTTTCAAAGTATTGTTTGCATAATATTTTAACTGATTGGTGGAAATAAAGATACTCAAATGACCAAGCTGGGGCTACATGGTAAATCACCTCTGAATTTTCCTGGTCCATCATAGGAATATACAAAGCAGTGCAGAATAAAATACAAACATTTCCACTTAAAATGTTATTTCTACTTTTTCCTAATGTATTGTATTGTCTAATAAGTTTTTGATATGCTGCAAAATGAACCTATCTACCTGATATAATGCATGAATTCTATAATTCTTGTTTAAAAAGTGCAATTAGACATTTTTTTCTATACTTATAATTATGTAATATAGTTAAGTATAACATATATACTCATAATTTTATGTGCGCATATAAAATGTTATGTATATGTATCATTAATAAATATAAACCATGAGAAAATAATAATATTTTTCTGGAAGTTGTAGTCATTTTAGTAGTTTATGCCTATGGAGCGCAGCTTGGTGTAAATAATGATTATGGGCCTCAGTCCCAGGAATTTTGAAACGAGGCTTGGAATCCGCATTACTACATGTCCTAGATGACCTAAATATAACCTACCCTAGCTATAATCTGGGAACCACGTGAGGCACCTTAGGAGTTGGATTAGCATTCCTGGGTCACATGATTCTGCACAGATTCACTGGCTTTGTAGCCAGGTGGATGAAGGTTCGAATCTTGGTGCTGAGTCTTACTAGCTATGTGGCCTTGGGGAAGTTAGTTAATCTCTCAGTATTTTAGGTTTATGGGCATCTACACTGGAATAACAAATTTTATCTCGAAGAATTATTGGAAGACTAATGAAGCTGCCAAATGAATGCAAGTGGTCTTTACTTGCTAAAGATGAAACTAAAATGCTTAAAACAACACAATCAGGAGCTTGGATTGAAACAAACTTTTTTAGAAGATAAATGGATTCTCCCACCTCTACCAGTTCCACAGCCCCAGGACTTTGGCCCATATACATCAATGAGGTCATCTATCCTCAGTTTGTAAAACAGGAGCTGAGATACTTCCTGAAACAACCATAGACCTAAATCAAGTCTAGTTGTCCAGATATTAGCCATTCTCTTAAATCTTGTCCTTTCCTTCCGGTTCTGGGTAAAACTGGGCCCTTGGCAGGCACTCATTCAACACACTTACTCAATCCCTACCACACACCGAGGCTCAGAACTTACTTCATAGAGGATAAGATAAGCCAGAGTCTCCATGGACTAGGAACCATTCCAGATGGAAATAGCACTTGCTTTCTTCATCTCACATCTCCAGCTTTTCTTACAATATGGTGTGGGAGACTTTGATTTCTGGTAGTGCCTCTGTTTCCTCAGCTTTAAAATCATGATAATAACAAGACTGACCATTGTAATAAGGACTAAGAAAAGTTAGTATATGTGAAATGTTTAAAGCAGCATCTGGCAAATAGAAAGTGACTTGCCCTAGGTCACACTGATGAAAAATGTTAATGGATTGCAACCCAGGTGCTGGAGTCTAGACATTGCAACATTGCTTTTGCTAAACTTGTTTATAACTTCTGTGTTCTTCTCCAACCATATAAACTCCAGACGAAAGAGCAAGCATTAAAATATCTGAAGTTATATAACTAGACATATAAATGCCAGGTGATAAACACATTTTAAAATAAAATGAAAAATATTTAAAATTTTTATTTGTTTTGTTTTTAAGTAGGTAATGGATGTAAACAGTAAAAACGTTAAAAAGTATATTAAGGAGGCCGAGGCGGGCGGATCACGAGGTCAGGAGACCCAGACCACGGTGAAACCCCGTCTCTACTAAAAATACAAAAAATTAGCTGGGCGTGGTGGCGGGCGCCTGTAGTCCCAGCTACTCAGAGAGGCTGAGGCAGGAGAATGGCGTGAACCCGGGAGGCGGAGCTTGCAGTGAGCCGAGATCGCGCCACTGCACTCCAGCCTGGGTGACAGAGCGAGACTCCGTCTCAGAAAAAAAAATATATATATATATATTAAAATATGTACCAGAAAACCTCATTTTTACTGCTGTTTTCTAGTCTTCCAATTTTTCCAACACAATGGCCAGCATTATTACTACATTCTGAGTTCCTTCAAGAGATGCCCCACAATTATACAGCATATATGTGTATAGATGATCACCTACTTAATTAAATGGTAGCATACTATACTCACTCTTCTGCCCCCCTCTTGCACTTGACTTTCTTTATCATTATTGTCATAAAATTAACATATTTTTAAAATAGAGAAGCATATGAGTAAAAAGTAAACGTCTTTCCTTCAATCTTCTAAAAGTAACAACTATTAAAAAATTAGATGGTTTTAAAAATTGTCTTTACAAAAAAATTGGAATTTTGTAATATCCCTTTTCTATTCCTTGCTTATATTTAACATTGATAACGTTTTCTCAAACTTATATGTTCGCATCCACCTTATTTTTATTTATTTATTTATTTTTTTAGACAGTCTCACTCTGTCGCTCAAGCTGAAGTGCAGTGGCATAATCTTGGCTCACTGCAACCTCCACCTCCCAGGTTCCAGTGCCTTTCATGCCTCAATTTCCTGAGTAGCTGGGATTATAGGCATGCACTATCACACCCAGTTAATTTTTTGTATTTTTAGTAGAGATGGGGTTTTGCTATGTTGGCCAGGATGGTCTCAAACTCCTGGCCTCAAGTGATCTGCCTGCCTCTGCCTCCCAATGTGTTGGGATTATAGCCGTGAGCCACCATGCCCAGCCTATCCACCTTGTTTTTTAATGACTGCTTAAAATTAGAATTTAGTGTATGTTAAAATGTTTATATGCTCTTACCTATTGGTGGACGTTGACGTTGTTTCTAATTTTTAAAAAACCATTTTATGGGCTGGGCACGGTGGCTCATGCCTGTAATCCCAGCACTTTGGGAAGCCGAGACAGGTGGATCACTTGAAGTCAGGAGTTCAAGACCAGCCTGTCCAATATGGTGAAATGCTGTCTCTACCAAAAATACAAAAATTAGCCAGGCATGGTGGCGTGCGCCTGTAGTCCCAGCTACTTGGGAGGCTGCGGCAGAAGGATTGCTGGAACCCAAGAGGCGGAGGTTGCAGTGAGCCAAGATTGCGCCACTGCACTCCAACCGGGGCGACAGAGCAAGACTGAGTCAAAAAAAAAAAAAAAAAAGAAAAAGAAAGAAAACCTGCCATTTTATGTAATGCTTCATTTTCTTTATCTCTTATATCTTTTTTTTAAATTTTACTTTAAGTTCTGAGTTACATATGCAGAACATGCAGTTTTGTTACATAGGTTTATATTCATTTTTGTAGGATAGATTCCTGGATAAGTGAATCCTAGGTAATAAGGTAGACCAAATTTCTTTTCAAAAACCTGTACCAATTTACAATGCCACCAAAATTGTAGGAGAAAGTCTATTTCCCACACTCTTGACAACATTGGACTGTTTCAATTTTACAAGTGTAGATTTCACTGATTCTCAGATGCACTTTTTTTCCCCCATTTTTAGCGGCTCCAAAATTTGAATATGTCTTATAACCAATGACATGTAATAGTTTAATTGGCAGCATGTTTACTTTCTCCATGACATAAAATCATGATTATGTCTTTTAATTGAAAGTACCTTAGATTCAATAAAATGTGGTATTTTCTAATCTAACAGCTGGTGAAAATCAGATCTTAATGGTGTTTATGTTTTATTTTATTAATTTCTAGTAAAATTGTGCATTGTTTCATATTTATATTTTCTAGAAGTAATTTTTAATGAATTATAAATACTTTAAACTATTTTTTATGGTAAATATAGGGAAATTATGCAAAGGAGCACAGTGTGGCTGACAATCCTTGCAGAGCTAGGTCCATTAAAAACTTACGGTGACCCAGTACCTTGTGATGACAAGTCTGTTTTCAATAAGGGGATCCATTTCCACACAAAGATGACATATATCTTCATAAAGTCTATTTTGCTGGGAAAAAAGACTTCGCAAATTTTAACTTTTTAATTGACAAAGTGCATGTTCTTCAGGGAAATGTTGGCACTCCTCTCCTTCCCAAGAGAGAAAACTTTGTGTCCTAAAAATAGCACTTTTTCTCAAAGTTACAGTAGACCATAACACAGCTATGTTTACTTGCTTTTTTCCAATACTGACAAAATACACTGCTGCTGTTTTTTTAAACCTTTTATTCCTGAATATGACACCCCAATTATTATCTTGTTCACCAATTGTGATGAATATATATCTTATGAAGATGTCTGCTGCTTGATTTAAATCAACACTTCTCTCCCTGTTTATACCACACATGCTTTTGGCTCAGTGATTCCCAACAGAGGGCAATCCCTTCCTCACCCCACACCCCCAAGCAGAACAACTGGCAATGTCTGGAGACGTTTTTTATTGTCTTGACTGTGTGCGGAGGGCAGGGGGCTACTGGCCTCTAGAGGGTGGAAGGCTGGGATGTTGCTAAATAGCTTACAACACACAGGACAGCTCCCTAAATTATTCCATTTAAAATGTCAGTAGTGCAAGGTTAGGAAGCCCTGCCCTAGAGTTTAAGTTTTAAGATGGCCTTTACCTGCAAATCACAGTCTTTGGAATTGCAGTGTGATTTGCTGGGGTTTCTCAATACCTACTACCCTGTTCCCTACACCCCCAGCCCCCAGCAAACACCTGGGTGATGTGTGACATATTTTTATTAACAATATTTTCCTGGGGGAATGATGTGGGAGGGTGTGGACAATGACAGTATGCCTATAATTTGAGAAGAGTTCCCAGGTAATTTCTTTATTGCCCCCTCCTCTCAACAGTTGAGTTACCACTATAATTTAGAAAGTCTGAAGACAGTGATTGTCAAAGTGCTTTGATTTACATCCTTCTCCATCTTCTCCCCTTCCGAAGATTTACCACTTGTTTGTCCATGGCTGCTTTTGAAAGATATAAAATGTCTCAAGCTAGAATTTTCTACTCACAAAATAAAGCTTCTTTTGTTATGTAGTGATGTTGGAAAAAATAAGTCGTAAAATTTCTGAGAAGGTACTTGTATATTAATTCCATGGTATTACTCCAGGAATTTGGACAAATAATCTGTTCCTTGGTAAATATGGATGACTTACAGAAAGTCAGTTTCATTTGATATTAAGCACTTTTACTTAAGCACTTATTTTGACATCCCCAATCCATCTAGTCTATGGAATAAGTCATACGTTTTAATTTCCAAAATTTGGATCTTTGGTCACTTAGCATTAATATATTTATTTCTATTATGTATAATACATATTATTCACTCATAAAAATATATATTCTCTATATGTGTAATATATGTCTGTGATAGTATATATAATATATAGGTATATATAATATAATAATGTCTGTGATATCATATAGAATATGTATGTTCATTCTTATGGTTATTTCCTGCAAGCCCCAAACCCCTGCACTCCTGCATCAAAGCAGTAAATTGCTGCAGCCAACCCTATGGACTCAGAATCCAGTGATGCCTCAGATAGAGGCAGTGCTGACCACAGATATCACATCCCTCCCTCTTCACTGAGCACAGATGCCACCCACGTTCACTGTAGTCTGCCAACATTTTCTCTTTCGGTTTCAAATGTGGCAAGAAGGGAAGGGCTGATTGTGGTTCTGGAAAGAAAGAACAGGTTGAAAGGGCGAGAGATCTTGGCAGTAGTTACTCCTTATTTCTGCCCTGTTTGATAGCCTTTCTGCCTGTTTTCACAAGCATATAGTGTGTATTTGGTTTTCCAGCTGCTACTTTTGGAGTTCATCTTCATCTGTTTATGTATAATGGGTACCAACACTTTCAACATAGTTATTAGAAATAGTTATTTTAAAACACTTTCAAGTCATTTGAAAAATGTCCTACCCCTCAAGTAGGGCCCACATAATATGCAAATATCAATTGCTTTGCTAATCATTATATTTATGCATATTTTATCTTAATATGTGATCATTGGGACAATAAAATAATATTAAATAAAAATTTGGCAAGAGAAATAAAAAATCTCTGGTAACAAATAGCATAGAAGGCAAAAGTATTTTACAAAGTTGTTTTCAGAGAAGTGAAAGTGGCATCTCAATGAAGCTTTTCAAATATGACTTACCAGAATGGCTAGTCTGAGTCCCTCACAAAACTATTGACATGTTTTCCATTGAACAGGAGGGTAAATTGTGAATCTTAAAATGCTGCAACCTTCACTTTGCTTCTTTTCCCCACTTTTCATAATCAGTGACAATCCGTTGTATTTTCTGTGCATCTCAACTTAAATCTAAATAAATAATATTTTACATTCATATTGTTAACTGCAATTAAGATATAAGAACTCTTCTCATTTTAGGCATTTGTTTTTATTTATTCTCAAGTATGCCATCTGTTAGAATTGAAAAAAAATAGCAACATATGGATGAATTCTTTGTGTTTCTCTAGATATTTCAGAATCAATATGTTCCAAAATATGTTGCCAACTACATGTTTTTGATTGCTGGTGCTTACATTTGGGTCTATGAATTAACATGCAGACAATAAAAGGTAAAACTTCAGCTCTTGCAGGAAGTAGTTTATGAATTAATACTAAAAAACATGCAGCTTGTATATTTCAAAATAACTAGAGGAGTGGATTTAGAATGTTTCCAATAAAAATAAATGATAAATATTTGAGGTAATAGATGTCTCAGTTACCCTGATTTGATCATTACACATTATAGGCTTATATCAAAATATCACATGTACCCCATACATATGTACAGCTATTATGTACCCATAACAATTTTTAAAGGTAAAAAAATGTAGCATAAATTTATATTTTCTAAAATCAGGTCAATAGTAGAGTAATTGGAAATGTTGAACTGTATGCTTACAATAGTTTTTAAAAAGTATATTTTTGGTAATGATATCTCTAAAATTATTATAAAATCTTCATATCCCTTTTGATCACTAAAGAGAGATTAGATTGCACCTTGCATAGTTTAACATAACATGAATACTGTGTTCTAATCTGAAACTGGTAATTGAAGTATGGTGTAAAAGTTGGCACTCGGTTACCTATTAGGTTGAACCAAATAAAATTGCCATTTTTTGTAGGTTAAAAATGATTTAATATTAGTAATTTCATATGGATCATACTAATTTAATTTTTAATGATGTTTCACCTTACTGACCATTTTAAGGAAGTGGTTTTATATTTTATTACTTTAAGATGTTTATGTTAAGCTAGTGTTATGCATAGCATTCTAAGGACCAAAATGACTTCTTGTCTCACTTAATATAATTGTTAGCACCAGGTCCACATATCCTCTATCCTAATGTGTCTAAGGTATTCAGCATAGAACCTCAAATGCTCACAAAGCAATGACAGCACAAACACATACGTGTAAATAAATTAGAGAATGAGTATAGCCAAACTGCAAGTGGTATAAATTATATTTTCTTTTTTACCCAAAATTTAATCTGGGGATAGCAAGGGTGGACCTATACATGATTAATTTCAGCACACAACTGTTAGCATTGGCTTACTTTTTCTCATTTTGGAGTTAAAATATTGAGAAAATCAATTTTGAAAATATATGTAAACAATAGATACTGGTGAGTCCAACAAATATTTATTGAGTGTCTACTCTTTCCCAAACAATTTTATATGTATAGAGGTAACACATGAGACACATTTATAATTGTCTCCTCTGAACTCGTATTTCTCTCCTTGCATAATCTCTCCCCTGAACTTGTAATTTCAGGGGAGAGATAAACACATGTACATGCTTCAGTATAACATGATAGGCTTTGTTATTAAGAACACAGACTTTGGCACAATGTCTGAGTTTGAATGCTAATTCTGCTACTTAAAAGCTCTGTGACTTTAGGCAAGTTCCTAAATGATTTGTGCCTCATTTTTGTTATCTGTATAGTGAGTGTAATGATAATATCTATCTCTTAGCATTATTGTGAGGAGTCAGTAAATTGATATAGGCAAAGCACTTAGTGTCGGCCACAGTGCAATTGCTAAGTATTAGCTGTTACTATTATTAATAATAAGACACTGTAAGACTAGGGAATATTTGCTTTTCCCATATCTAATTGTTCGTAGGAGATAAAATATTTTTGGACCCTTTTGATTTAGCTGGAAGGCCATACACATTGCAGCCAATCTATGCTGGGTTCAAATCTTTATTACCTCCTACCCATGTGAGTCTTAATTTTCTTATATGTAGAAATAGAAATAATACAACCACAATTTTATGGTTATCCTGAGTATTTAGTGAGATAATGTTTGAAAGGCAGTCAATAAATAGTAGCTATTAATATTTGTTAGATTAAAAATCCATTCACTCAACTATATCCCCCAAAGAAAATAAGGAATACTATAAAAAATGTTGTGTGGTTACTCATTGAAATAATTTTATTATTCTTTTAAAAATATAATTCAGAGATTGGATAATTCTCAACATTAAATTTCATTCAAATGTGGTTATTACCAAGTTCCCTTTTTATCTTTATAAAAATAGTTTTCCTCCTTTATTTTCATACTATTATATAAAAATTTTTACAAACATAAGAGATCATCTTATTTTTGCATTGTAGAATGGAAGCTGTCTATACAAATTTGTAATGTGATAGAGTTTATTCTAATTTTGCTATAAGTTTCATGGAGATATTGGAGGCTTGTTAATAATTAAAAAATTTTACTTCTTCAAGTTACAAATAAGTATTACAGTAAATACTTTCCAATCTTTATCTGACATGACATCTTACCAATACAGGCATCACAAAATAAATAATTTATGAAAAATATTTATTTAAAGAGCTGTAATTTACCTTGCATTTACCATATGCCATTCATCCAAGTAGCAATATAAAATATTCATTAGAGAAACTCATTAAAACAAACTTCTATACAATGAGGTGATGGGCCAACAAAAAACATCAATCATAGCAAGGCTTTAAGTTTTTATTAGTGCATACGGGCACACTAATATTTCAAAGTAGAAAATTATGAATATTTTGCTCTGCCTCTGAAATGACCAGGCTGATACAAAGACAAATTTGATAAGAGTGTAACAAAGACAGGATCTGGTTTTTCTTCATTTGTTTTCATTTTAGTCAAGAAATCAGTGACAGTTCACTGAGATTTATTTTATTAATGATGAATCAACCTGATGTTATAATTAATGGGAAATCTATAGCTAATCTTGGAGGAAAAATAACTAGGCACATAATGATGTTTAAACCTGGCATTACAGAACTCTGAGCTGCTGTCTCTTGACTATGTGAGTGGTAGGCAGAGCATTTGCTGTGAATACCAGCGACACCCTAATGCACTTTGAGGCCCATGAGAGAATTCCAGCCTCACTCATGCCTAAGAAGTAGTGTTGACAAAACAGTACAACGTTGGACTTTTAAAAAAAAAAGATTCTACTCACACTAAGTAACTATGTAATTATTGCATTGTCAATTTCAAACATACACACACACACACACACACACACACATTGCTTCACAATTCTAGTGAAGCTCTTAAATATGATAGTATCAGAGTTCCAGAAAAATAACAAACTCAAATCACTACATGATGGGATTCACATAAGCAGCATTGTATTCTTCTGGATCTCCCTCCATAAACTAATTCACAATTCATTAGGAAGTTCTGTTAAATCTCTGCTTCACATTCCCTGCCCTTCTAGTACACTGTTGATCTGTGATTAAATGTTCTAATAAAATTAACTGGCTTTGCTACAAACAGAACATCTGGAGCTATGTTTAATTTCACGTCAAACATACACAGGAAACACCTGTCTAGGTGAAGTAATTTTTTTTAAATGACATTAATCCATCTGTTTTGGAAAATGGTGTCATGGTTGTCACATTAAAAGGTAATATCAACAAACACAGAAATCCTGAATTGCTTTGGAGCATAAGTTTTCTAAAATTAACAAAAAATTGCTTATCTAAATGTTATCGTGTCAGCCTTATTTTGTGCTGAAAAACAGGAGGCCTTCTTCTTTAACTCAGCAACTTTCAATCCCTGCGCTGTAAAACTTCCAGATGTTCAGTTAGTCCCCGTACTTAAAAGATTAAAACCACGGGTGTGATTCTTTATCTACGTATCTGTGTCAAAAGCAAACTGACACCATCCACTAATATCCTCATGTGACAGGTAGATGTTAGTTACATGCATTTTTAAGTATGCAAATGTATGCATAAATTATTTTTATGTGATACCGGTGAGCAAGCATATACTTTTTAGAATTTAAATGTTCACAAATGTATAGAGTTTGCAGTGGCTTCTGATAGAAGGTAGGAGCACACAATGGAAGCCTGATGGAGGAATTGGCTGGATGTTATTTACAACCTGTTTTTCCTTTAATTTGGTCTGTTTCAAAATTCTCAGCTTATTGGGCTCCAAAAATGCTTTCTGTAAATCTTCTTTCCAATTTTTATTTCCTTGTGAGGGACAGGTGGGCTGCCCAGACAGTAGTTTTTCATGACAGCTTAGTGTCTTAATTATTTTGTGAAAATCATACTATTATATTTTCTTCTTTAAAAAGCAAGGTTGCTGAAGAGGTGAAAAAGCTAAATGACTTGACCAGGATCACCCCACATAGCCTGAAATGCAGAATATATTATGCCAGTATGTATAATTTTTTTTTTTTTTTTGAGACAGAGTGTCACTCTGTTGCCAGGCTGGAGTTCAATGGCGCGATCTCAGTTCACTGCAACCTCTGCCTCCCGGGTTCAAGCGATTCTCCCTGTCTTACCCTCCCAAGTAGCTGGGATTATAGGCGCCTGCCACCAGGCCCAGCTAATATTTGTATTTTTATTAGAGGCAGGTTTTCACCATGTTGGCCAGGCTGGTCTTGAACTCCTGACCTTAGGTGATCCGCCCGCCTTGGCCTCCCAAAGTGCTGGTATTACAGGTGTGAGCCCACCGCACCAGGCCAAAATGTTTTTAATATAGGTGTCCTTTGCAAACTTTTCCATTAAAGTGCATACAAAGGCAAACTATGAATTCTCAGTGGGGTTGGGGAACAATTGGTGGGCAAGTGAGAAGTCTGAAGGCACAGTCAATAAGGCTTATCCATCTTGTGTTTTCCTATAAATTAATGTGAATTTCTAATTCTACTCCCTAATATTCTACATGCAAATGGGTGCTTTTTGTTGTTTTTCTTTTAAAAAGTCTATAAATAAAATTAATATTCCAGAGAGACATGCCTTACAACTCTGCCTTCTCCTCCACCACGGCTTTATCTATTCACAACATCCAGTTTGGTGTCCTCAGGGTGTAGTCACTGAAGGAAATTATAAAAAACAATTTTAAAACCAGTACGCCAGCCCATAGTTTTCTGGAAAATTGTCGATAAGCTTTTTATTTTAAAAATATGACTATAGGGCTGGGCGCGGTGGCTCACGCTTGTAATCCCAGCACTTTGGGAGGCCGAGGCGGGCGGATCACGAGGTCAGGAGATCGAGACCATAGTGAAACCCCGTCTCTACTAAAAATACAAAAAAATTAGCCGGGCATGGTGGCGGGCGCCTGTAGTCCCAGCTACTCGGAGAGGCTGAGGCAGGAGAATGGCGTGAACCCGGGAGGCAGAGCTTGCAGTGAGCCGAGATCGGGCCACTGCACTCCAGCCTGGGTGACAGAGCAAGACTCCGTCTCAAAAAAAAAAAAAAATATGACTATAGGATAAAAGAATGCAGATTTGTTAACTATGTCTAAGAATTTGTCACAGATAACAATCTGCAAAAATTTTAAAATTTTTTGAAACTTTAGTGTTTAACGCTTTGGTCAATAAATTATTGGTTACTAATTTTCATAGTTGTAAGTAACAGATTTTTATGCTGTTTATTTCTGTAGTAGCAAAGAGGCATAGCAGAAACACGAAGGTTTGGGCACACGGTTTTGGGTGAATTCTGGTAGAAGTAGTTAGAAGTTATTGAAAAATGGAGATCGAAAACATGTCTTATTACTAAATGATTATTTTGGCAGACTGGAGATATATAGGTAGGGACAGATTGACTGGTGAAGGAAGTAAAGGTAGTGGTATTGTACAGAATGACAATCAGTTTAAATAAACTGTGTCTGGTTGAAGCATGACAAGTATTGCTAAGACTAAATTGATGGTAAACTCTTGTATGGAAACTCTGTAATAGTGAGTGACATGTTATAGTCTCAAGAGCCCTGAGTTTTACTGCTTTATATCAAAACTTGTCCCAGGGGATGGGAGGAAGCTGGGGAGGTAGAATTATGGACCTTCTTCCCCATAGTTTCATAAGAGCTCTCTCTGTCTCTTTATCTCTCTCTGTCTTAGCCTCTCTCTAAATAGGTATGTTTTATATTATATATGTATATACGTGTTTATACATACACACACATACACATCTATATATATAAAACATTAGGTTTTTAGATGGGCTGGGTTTTTCGTAAGTGGTGTTCTGCTATAGGGTCTTTTTAACTATTGGTTTGCCCAAACATTTCTTTTTAATTGAGTACATAGGGTACTTTCAATTCCCCATTGCAATGACTCTGACTCTATAAGACGTAATAGTCTTCATGATTACTTAGTGATATGGTTTGGATCTGTATTCTCACCAAATCTTACATCAAATTGTAATCCCCAGTGTTGGAGGTGGGTCCTGGTGGGAGGTGAGTGGATCATGGGGGTGGATTTCTCATGAATGGTTTAGCACCATCCTCCTTGGTACTGTCCTCATGAGAATGAGTGCGTTCTCATGAGATCTGTTTGATTAAAATTGTGTAGCATCTCCCTTTTTGCTCTCTCTTGCTCTTGCTTAGGCCATGTGAAGCATCTACTCCCTCTTTGCTCTCTGCCATAGTTGTAAGTTTCCTGAGGCCTCCCCAGAAGACAAGCAGATGCCAACATCATGCTTCCTGTACAGCCTGCAGAACCATGAGCGAATTCAAGCTCTTTTCTTTATAAATTACCCGGACTCTGGTATTTATAGCAATGCAAGAACAGGCAAATACACTTAGTATTTTGATAATGAAATATATTACCGAAGTTGAAATTAATGCCTCCAAAAATAACTTTCACACCATACCAATTAACATGTAGTAAAACAGTATTGACTACTTAGGCTATAAGTTGACACATTTGTTCTGAAAGGGGCAGACCATAAATATTTTTGGCTTTGTGGGCCACTTGGTTTCTGTTGCAACTACTCAACTCTGAGATTGTAACAAGAAAGCAGGCATAGATAAAGGAAAAAAAAAAGGGGGGGGCATGACTATGTCCCGATAAAACTTTATTTACAAAAAGAGGCAGTGGGTTGATTTGGCAAGCTATAATCTACAGACCCTTGACTTAAACTACGGGAGTCTACCATAGAAACAGCAGTCATCATGTGAATAATATATATGGATCTCAATATGTGTAAACATTTCAATATTGTTTTAACTATATGCATGGTACATTATTCTTATACCATAAAAATATTATTTTTAAATTTTACTGCTAAATCAAGTGAGACCTGCTTAGTAGGGACCTCAATTTCCAAATCTAAGTAATAGATATAAAATAAATGAAGCTTTTAGGATGAATTTTTGGAATAATGCAAATAAAGTATAAATAAATACAAAAGATTATAAGTAACCATAACAAATTGAGCAAAATATCATGCAAAACATGAATCTATACACGAGTAAACAACTAGAAAAGGAGATCGGCAAGCTCTCATGAATTCCAGAATGATTTTTTGATGGCAGAAGCAAAAACTGATGAAAAACAATAAATGCTAAATTTTCTAAAATGGCATATTACTTAGGTTATTAGTTTAAATTCCAAGGAGAGGTGTATTAGTTGGGTAGCTATAGGAGCAAACAAACAATCCTTCATGTTGCATATGGTTATGGAGACATCAAACATTGTGGCAAATTCTAAATATGAGTCTCCTTTCTCTTGCCCATTGAAGGTGATGGTAGTCTTGGTGATAATTTGATGTCTCTTGTCTCTCAATTTCCATAATTCAATTATGTTTTATTAATCCCATGAGAGGGAAAACTAAACAGTTTTCCAGAATAAGACAAGTAAATTAATTTAGGAACTAAAATAATTGAAAATTGATGTCTAAAGGCAGTGATCCCTAAACTTGGGGAAAATCCACAAATTTAAGGACATCTCTAAATTAGAATATCTCATTAATATTATAACATCAAGACTTACATTCAGCCAAGTGGGTACCTCTTTTACAACTACTGCTCTGCAATACTAAGAGGCTAGGAAGAGCAAGTTCCAGACTACATCATTCTGTCTCTTTCCTCTTATCCCTTTTCATTCTGTACCTTCTGCTTGGAGATATATATATATATACACACACACATATATATGTACACACATATATATATACACACACATATATATGTACACACATATATATACACACACATATATATGTACACATATATATACACACACATATATATGTACACACATATATACACACACATATATATGTGCACACATATATATACACACATATATATGTACACACATATATACGTACACACATATATATATGTACACACATATATATACTTATAAATATATATATACGTGTATATGTATATATACACACATATATATATATACGTGTGTATATATACATGTGTATATGTATATATATATATATGCAGCCAACTCATCCTGCAAAAGTCAGATATATACAGCCATTTCTTCCTCCAGGACTCATTAAACATTATCTTCTTGTTGAACCCCTTCCTAGGACCTTCTTTCTCTTTAAAGTTAATGTTGATCAGTCTCTAATCTTTGAATCTTTTATATGGGGTTAGTGATGAATTTATTTTATATATGAGGCAATTGAATCCCAGAGAGTTTATATAACCTGTTCAGGGCCAGATAGCTAGAAAGCAGTGGAGCTGGCATTGCAAGCCAGGCTTATTTGACCTTGTAGTTCATGCTATTTCTCTCACTTCTAAGGGACCTTGCATACCAAGGTAAGCAAGTATGGATAGAATCAAAGTAGTAGGGCTCATGACTTTTTCCAATTATGAAAGTATTCAATTATGAAAGTAATGCATGCTGATCAAAAAATATATGGGAATATAGAAAAGTAAAAGAAGAGTAAAACTATGTTTCCACCAACTGTTTCCTTAGAATATTTTGCTATGCTAACTTTGCATACTTTGCTATTAATATATGTAATGAGTACAGTTTTGTTTTCTTGTTTTTTCTAACCTAACATACTATAAACAATTTGCATGTTATAAAATATTTTACATAAAATAATTTTCAATGACTGAATAATCATAATATGTGATCAAAAGAATATAGCATAATTAATTATTGAAAACGATAGTTATCCTCAATTTTTCCATTGTTAGTAGTGTTGCAATCAATATACATATATATCTCTCTCATGTTACATTAATTTTCTTAAGATCTATTTTAAAGATTGGAATTTTCCAGGTGCCATCTGCCACCCCTTTCTTTGACTAGGAAAGGAAATCCCATGTTCTCACTCATAGGTAGGAATTGAACAATGAGAACACATGGACACAGGAAGGGGAACATCACACACTGGGGACTGTTGTAGGGTGGGGGGAGGGGGGAGGGATAGCATTAGGAGATATGCCTAATGTTAAATGACGAGTTGATGGGTGCAGCACACCAACATGGCACATGTATACATATGTAACTAACCTGCATGTTGTGCACATGTACCCTAAAACTTAAAATATAATAATAAAAAAAGATTGGAATTAATGAGTCAGAGGTTATGAATATTTTTATGGCTCTTGATATAAAGTTTATACTCGAGCAAATACATGGACAGCACAGTTCCTGAAACATTGTAAGTACTCAAGTAATGATGTTTATATTTTCAAATTGCTTTCCAGAAAGGTCATAATAGCCTGCACTTCCACCCATGTTAAATGAGCATTCGTTTCACAATAAACTGGTGACGGTGACTTTTTAAATGTTAATAAATATTTAAAATATTTTTTAATTGATAAGTGAAAAAATGTTTCCATGATTATTTTGGATAAATTGTATAGTCCAGAAATGATCTTGAATCCCCAAATTTTTTGGTAGTTTCCTTTCTAATAACCATTGCTCATTCTTGAATAGACAAGAAATTGTCATACAAAATTTCCAATACACTAATTTTTATTTTAAAATATATCACTTGTCTGATTAAAGATATATTACTACCTGGAATATTAAATTTTAAGTAACTATAAAACCTCTCTATAAATTCAATTTTTATAGCAATTTAAAGACAGAAATAATTGGATACACTTTCTTATATTATTATTTAAATTGTATACAAAATTCACAAAGTTGTTTTGACTGTCTCTTAGTAGTAGAAGTGAATTAAAACTATCTTGTTCAAAATTATGCTCAGAAATTAACCAACGAATGTTAATTTCAATTTGCCATGGTTAAATATGAAAAATCATCAATATTCAGCAGTTAATTATACATAGCCTTATGTTCTTTGTTTACCAATTTGTTATTTGAATTTGCATGTAGTTAAGGTGTTTAGTGATGTTTACTGCCCTTTCATTATTTTTCAAATACGTTTTTTAGGAGGCACTTCTAAGATGGCCGAATAGGAACAGCTCCAGTCTACAGCTCCCAGCTATATCGATGCAGAAGATGGGTGATTTCTGCATTTCCAATTGAGGTACATGGTTCATCTCACTGGGACTGGTTGAACAGTGGGTGCAGCCCACGGAGGGCAAGCCAAAGCAGGGCGGGGTGTCACCTCACCTGGGAAGTGCAAGGGGTCAGAGAATTTCCCTTTCCTAGCCAAGGGAAGCATGAGTGACTGTACCTGGAGGAATGGCACACTTCTGCCCAAATACTGCATTTTTCCCACGGTTTTCACTACCGGCAGATGAGGAGATCCCCTTCTGTACCTGGCCCGGCGGGTTCCACACCCACGGAGCCTTGCTCACTGCTAGCACAGCAGTCTGAGATTGACCTGGGATGCTGGAGCTTGACAGGGGCAGGGGCAACCACCATTGCTGAGACTTGAGGAGGCAGTTCTATGCTTACAGTGTAAGCAAAGCGGCAGGGAAGCTCGAATTGGGCAGAGCTCACAGCAGCTCAGCAAGGCCTACTGCCTCTCTAGATTCCACCTCTGGGGGCAGGGCATATCTGAATAAAAGGCAGCAGACAGCTTCTCCAGACTTAAACATCCTTGCCTGATAGCTGTGAAGAGAGTAGTGGTTCTCCCAGCATGACGTTCGAGCTTCAATAATGGACAGACTGCGCCCTCAAGTGGGTCCCTGACCCCCGTGTAGCCTGACTGGGAGACACCTCCCAGTAGGGGCTGACAGTCACCTCATACAGGCGGGTGCCCCTCTGGGACAAAGCTCCCAGAGGAAGGATCAGGCAGCAATATTTGCTGTTCTGTAGCCTCCAGTGGTGACACTCAGGCAAACAGAGTCTGGAGAGGACCTCCAGCAAATTCCACCAGACCTGCAGCTGAGAGGTCTGCCTGTTAGAAGGAAAACTAACAAACAGAAAGGAATAGCATCAACATCAACAAAAAAGATATCCACAACAAAACCCCACCTGTAGGTCACCAACAGCGAAGACCAAAGGTAGATAAAACCACAAAGATGGGGAGAAACCAGAGCAGAAAGGCCGAAAATTCCAAAAACCAGAACGCCTCTTCTCCAAAGGAACACAACTCCTTACCAGCAAGGGAGCAAAACTAGATGGAGAATGAGTTTGATGAGTTGACGGAAGTAGGTTTCAGCAGGTTGGTAATAACAAACTTCTCTGAGCTAAAACAGCATGTTCTAACCCATCGCATGGAAGCTAAAAACCTTGAAAAAAGGTTAGACGAATGGATAACTAGAAGAAGCAGTGTACAGAAGAGCTTAAATGACCTGATGGAGTTGAAAACCACAGTACGAGAACTTCATGAAGCATAGACAAGCTTCAGTGGCTGATTCTATCAAGCGGAAGAAAGGATACCAGTGATTGAAGATAAAATTAATAACATAAAGCCTGAAGACAAGGTTACACAAAAAAAGAGTGAAAAGAAATAAACAAAACCACCAAGGAATATGGGACTGTGTGAAAAGACCAAATCTACATTTGATTGGTGTACCTGAAAGTGACGGGGAAAATGGAACCAAGTTAGAAAACACTCTTCAGGATATTATCCAGGAGAACTTTCCCAACTTAGCAAGGCAAGCCAACATTCAAATCCAGGAAATACAGAGAACACCACAAAGATACTCCTCAAGAAGAGCAACCCCAAGACACGTAAGTGTCAGATTCACCAAGGTTGAAATGAAGGAAAAAATGTTAAGGGCAGCCAGAGAGAAAGGTTGGGTTACCTACAAAGGGAAGCCCATCAGACTAACAGTGAATTTCTCTGCAGAAACCCTACACATCAGAAGAGAGTGGGGGCCAATATTCAACATTCTTAAAGAAAAGAATTTTCGACCCAGAATTTCATAAGCAGCCTAACTAAGCTTTATAAGTGAAGGAGAAATAAAATCCTTTAGAGACAGGCAAATGCTGAGAGATTTCATCACCATCAGGCCTGCCTTACAAGAGCTCCTGAAGGAAGTGCTAAACATAGAAAGGAACAACCAGTACCAGCCACTGGAAAAACATGCCAAATGGTAAAGACCATCAATGCTATGAAGAAACTGCATCAATTAACGGGCAAAATGATCAGCTAACATCATAATGACAGGATCAAATTTACACGTAACAATATTAACCTTAAATGTAAATGGGCTAAATGCCCCAATTAAAGACACAGACTGGCAAATTGGATAAAGATTCAAGACCCATCAGTGTGCTATGTTCAGGAGACCCATCTCACATGCAAAGACACACATAGGCTCAAAACAAAGAGATGGAGAAAGATCTACCAAACAAATGAAAAGCAAAAAAAAAAAAAAAAAGCAGGGGTTGCAATCCTAGTCTCTAATAAAGCAGACTTTAAACCAACAAAGATCAAAAGAGGCAAAGAAGGCCATTACATAATGGTAAAGAGATCAATTCAACAAGAAGAGCTAACTATCCTAAATATATATGCACCCAATACAGGAGCACCCAGATTCATAAAGCAAGTCCTTAGAGACGTACAAAGAGACTTAGACTCCCACACAATAATAATGGGAGACTTTAACACCCCACTGTCAATATTAGACAGATCAAAAAGACAGAAGGTTAACAAGGATATCCAGGACCTGAACTCAGCTCTGCAACAAGCAGACTTAACAGACGTCTACAGAACTCTCCACCCCAAATCAACAGAATATACATTATTCTCAGCACCACGTCACACTTATTCTAAAATTGACCACGTAATTGGAAGTAAAACACTACTCAGCAAATGTAAAAGAACAGAAATCACAACAAACTGTTTCTCAGACCACAGTGCAATCAAATTAGAACTCAGGATTAAGAATCTCACTCAAAACCACACAACTACATGGAAACTGAACAACCTGCTCCTAAATGACTACTGGGTACATAACGAAATGAAGGCAGAAATAAAGGAGTTCTTTGAAACCAATGAACAAAGACACAACATACCAGAATCTCTGGGACACATTTAAAGCAGTGTGTAGAGGGAAATTTATAGCACTAAATGCCCACGAGAGAAAGCAGGAGAGATCTAAAATTGACACCTTAACATCACAATTAAAAGAACTAGAGAAGCAAGAGCAAACAAATTCAAAAGCTAGCAGAAGATAAGAAATAACTAAGATCAGAGCAGAACTGAAGGAGATAGAGACACAAAAAAGCCCTTCAAAAAATCAATGAAGCCAGGAGCTGGTTTTTGAAAAGATCAACAAAATAAACACTTTATTTTGTATTAGTCTTGTATAGCAAGACTAATAAAGAAGAAAAGAGAGAAGAAACAAATAGACACAATAAAAAAAGATAAAGGAGCTATCACCACTGATCCCACAGAAATACAAACTACCATAGAGAATGCTATAAACATTTCTATGCAAATAAACTAGAAAATCTAGAGGAAATGGATAAATTCCTGGACACATACATCCTCCTAAGACTAAACCAGGAAGAAGTTGAATTTCTGAATAGGCCAATAACAGGTTCTGAAATTGAGGCAATAATTAATAGCCTAAAAACCAAAAAAAGTCGAGGACCAGACAGATTCACAGCCAAATTCTACCAGAGGTACAAAGAGAGGCTGGTACTGTTCCCTCTGAAACTATTCTGATCAATATAAAAAGAGGGAATCCTCCCTAACTCATTTTATGAGGCCAGCATCATCCTGATACCAAAGCCTGGCAGAGACACAATAAAAAAAGAGAATTTTAGGCCAATATCCCTGATGAACATCAATGTGAAAATCCTCAATAAAATACTGGCAAACCGAATCCAGCAGCACATCAAAAAGGTTATCCACTACAATCAAGTCGGTTTCATCCCTGGGATGCAAGGCTGGTTCAACATACACAAATCAATAAACTTAATCCATCACATAAAGAGAACCAATGACAAAAACCACACGATTATCTCAACAGATGCAGAAAAGGCCTTCAACAAAATTCAACAGCCTTTCATTATAAAAACTCTAAATAAACCAGATATCAAAGGAACATATCTCAACATAATAAGAGCTATTTATGACAAACTCACAGCCAATATCATACTGAATGGGCAAAAACTGGAAGCATTCCCTTTGAAAACAGGCACAAGACAAAGATACCCTTTCTTACCACTCCTATTCAACATAGTATTGGAAGCTCTGGCAAGAGCAGTCAGGCGAGAGAAAGCAATAAAGGGTATTCAAATAGGAAGAGAGGAAGTCACATTGTCTCTGTTTGCAGATTACATTATTGCATGTTTAGAAAACCCCATCATTGCGGCCCAAAATCTCCTTAAACTGATAAACAACTTCAGCAAAGTCTCAGGATACAAAATCAATGTGCAAAAATGACAAGCATTCCTATATACCAATAACAGACAAACAGAGAGCCAAATCATGAGTGATCTCACATTCACAATTGCTACTAAGAGAATAAAATACCTAGAAATACAACTTACAAGAGATGTGAAGGGCCTCTTCAAGGAAAACTACAAACCACTGCTCAAGGAGGTAAGAGAGGACACAAACAAATAGAAAAACATTCCATGCTCACGGATAGGAAGAATCAATATCAGGAAAATGGCCATAATGCCCAAAGTAATTTATAGATTCAATGCTATCCCCATCAAGCTACCACTGACTTTCTTCACAGAATTGGAAAAAACTATTTTAAACTTCATATGGAACCAAAAAAGAGCCCATATAGCCAAGACAATCCTGGGTAAGAAGAACAAAGCTGGAGGCATCATGCTACCTGACTTCAAACTTTACTACAAGGCTACAGTAATCAAAACAGCATGGTACTGGTACCAAAACAGATATATAGACCAATGGAAGAGAACGGAGCCCTAAGAAATAACACTACAGATCTACAACCATCTGATCTTTGACAAACCTGACACTCACAAGCAATAGGGAAAAGATTCCCTATTTAATAAATGGTGTTGGGAAAACTGGCTAGCCATATGCAGAAAACTGAAACTGGACCCCTTCCTTATACCTTATACAAAAATCAACTCAAGATGGATCAAAGACTTACACGTAAGGTCTAGGACCATAAAAATCCTAGAAGAAAACTTGGGCAATACCATTCAGGACATAGGCATGGGCAAAGACTTCATGTCTAAAATACCAAAAGCAATGGCAATAAAAGCCAAAATTGACAAATGGGGTCTAATTAAACTAAAGAGCTTCTGCACAGCAAAAGAAACTATCATCAGAGTGAACAGGCAACCTACAGAATAAGAGAAAATTTTTGCAATCTATCCATCTGACAAAGGGCTACTATCCAGAATCTACAAAGAACTTCAACAAATTTACAGGAAAAAATCAAACACCCCATCAAAAAATGGGCAAAGGATATGAACAGACACTTCTCAAAAGAAGACATTTATGCAGCCAACAGACTTATGAAAAAATGCTCATCATCACTTGTCATTAGAGAAATGCAAATCAAAACTGCAATGAGATACCATCTCACACCAGTTAGAATGCTGATCATTAAAAAGTCAGGCAACAAAAGATGCTGGAGGGGTTGTGGAAAATTAGGAATGCTTTTACACTGTTGGGAGTGTAAATTAGTTCAACCATTGTGGAAGACAGTGTGGCGATTCCTCAAGGATCTAGAACTAGAAATACCATTTGACCTAGCAATCCCATTACTGGGCATATACCCAAAAGATTATAAATCATTCTACTATAAAGACACACACACACGTATGCTTATTGCGGCACTTCACAATAGCAAAGACTTGGAACCAACCCAAATGCCCATCAATGATAGACTGGATTAAGAAAATGTGGCACATATACACCATGGAATACTATGCAGCCATAAAAAAGGATGAGTTCATGTCCTTTACAGGGACATGGATGAAGCTGGAAACCATCATTCTCAGCAAATTGTCACAAGATCAGAATACCAAACACCACATGTTCTCACTCATAAGTGGGAGTTGAACAGTAAGAACACATGGAGACAGGGAGGGGAACGTCACACACTGCGGCCTGTAGGGGGTGGGGGACTAGGGGAGAGATAACAGGAGGAATACCTAATGTAGATGATGGGTTGATGTGTGCAGCAAACCACCATGGCATGTGTATACCTATGTAACAAAACTGCACATTCTGTACATGTAAACCAGAACTTAAATTATAATACAAAAAAATACATTTTTTACTCTAGAGCTTAAGAGTCTTAATATAATTGATGTACATAAAATTTCTCTTGATTAAGGCAGCACTTATTTAAAGAAAAAGGTGGAATAGCTATAGTCTGTTTGCTTTTCTAGGTGCAAATCACCTTTCCCCAGACTTAATAATTCTACCATCAGTACATGGCTAATTTATCAACCAATAACTGTATTCTGAGGCATTATCTATATCATTTAGTCTTCTACATTTGAACTTACAAACTTATACTCCAAAGAATTTGATTCCATGTTAATCTATGGCATAATATTTTGATCATTTTTGTGCAATAAAGTCCTTCTTTTTTATGTGGGAGAAAAAATCTCCTGTCTAACACAAACAACATTATCTCTAAAAGTGTGATACATCATCATACATGCAAAACCAAGCCGAGGTAGGCCAGACTGGCAGATTAGATGGACCACTTCAATTTTCCATCAATCAAATTATAGTTTATTGTTCAGATGAACTACCTTAGGCAACACAAATCCAAGAAACTGTCATTTTGGAAACATTACATTTTTTTCCTTGTCACATTATAACCCGAGCTATAGTCATAAAAAAGAATGTCATACCATTACTGGATCATAATATTCCTTAATTCAAGACCAGCTAATTCACATCTTTAAAGATTATAGAGTATAGGAAATAATACCAGCCAACCATGTTGTTATTTTAATTATTTCCAAAATAATGATGATTCAAAAAATATTCAATTAAACATAGGGTGGTTGCCTAAAATGCTGGTTTAATAATAAGATTAGAGACAAAATTATAATTCTTGATTCATCTAATATTTCAATTGTTTCATGCAAAAAATAAAGTTTTAAAAATTTAAAGATTCCATCTTTGAAAATAAAATAATAATAACTTTCAGTTTTTAACCATTTTTACAACAGAAAAAGTGATTCATTGGTCAGATGAAAATTTTAACAAAAACAAGCAACAACAAAAATCTAACAGCCAAACATTAAAAATCTGATTACATTCTATCACCCACAAAAGTGTGTCAATACATTTTTCTGACATTTATTCTGCAAAGTTCCTCTTAGGTTGAGGAATTATCATAGATGCTGTTGCATTTTAAAATCTTTCTCTCGGTTCATCTTAGATGTCTGAAACAAGCTGATGGCATTTCTATAGCTAGAAATACTTAGTTGAATGCATGCAACAACGATGATTGCTTTTCTTTGTAGTAGAGGTATTACAATTTGGAAAGTGAGGAGGGAAAATGACAAAATAAATTTTATTCTCAAAATACAATTTCTTCAAAATTGAATGAGATATTTGTGCAAGAATGAACCTGGTTAAAACCATGGTGGTTTCCAGTTGCTATCGACTCATATTTATACTTAAAATGTGTTCATGATTACTTGATGAAGGCATAAACATGCTCAAGAAATAACACTCATAAATAATACATGCTAAAGCCTGAAGATCATCAGACAAGTTATAAGAATATACCTCCCTCCACAAATGTATATCATTGCTACATTTCATGAAAGGCCATTTAATTGACTACCAGATAAAGGAATAAACCTGCTAAAAGAATAGATTTACTGTGCACTGAGGCAATGCATTTAAGAGGTCTCCACTGAATAAAAAACTAGTTCCATTGGCTGCGCTATGATATGTTCTTGAACGCGTTGGGACTTATTAACTGAACTTTTATGTGCCTTTTACGCATCATTTATTTTTGAAAAATCAGGAATTTTCATGATAGCAATTACTTAGGCACTAAAGTCATGCGAAATTCCTGTGGTTGGTACCACAAAATCCACCCCAAGAAAAGACCTTACCCTCTTTTTAACACCTCTGGAGTTTAGGATGGAAAAAAAGGAAGTGGAATAACACCAAAGAAGGTGTATATGGCTCAACTGAATGCTGTGGGTTTTCCTTAAAAAGGTAGCTTGAAGGCCTTACACTAACTCTTCTGTAGATTTTATTTTATTGGCATGGAAGTTAAAAAAAACCCAACAAATTCTTGAATGATTTTTTGCAAATATGATGATGATAACACCTAACACTTACTGAGAGTTTTCTATTTGCCTAAGCAAATTTGTAACATTTGTTTATTTGTACCATATTTGTGCAAATATGTCTATGCTTGGCATGACCATAAACATCTTCATTCTGTTCTATTTAGCCAAGATTTGTATTTGCCTGTTCTGCAATTCCTTCCCCGCATTGGAACTACAAAACCTATTGGCAATAAAGCTTTTTGGTTCAGCTTTGCTATAAAATTCAGAGTGTTTCTCAACACTATATAATTAAATGCAAATGCTAAGCTGTAATTATATTATGGATGTGACTAAAAGAGACTGAGGGAAGGAAATTCTTGGTTAAATCTGCTTCCACCTTGTTGTTTCTAGGTTTCCTGTGGTTTCATCTCTGCACTTTCACTCTGTATTTGATCCAAAGTAACTTTTAAAGGCCTCATTAAGATTTAACTGAATGTGCAGGTTTTCAGTCTTCCCTCTGCAGGGCCCTGGACAAGAAGGATGAAATAGCATTCCTCTGTTGATGCATTGCAAAGTTCTATTCCATCCCCCGCTACTTATATTTTTTAGTTATGGACACATAAGGGGTTGAATGTACCAGCAGAGACTCTGAGATTGGAGACTCTTTGTAAAGAGCAGTGTCTGACATGGCTTACTTGCAAATAGGATTCACATCATTAGACTTAGCCTTCATTTTCCTCCTTTCACTACACCTTAGTGTCTGCTCCTCATTCTCTCCTCTTTCCTTCTTCTGTGGCCGTTTTTTCCTACAAAGACAGGAGCAATATGTTGTCAGAAATCATAGTTACCATAGGAAAAAAAGGCACGGGGCAATTGAGAATTTAAATATCAACAGTTCTGATCAGCCTGACTTTTTATCTCCTGTACTGTGATTTTAAAGCTACTACTGGACTTACGTGAAATGTGTCATGCCAGGTTGAGCAGCTATTATTTCCCACTTGCCCAAATTTTCCCCTGAGGCTTGAAAGGACAAGACCTGGGAAACAGGCTTTCTGAAATCCCTGGGTTCTCAGGTGGCATCTGTAGGGTTGGTCTGATTTAGATATTTAACTCTTCCTAGAGTGCTAGAATTCTAGAGCTGATTGGAAATCTAAATTAGCTAGTGTGAGATTCAGAGTTGAGCCCATGTCGCACAGTCTTTGAGTGATAGCGAGTGACTAAAGCCTGGTCCTCTAATACTTAGTTTAGGGCTTATTCCCATATTACGGTAGTTTCTAAATCTTGGCCTTCAGCCCAGTGCTGGTGCAGGAGAAAGCATGCATTAATCCTCAGCTAGATAGAAAAAAAGGCCACAATAAGGTGAATTTTTCATAGAGCAGACTTCATTCCATAGTAAGAATGTCCTAAACTTTGATATGGCAGGGTCTGTTTTTGGGTGAAATTGTGGTGAAAGTCATTTATATTTCTTTTGCCTTTGTTTGTTTAAAATGTCTTTTCTTGGCAAAATTAAAATATTGGCAGCCCAGTGATGGAACTTATGTATTTATTTGAAATGTTGTTGCTCCATGAAATCTAAGTCTGGGAAACATTGCAGTACGCTGGCTTCCTCCCCCTTTCGAGTCCCAGGTGGGCATTGCTGGGAGTCTCTCTTTCAGTTTTCTTCTTGGCAGAATATGTCCTATGATTCTTGGCTGGAGGCTGTGGAAACCTCTATGGATGGAAGGTTAGTGAGCCTGGGGTTCAGACTCAGCTCTCACCAATTAAGGTGCCACATTTGTCAAGCCATTAGGCTCCCTGGACTTCATTTTTTAAATTATATCAAACAAATGGTGGTCAAGTTAACCTATGAGACTCTTTTAGCTCTCTTTCTCTTGTGTGTATGTGTGTTTGTGTGTGTGTGTGTATTTGTGTGTGTTTAGCATGTCCTGTTTTTGAGGCAGTGCTTGTGGACAAAAGTTTTATCAGTTTGGACTAAAGAAGCGTGGTGTAGACAAGTGGGGATTAGGGAGAAGTAAAAAGATAGAAGAATCAATTTTATTCCCACAAAGAAGGTGAATCCTAACTAACAACATGCAGACCTCTGAATTGTTTGCTATGTTTACTGAAGCACTCATGTCTGGTTTTGCTCCTTCCTTTACCTAAGTTTTGGTGCTCAGGTTGCTTGATATTTGAATGCATAAACTAAATCTGAACTTATGCACATGCCAAATTTGCTGGAATACATTCACTCTGTGTATAAATTGTTGCTTTAATTGCAAGGACACTGGCATTGGGGGCTAAGAGCTGGGTTGGGAATCCAGCGTTTTTAGTTTTTAGGTTGCTCCACATGAGCTGTCTAATTTTTAGACCTACATGGAGATACTGCCTTTCTTTGTGATGACTTTAATTATTAAATAAGGTTATAAACATAAACACGTATTGTGAACTGCAAAGAGCTATATATCCCAGTGGAGTGGGGGCAAAAAAAGAAACAAAGCAAAACCAAAAAAAAACTGTACATGTCAGGCATTTATTACTGTTTGTGATCTATATTTTATTTTACACATGATACACGTGATGGATTTATATTATATACAGAAGTATCTTTCTCTGTTTCACAATTTTATTAATGACTGCATAGTCCTAGGATCATCCTTCTTTCCTTCTTTCTCTTCTTTCCTTCTTCCTTCCTTTTAAAAATTTCTTTCTTTCTCCTTACTATGCAGACCCTATAAAATGTTGTCTATTTTTCATCTTTTGACTTTCTCACCTAGACTCAGGAGTCACTAAATACCCCTAGCTCATTTAAGCTTTTATGAGTCACCTTGTTGTCTGCAACGTAATCTCTAAGTCTCTTAGCAAGGCACATCAAGCCTTGTATAAGTTTACTCCAAAATATCTATCCATGCCTCTTCCTTGCCCTGTATTCTCTGACACACTTTCGAAAGTCTGCCTTTTTGAACACTTCGTTATAGGCTGAAATTCCTACCCTCTCACTTCATCTGACAAAGTCTTACTCATCCTACTCAAATCTGCTTTTCAGCTCTCCTAAGCTGTGTTAGTCTCTCATCTGTGAACCCCGTGCACTCGCCGCCCACCGACATTGCTATGTGGTGACACATGTTATACTGTAAATTTCTATGGTATCATTTATCAGAAGCTAGAAATCGTCTTATTAGGCTTTTTGTCTCTCATTGCCTATTAAAATATCTGGCAGACAGCAGATACTTAGTAAATGTTTATGGGCAAATACATACAACATCAGTAATGTTGTATATTTTGATGTTGTTGATATTTTGTCACTTAGTGCTGGTCTGGTAAAATTCAATTAAGATCAGGGTTTTGCTTATTATTATTGTTATTGTTGTTATTATTTTCCTTGTTTTTGTTTTTTACTCCCAAGCAATAAAATTGCTAAATTTTGAGAAATCATTTACAGTATAGTATATTTGATCTTATTTTTACTATTAAAACAGTGAAGTATGAGACATTGTTTAAAGTTCTCTAAATTATTCAACTGGACCAACTTGGCAACAATCCAACTGATGGCATGGTGAGCAATTTTCAACAGTAGATTTAGATTTCCATAGTAAAGGTGATCTTAACATCTCTTAAAGCTTCCCCTTTATTTTTAGCTGGAGTGTAATTAAATACATTATCTTACTTTTTATATGAACATTTCCTAGAAATTTCATGAAAAAGTAAAAAGAGGAGGCTAGAAAAAATTTTGCTTAATTCCCCCTGAAGATTGGCACAAGACAAGGATGCCCTCTTTCACCACTCCTATTCAACATACTATTGGAAGTTCTGGCCAGGACAATCAGGGAAGAGAAAGAAATAAAGTGTATTCAAATAGGAACTGAGGAAGTCAAACTGTCTCTGTTTGCAGATGACATGATCCTATATCTAGAAAACCCCATTATCTCAGCCCAAAAACTTCTTAAGCCGATAAACAATCTCAGCAAAGTCTCAGAATACAAAATCCATGAGCAAAAATCACAAGCATTCCTATATATTAAAACAGACAAGCAGAGAGCCAAATCATGAATGAATTTCCATTCACAATTGCTACAAAGAGAATAAAATACCTAGGAATACAGGTAACAGGGGAAGTGAAGGACCTCTTCATGGAGAACTATGAACCACTGCCCATGGAAATAAGAGAGATAACAAACAAATGGAAAAACATTTCATGCTCATGGATAGGAAGAATCAACATTGTGAAAATGGCCATACTGCCCAAAATAATTTATAGATTCAAAGCTATTCCCATTAAACTATCATTGACATTCTTCATAGAGTTAGAAAAAAACTATGTTAAAATTCATATGGAACCAAAAAGGAGCTTGTAAAGCCAAGGCGATTCTAAACAAAAAGAACAAAGCTGGAGGCATCATGCTACCTGACTTCAAACTTTATCACAAGGCTAGAGTAACCAAAATAGCATGGTATTGGTACAAAAACAGACACATAAACCAATGGAACAGAATAGAGATCTCAGAAATAAGACCACACATCTACAAGCACATGATCTTTGATAAACCTGGCAAAAACAAGCAATGCGGAAAGGATTCCCTATTTAATAAATCGTGCAGGGAAAACTGGCTAGCCATATCCAGAAAATTGAAAATGGACCCCTTCCTTACACCTTATACAAAAATTAACTCAAGATGGATTAAACACTTAAATGGAAAACCTAAAACCTAAAATACTTAAATGTAAAATCTAGGCAATATAATTCAGGACATAGGCATGGGCAAAGACTTCATGACTAAAACACCAAAAGCAATTGCAACAAAAGCCAAAATTGACAAATGAGATCTAATTAAACTAAAGATCTTCTGCACAGCAAAAGAAACTATTATCAGAGTGAACAGGCAACCTATAGAATGGGAGAAAATTTTTGCAATCTATCCATCTGACGAAGGTCTAATATCCAGAATCTACAAGGAACTTTAACAAATGTACAAGAAAAAATCAAAGAGCCCCATTAAAAAGTGGGTGAATGCTATGAACAGACCCTTCTCAAAGAAGACATACATGTGACCAACAAACATGAAAAAGAGCTCAACATCACTGATCATTGGAGAAATGCAAATCAAAACCACAATGAGATATCATCTCATACTAGTCAGAATGATGATTATTAAAAAGTCAAGAAACAATGGATGCTGACGAGGCTGTGGAGAAATAGGAATGCTTTTACACTCTTGCTGGGAATGTAAATTAGTTCAACCATTGTGGAAGACAGTGTGGCAATTCCTCAAAGACCTAGAACCACAATTACCATTTGATCCAGCAATCCCATTACTGGGTATTTACCCAAAGGAATAGAAATCATTCTGTTATAAAGATACATTCACACATACGTTCATTGCAAGATTATTCACAATAGGAAAGACATGGAATCAACCTAAATGCACATCTATGATAGACTGCATAAAGAAAATGTGGTACATGTACAACATGGAATACTATGCAGCCATAAAAAATGAGATCATGTCCTTTGCAGGGACATGGATGGAACTGGAAACCATTATCCTCAGCAAACTAACACAGGAACAGAAAACCAAGCACTGCATGTTCTCACTTATAAGTGGGAGCTGAATAATGAGAACACATGGATGTGGAGAGGGGAACAGCACATGCTGGGGCCAGTCGGGAGAGGGGTTCTTGTGGAAGGGAAAGCATCAGGGTAAATAGCTAATGCATGTGGAGCTTAATATGTAGGGGATGGGTTAAGTGCAGCAAACCACCATGGCACGTTTACCTACGTAACAAACCTGTACATCCTGCACATCTATCCCGGAACTTAAAATAAAATAAAAATTTTTTAAAAAGTTGCTTAAAAATCCAGGGACTTGGACCTACAGATTATTAAAGAATAATCATACTTTTTGAAATTGATAGTCACAATTAATTTTAGAAAAAGAATCTTGCCCACCCACCCACAAGCTTTAGTCACGTAAATGAACTCGGTTGTAAAGTAATTAAGAAGTGAAACAGAGAATGACAATATCAAAGTTAGTAACAACAATATAATCGTATCACATAATAATTCATAGCATTCCCATGTACAGCTATAATTTTAAGCTTGTCATTTTATGAAATGGATTTGGAATGTATTTGGATAATGATTTCCACACATTCAAATATTTGTTGCAGCTCAATTTCCTCTTAAATCATCAACTGTTCAAAGCTAATAGTTGCAATGAAAGTTGAAGGCCAAGTCAGAAAGAAAATTATATCTTTGACCTAATTTTGTCTTTTAGATTTTTTAACTGGGTTGACTTCTGGCTGCCATACAGAGGGTTGTGTGTATGTGTGTGCATGCACAGATTGGGGCAGGGAGGCGACAGTGATTAAAGATTTCTGATCTGAGTCTCTCTAACAGTTTCCAAATCTTAAAATAAATGTCATTGACATAGTTGTTTATCCAACATTTCCTAACTGCTTCAAATACTTCATGGAATGTATGTGAAGAAACAAACAGAAAAACCAAATATTTTATTTCATTATTTGTTTGTTATTTTATATGGGAATACCTTTGTCATAGTTCAGATTCCCTGGGAAACAGACTGAGAAATGCATGCAGGATGTTTTTTGGAAAGTGATCTGGGGAACAATTCCTGTGAGGAATTAGGAAGCAGGGTGTGGAGGGAGAAGGTGAATTGTAATGCATTTGCCACAGGGGCCATATTAAATCCCAGGAAGAGCTCTAAGGTGGGGATTGTTCCTCCCAGATGTCTGAAATAAGCAACCTGAGCCAGAATTTTTCCTTCTCCATCATCTGGTCATTAGTTATGAGCTTTTGCACTTTCTCCACAGCAAACTTAATAAGTGAATTATGGCTGATTTCTACTATTGTTCGAACTCCAAAATATTCACTTTATCCTATTTCTCCATTATATGGTAAAGATCTTAAAGGCTGGGTTAGGCCTATTTTGTTTGTTTTGAGACAGCATCTCACTCTGTCACCCAGGATGGAGTGCAGTGGCATGAACACGGCTCACTGTGCAGCCTCTATCTCCAGCAATCCTCCCACCTCAGCCACCCATGTAGGTGGAAGCACAAGGTGCACTCACCACGCCCAGCTAATTTAAAAATCTTTTTTTTTTTTTTTTGTAGAAACAGTGTCTCACGATGTCTCATGTTTGTCATGACATGTCAATATGGTATTGATTCAGATAATATATAGGAAGAGATAGTTTGACTTTATTTGTGATACTCAAAAATGTATAACATAGAACTAGGCAAAATGGCTTTCCAAATAAAAACCCAAACTAATTGATTAATTACTGAAAACACTACTTTTAACCTATTACACATAATAAACATGTAAATTTCAAAATATTATAATTGTCCTAAAATATTTTTAAATAAAATAGCTAGGTAAATCATAGGAGTAGAGAACTTTGCTCAATGTAAATTTCACGTATTTTCCCCAAAGTTTGTATTGTTTTCCTCTAGAACTTTAAAAGGAAAAGCTAATGATAATTTGCAACATCTTAAGTCTTTAAATACAGTGAAAACAAGCTAGTTGTGCATTTCAGTATTTGCCTCTATTACAGTCCCATTTTACCTTTTAAAATTGAGTTGGATTATAGAAAAATAAATAGGAGAGAAAACCTGGAATTGAATTCCATAATCACAGGAAACATGTGGATTCACTTAGGGCTACAGGTGCTTCTTGGGTAAAGGAGGGTACAGCCTGTTTCTATCTGAATTGGTCCCTATTTGGGTCCAGAGGCATCCCGAATGTCAAGAAGACCGAGGTGGTGCCTAGGAATTGGAGACTGGATGGTGAGGGGTGTCAAAAATTTAATTTGCTGTAAGATTTTTGAGCTGGAAATCCACCAAGAACTTTCTCTGACAGCTTTTATGCTGAAAACTTCCATGGATGTTTCATTTTGAGAGACAGTGTAGTGTAGTTAAGAGCATGGATTCTAGAGTTGGTCTGCTTGTGTTTAATTTCAAGATCCACTATTTATTTGCTGCGTGTCCTTGCTCAACTTACTTACCTACTCTCTCTGTTCTTCTATTTCCTCATCTTCAGATGGCGGTAATATTATCTACCTCATAGTTGAGGTATTAAATTAGTCGATACAGGCAGGACACTTATGACAGTACATGGCATATAGCAAATATTTACATAGCACCTACTAGTCTTATTTACCAGCCTTTAGCTTAAATTAATACCAGTCATATTTATGAAATACCAGTCCCCTTCCTTGATTAAAACCAGCTCCCCATACACCTAGTTAACAACCCAAAGTCTGTATCTACCACTAAACATGGCAACTTACTCATTTACCAACTTAGGTTCACATTTAGTGGAAAGAAAATAAGTGATAAGGTAAAGTTTAGGAAGAATTGACCCACTTATGCCTAGGGTTCCATAATTGGAGTGCTAAGCATGTGAGAGTTTTTATATCCTGCTGCTCAAGGTTATCACCAAAGTCTGATTTTTTCACTCATGTAAAAGTTCAAAAAATGGCAACCTCTGGCATAAATGGGTTAATAATAGCCAGGGACAAAGTTGATGGGCGCAGATGCAGGAGATCAAGTGCTATTTTTGGCACAAAGTTACTCACTGTCTCCGGGTAATACTCAGTTGAGATTACCTGGTCACTGAAATCTCAGACTGACTTTCCAGCTGGATTTTATATAGTATGAGAGAATAATTTTTATGAAACAGGGAAAAGGTAATTCATAGCAAGTGTGATGTGGCTATTTATACATATGTATATGTATATGCTCCCACACATATTTATAAACTAATTTGTACTAGATAAAATTAATGCATAATTGTCTCTTTTTTTAGGTGACAAAATGGTGAAGGAAAATTTAAATATACCATGCTAAACTTACAAAATAGAAAGTACAAGAATTTTCCCACGTATTTTTCTCTACAAAATTTTTGAAAATTTACTAAACATATTGTTAACCTGGCTCATATAAGTTTAGATTTTCATATAAATAGAAGACATAATTACTGTAGAAATGCATGTGCCCATAATTGCATTTTAAAACTTTTGCTTTTATAATTGCTGCTTCTGAGCATTTCTCACACGCACACGCACACACACACACACACACACAAATTGTTACTTAGATTAGCCAAACACCATATGATCTACCACTTAAATCCAGCGACCATTTTTTAGGCTCTTCGGACATGACTCTGTCAGGCTTTTGCAATAGAGAGACTTTTAGTTTATTTATTTTGTGATTACAGTAACATGTCCAGAGTCAGGAGTAGGTCTATGTGGTAAGTGCATCTGGGTTTTGTGTACTCTGGACTGGTGATTCTCTGAGCAGGGATTCACTCTGTGCATTTGAAATATAAAAATGCAGTAGAAGTGGAAAAAGAATGTTTGTGTGTTCTTTTGGCCTCAAAACATTCACAGCCCATCGTGCCACTCAGGCAGTTATTTGGGATAACAGAACTTATTTATTTTTCTTTTATTTTTTGTGTATGTAATAACTACATTTCTATGACAGATTTTACTTAATATCTATTTTTAATACATTATTTTAGTTATCTATCGAATAGTGAATAAAATGCAACAGAATGAATACTTTTTCCTCTTTAAAAATGGGTGATTTTAGGCATGAGAGTCAAAGGATAATATGAATTAATTTATAAATTAGAGTCTGGGTTCCACATGTTTCTTGGCTAAACAACTTGGAACAAGACTTGATCTTTTAAGTAAGTGTTTCTTTTAAGTGATCTTTTAAGTGTATGTAGCCTTCTTCATGTAAGGTGTTTTGCCTTTGACTATGAGCCCCAGCTTTATTTTATTTAATAAGGATATATTTCCTCTACTAAAGGAAGATTTGCAAAACAAAATCACTAAGTTACCAAAATAAATATTAAAATTGTTATTTTCTTCTTATTTCTAAAACTGTTACCAGTTTTTTCTGCCATGTATGGATTCTTTATGAAGAAAATAAAAAAGTTTTCATGTATCTATTAGTGTTACCAAATAACCTTTATAGAAGTTATTGGACTAACTTTATAATTTGTAGACCAAAAAAATAGAATTTTCTGACATTGATATAAAATACATAGTCTTCTAATTCCCAGGCTAGCTATTTGAGACTGAGCAGGGGACATAAGGAGCCAGAGCAATAGATACTCTATTTGTTGTGAATTAGTCAGAAAAGGCGGAGCATAAAGGTCTGGTTTCCATAGCTCATGAATTCTGGATATTTTATGTACCTAAAATCATTCCATTGTTAAGTTATCTTGACTTTAGGAAACTGATTTTTATTAATAACTCCAGCAATGATGTGCATCTATGTGTGATGAAATAACCTTAAAGAAGTTAAGATGAGTAGTTTTACTAACCACACATTTTCTATGGTTTTCTCATGTTTTCTGAACTAGTTTAGAAATGTATATAAATTAAAATTGAATTATCTTGGATAATGTTTTTATCTTTGTCATATAAGAAATAGTACAAGAGAGATCTTTACTCACAGTTTTTCAATCCTTGTGGCTCCGGTAATGCACCAGAGAGAAATAAAACTATAAAAACGTCAAAACAACTTTTGGGACTTTAACAAAATGTGTGAAAGAAAGAATGATTCAAAAAAAAAAAAGCTGAGCTTTTCAGTGGTTTATTTTAACTAATTCAATCTATACTGAGTTAAAATTTAAAACTAAAGCTGGCATATTATAACAGGGCAGATAGAAAATCAAGAATTGAAAGACCTGCTAAAAATATTTAAGCAAATTACAACTTAGAAACAATTTGAAGACTTTTTTCCACGCGACTTTTCACTAGACTCTAAATTTTGATGCAGTCCAATTTATAATAGCCTTTCAATAAAGATAAGTGTCAATGCAACATATAAATATACATGCAACAAAATAATATTGCTTTGGGTAGTGAACAACAACAAATAATCATTTATTTTTATAAAGGACGAGACCTACGCTTGTGACTATTACAACCCACTGAATGCTTATTATGCTGGGTCTCATTGTAATAAGAAACCGCCCCCCAACCAATCCCATATTTTTAGCTCTATCTACTGACATTGTGTTACTTCATTACTCAGTTGGTTGTTTACAATATGTTTCAAGGAAATAAAGAATCAAAAATATAAAAAAGATCCATCATAGCATATAGGCTGGATATAGTGGGAAGTGAGGATAGTAGGGAATGGATACATAGAATGAATATAGAAGAGTGCATGGCAAGAAGTAATAAAAAGACAAAAACAGGTTCAGTGACATAATGACGTTATGATGCAAGCTGGAGGTATCAGAGGTTGTGTTCAGAAATGGGAAATTTGAATTGAAAGTATCAGAGGTAGTGTGTGGTCCTAATGTAACCACAGCACTGAATGAATGTATCACTGCGTAAGGCTCATGAAATTTAGATATTATGTGATTTATGGATAACTCACAAATATGATGATTTCACCAAAAGGATGGTGAGGTTTAGAAAAGACCAGAAAACTTGACCTGTCTCCAACAATCTTAAAAAGTGAGAAGGATGTCAGTCTATGAGAGTTTTCAGGTAATATAGCTTACTGCCATAAAGTAGAATGATAATTGACTTTAAAGTTCTTAGGCCTGAAACACCTTCCCAAGTTAGAACACAGACTGAATATGTAAGAAAATCGTAGCCCTGAAACTTGGTTGTTTATCAGGATGTCTCAGCTCTGCTAAAGTCGAGGTAGAAAATGTGTTTAAGAGGTATGCTGCAGGTTTCCCACTCCAGGAAGTCTACACCCTGAGTATACCCAGTTAATTCATGACTGCTCTTCCTTCAGATGAAGGGACCATCCTGTTCATCCTGGTCCCCTCTGTCTCCAGAGAAGAAACCCTTCTGCCTTATATGTCAGTGTGGGTCCTCCAAGATGCACACAGATATCAAGACAAACTTCGTTATAAAAGAGATTTATCGGTAGAAATCACTGTGAAGACTAAAAGGGAGTGGGAAGAGGAAAGAGAAGGCAGAGAGAGCTCTTAGACCTCAATGCATGTCTAATACCTTTGATAGGAGAGGGAAAGAAGGAGGATTAGGTAGAAAGAGCCTGGGTCTATAGTGAGGTTCAGAAAAGCTTGGCCAGGCTGTGGGGATGCCCCATGGCAAAGTTTCCCCTTTGAGGAGTTCTGCCTTGGGCAGACCGGCCATGCTGTGGGACCTCCGCTTGCTGTGCTCAGTTATGACTGGGAGCAGGCTATGGAGCACAGCCTCAGCATTAAAGCTACAGGTGATCAGAAGGGGCAGCAGCTGGAGGTCGTCAGTTGAGTTTGCAGGTGCAGCATGTTCCCTTCAAGGCAGATCAGAATGGTGAACCTCAAAGGCCATCACACTTTTAGGAATTCAGCTGCCTACAAAGACCACATGCATGGGCACACCCTAGATGATCCCTGAGCAAACCGCATGCTGTGCCCAGAGTCTGAGGAATGCAAACTGAAGATCATGTCTATAGTCACCTTTAACTATGGAATTTTGGTTCAGTGATCTATTCAAAAGATACTTATTGAGCATCTACTGTGTCCTTGGTACTGAGGATGCAGCAGTGAAAAACAAATCAGAGAACACAACAAAAGGACAGTAAATTTAATATCTCTACTCTTATTCCATCTTTCATCTCGTTGTATAGTTTCAACTCTTTAAATTTTAAAAATACATGATTTTTACTTTTACTGTTTTTACTTTTTAATCTGTATTTATTTAGATTTAGCTTTGGTTTTTGCTCAGTATAGCATTATACATCCCATCCCTTCTGTTTTTTTCTCTTTAAATTAATGATGTACATATGTTAGTAATTTTAGTGATAGTATGGGTAGAAAATTGTTCCCTTTGTATGAAAATGTTTTTAACTTTGAATGGTAGTCTATCTGGGTATAAAGTTATTATTTGATAGACATTTGCTCTTGAGAATTTAGAATTATTATGTCTTTTTACTTTTTATTGTCCTTCCTTTTTATGAGACAGGGTCTTGCTGTGTTGCCCAAGCTGGTCTCAAAACCCTGGGCTGAAAGTATCCTCCCATCTCAGCTTCCTGAGTATCTGGCATTACACACTAAAATTGTTTTTCTGTTATTTCTTCTGCTATTGATGATGAGTATCTTTGTTTTGTTCAGTTTCGCTAGATATATCTGAATGTAGATTTGTTTTTGCTAATATAACACATAGATTGGTATGATTCTGTGTGGAAATCTAAAGTTTTGTGTCTTTGAATATTTCCTCTCCTTTTATTTTATTTTATTTTATTTATTTTATTTTTTGAGACAGTGTCACTCTCTTATCAAGCTGGAGTGCTGTGGTATAATCAGCTCACTGAAACCTCTGCCTCCCAAGTTCAAGTGATTCTTGTGCCTCAGCCTGTCAAGTAGCTGGGATTACAGGGGTGCACCACCACACCTGGCTAATTTTTTGTATTTTTAGTAGATATGGGTTTTCGCCATGTTGTCCAGGCTGGTCTTGAATACCTGGCCTCAAGTGATCCACCCGCCTTGACCTCCCGAAGTGCTGAGATAACAGGCGTGAGCCACTGCACTTGGCCTCCTCTCACATCTTTTATAATTACTTCTTTTCAGCCGTCTATTAAATATATATTGGGTTTGCTTATTCTGTCCTTCACAACCTCAAATTTTCTCAAATTTTTCTTATCTCATTCTAGGTAAATTTCACAGATAAACCTTCCAGCACAAATTAACTTTTTAGCTGTATTTAACATGGTGTTTAAATCATTCATCGAATTTTAAATTTCAGTATTTTTTTTCTAGAAGTTCTATTCTTCACAGTGAACTGTTATTTTATTAAGGTTTCTATTTCATTTTTATTTCTTTCATTAATATTTGTATAGTATCATCTTTCAAATTATTTGTCTCAAGTTATTATAAGTCTATTTTATTGTATAGCTTGTGATTCTTTTTATTATGAATTCATTTTCTATTAGAGTTGATTCATTCACCCTTCCCACCCTAAGTCCCTTGGAATAAGACGTGGATGGTTAATGTTAAAGTCCTGAATGAATAAAAGCTTTCATATTTTGATGGCAGTTTTATCTTAATTTCTCAGTCTGAGATAACCGTATTTTGAGCAACAGAAATTCAAACTCCACGTACTTGTATGGTATAGGCTTTGCATTTTAATTTATTTTCAACTGACTTCATTTTTTTCTTCCATACAGAGTCCCAGGCAGAGATAGGTCCCCATCTACTTCCCTGAGCTATTAGTTTTCTAGAGTGATAGTGGATCTGGACTACAAGGGTTCCAGCTTTATGCTCCCTGTCTCACCCCAGACTCAAGATGTATTTTTTCTCTTTTATCCCTACATGACCTTTAAAATAACAATCACTATGTGTTAGGGCCTAAATCTAATAGGATCCTCCTTGACCCCAAGGATAGGAGCTAGGTCACTTACTACTCTGGCTGTGAGTTTCTTATTTTTATTTCCTAGCACTGATTTTTTCTTTTTAGCTTGCTTAATTTTTTTTTATTAATTATATCTTTATATTTTGTGCTTACATTGGAGGTAGAGCTGCTCAGTCATCTTTGATGTGGCACTAATGCTCCTATTTTAATTCATGACCTCTGCTAATGACATGGCAACCTTTTAAAATTGTTATTTTCAAAGCTTATGTGCTCTAAATTTTAGGGCCCCAGGATAAACTTCTGATTTTCCACAGACTAGTTGCAATTCTGTTTCTTGCACATTGAGAGAACTCCCAAAGGAATTATCTTAAAAATCAACATGCAGTTCCAGAAGTGCGAGAATTCTACATGATGTGAGGGAAATGTGTTCATTAGGGACACTGGTTGAAATCTATTGTGACTTTAGATTCTATCCTACCTCAAAGATTTCAAAATATGAAAAAAATGTAGGAAAACATTATCAAATGCCTATGTGGTAGAATTAAAGCAGTTTAGCAGCTCAATTTTAGTATCAGGGCATAAAAATGGCTTAATATCTAACATGAGTTGCCAGTTAGCACAGAAGTTAGGGGCACGAGGTCTGAAGGACCTTTCCTGTGTTAATTCCAGCTCCTTCATATGGCAGTTGTGTGACTTTGGATGTGTTTTTTAACTTCTCTATATTTCAGTTTTCTCATTATGAACATTTGAATAATAATGGTGTATTAGTCTGTTCTCACACTGCTATAAAGACATGCCTGAGATTGGGTAACAAAGAAAAGAGTTTTAATGGGCTCATCTTTCTGTGGGCTCTACAGGATTCTGCTTCTGGGGACATCTCAGGAAACTTACAATCATGACAGAAGGTGGAGGGGAAGCAAGCACATCTTCACATGGCTGGCTGGAGAAAGAGAGAGTGAAGGGGAAAATGCTACACCCTTTCAAACAACCGGATCTGGTGAGAACTGACTCATTATGATGAAAACAGCAAGGGGGGGAAGTCCACCCCCATGATGCAATCACCTCCCACCTGGTCCCTCCCCTGAAACTGGGGATTACAATCAACATGAGACTTGAGTGGGAACACAGAGATAAACCATATTAAATGGCAAGTTTCTCAGAGAGTTGTTACATTGAATTTTTTTTTTTTTTTTTTTTTTTTTTTGAGACAGGGTCTCGCTCTTTCGCCCAGCCCGGAGTGCAGTGGTGCAATCTCGGCTCACTGCAAGCTCCGCCTCCCGGGTTCACGCCATTCTCCTGCCTCAGCTCCCCGAGTAGCTGGGACTACAGGCGCCCGCCACGGCGCCCGGCTAATTTTTTGTATTTTTAGTAGAGATGGGGTTTCACCGTGTTAACCAGGATGGTCTCGATCTCCTGACCTCGTGATCCGCCCGCCTCGGCCTCCCAAAGTGCTGGGATTACAGACGTGAGCCACCGCGCCTGACCGTTACATTGAATTAATATAGCTAAAGTTATTTGAGCAATCCTTTGCACATAGTAATTAACTTTCAGGTGTTAGCTATTCTTATTACAACTTCTATGGATACTGTTAACTTAGTGATTTCCCAAATTGGTATTCCATGGAAGAATATTTTTAAAAATCAAAGAAGGGTCTGGCATAAAGTGTCAATGTTTTAGTGTTAGTTAAAAAATAATTACTACCATCTGTTACCCAGTATATGGGAGAAATACTTCAAGATATAAAAGTGAGAAAAAAACTTTATAAAGTTTCATTAAAAAAAACTAATTACTAGCATCTATTATTTAACTGTTTATGGAAGAGTGAACACTTCATCATGAAGCAGCACCAGACTAGGATTTGAGCATCATTGTTTTAAACGTAACTGACTGAAAGGTAAGACGAATTGCGCACCATGAGTGTTTTACAATAGCTTCAGTGTAACAGAGAAATAGCTCCTTGTAGTTAGAAATAGCAATCAAAATGTCCTTGCTAAAAGAAGGGACCAAATTAATTTGCAAGAATCACTTAATAAGGACTACTTAAAAGAGAAACAAGTTGTCCAAATATAGGAAATGACTATGTATAGGTCTAAAAGTTAATTAATATGCTATTTTGTAAAACATTATACTGGAAAGACTCAAAAGTCGTTGAACATGAAGAAGTAAATCATTCATCACTGACCTAATTCACTAGAATATAATGCCCCCTCTGCACTCCACAGCCTAAAGAACAATTGAATAACTTGGAGGCTAGTAAAAGCAATGCAAAAATTATTAAGGAATTAGAAAATAAAATAGAAATATTAAGTAAAGCACATGGAATTTAATTTTTACTTTAGCCTGGAAATAATATGGTTGAAGATCAATATAATGACTATTTTAAACTATAAATAGGTATTATTATATGTTGAGTTGAGGTAGCCATTTCTTTAAAGATTCAAAGTTGATTGGAATTTAACCTTCAGAGGAACTAAACTATCCATTACCATTCATGTACACATCTATCGGACTCTGTTGGTTATAACCTCTGTGAAGATACTAGGCCAGGCTGCTGAACACATGTAGCAATTAAAGATTTGGATGAAATGATTGCTTCCTACTTTCATGGTGCTTCTATTTATCCATTAGGGACACTGACGTGCACACATTGTAGTAATGGAATACATTGTAAAACAAGCACTCTGCAAATGAGATCACAGAAGGAAAAGAACCTTTCAACTGAAGCAGTTAGAGTAAAATGACTCTTGACATTTCAGATCCATGAACCCCGTTAACATGGGTAGAAAGGTATAAAAGTCAGCGCTGAATGAGTATTCAGCAGGTAAGGCATGTTTGCTAAACCACAGGAAGAATTAATTTGTTGGTAACACAGTGGGATAATAAGAAAATATGGGAATATAAATTTGAAAAGATAGATTATAGCCAGATTACATGTTGCATAAACTTTTAATGCCTTAAACCTGGGAGAATCTTTTATTATTATTTTTGTCTAACTTCAAAAACACCATTTAGGCCGGGCGCGGTGGCTCACGCTTGTAATCCCAGCACTTTGGGAGGCCGAGGCAGGCGGATCACGAGGTCAGGAGATCGAGACCACAGTGAAACCCCGTCTCTACTAAAAATATAAAAAATTAGCCGGGCGTGGTGGCGGGCGCCTGTAGTCCCAGCTACTCGGAGAGGCTGAGGCAGGAGAATGGCGTGAACCCGGGAGGCGGAGCTTGCAGTGAGCCGAGATTTCGCCACTGAACTCCAGCCTGGGCAACAGAGCGAGACTCTGTCTCAAAAAAAAAAAAAAAAAAAAAAAAACGTCATTTAAAAACTCCAAATAAAATAGCATACTGTATTTTATCTAAACAATAATAGAAAATGGACTACCTGAAAACATCTTAATGTTTGACATTGAATATATATGTAGTCATTATAATGATATATAATGGTGATATAAATATTCAATGTATATTAAATATATACTGCCTTTATATATAAATATATATTCTATATATGTATTCAATACATATTCAATTATATATTCAATGTATTCTATGTATGTTTGACATTGAATATATATATTGCCATTTTATAGATACATGTATAGCCATTTTATATAAAATGGCAAATAATGGTCAAATAAATGGCATATATATATATATATATAAAATGGCAAATAATGACCAAGTAAATGGCCATTTTATATATATACACAATGGCAAATGACATATATGTATGCCATTCATATATATATAATGGCAAATATATATATTACATTATATATAATTTTGTAAATAATGGCTATATATATTCAATGCAAACATTAAAATTTATATATATAGTTTTATGTGTGTGTGTATATATATATATGTATAAAATGGCCTCTATAATCTTAAGAATTGAGAACATTTTTCGCTTTCCAGCAATTAGCACTGACTTAGAAAATAAAAATACTATATTTTATCTGGCAATCCTTTTAACAATATACTTTGACTCTGTTCTGCATTTATAGCTCTGTTTTAAATTAATGCATTCGTGGATCGAAATTTTTAAAAATAGCTTTTCTTTGGTTTTACAAGATATAAGCAATTCATGACAAATTGATCTTTGTCAACTTTTGTTTTGTTTTTGGGTGCAGAGTATATCAAGAATTTGCCTTATAAATACATAAATCCTCTCTATTTTACATCAAAACATTTCCTCTTCTCTATCTTAAAATTAGTGTACTCATGTTTAAAAAGCAGCAAACTATGCAAAAGCATATGCGGTGAAAATTAAACTCTTTCCCACAGAGACAACTGTTTTTATTAGTTTGTGATCCTTGCATCATTATTTGCATATTCCATTAAATGCATGTACAGTAATTCCCCTTTATTCATGGTTTTGCTTTCTGTGGTTTCAATTCAAGGTCCAAAAATATTACAACATTTTGAGAGAAACTGAGAAAGAATATATTCACACGACTATTTTTTACAGTATATATTTATAATTTTTCTATTTTATGATTGTTGTTAATCTTTTACTGTACCTAATTTATAAATTAAACTTTATCATAGGTATGTAGGTATAGGAAAAAACACATAGGATATACAGGGGTCAGTGTTATCCAAGGTTTCAGTCATCCACTGGGGTATCTTAGAAAGTACCCCTGGAAGATAGGGGGTACTTTCACACACACAGACACGTATACGTATATACATATATGTACACATATATGTATTTTTTTTGAGATGGAGTCTCACTCAGTTGCCTAGGCTGGAGTACAGTGGCATGATCTCGGCTCACTGCAAACTCTGCCTCCCGGGTTCAAGTGATTCTCCTGCCTCAGCCTCCCAAGTAGCTGAGATGATAGGCGTGAGCCACTGCACCCGGCTAATTTTTTGTATTTTTAGTAGAGAAGTTTCACCATGTTGACCACGCTGGTCTTGAACTCCTGATCTGAGATGATTCGCATGCCTCAACCTCCCAAAGTGTTGGGATTACAGGTGTGAGCCATCACACCGAGCCTTACTGTACATATCTTTGCGTACATAGGAGCATATTATTTACATTCTTCTGCACCTTGCTTTTTTATTTAACATATCTTGGAAATTATTCCATATAAACGCATTAAAGCACTACATTACTATTTTAATTGCTACATCGTATTTTATTGTTTTGATGTACCTTAACTTATTTGAACAGTCACCTAATGAGAATCACACAATGGCCTCTCCCCAGTGTTTGTTTTGTGCATGCAATTGAATTAATGGCTATAAAACTTTTGTTTGTTATCTTCAGTTAATATTTTTATAACCATGTCCCCACATTACTCCACAAATCAAGATGCCATTTCCATTTTTTACAAGTTCACAGTTTAGCTTCAGGGTTAGCATGAACAGCACGGGGAAACCGCTGTGCATTGATTGCCTACGATGTGCCATCCCATCTTCTCACCATCCAGAGGTAGAGTAAGCTGTGTGGAAGGCACAGCAATGACCTGACCATGAAGATACTGGCTGCATGTCTCTCAGTAGCTTAGAGAGAACTGGTTTATTGTCTTCCATCAAAATTTAGAAAGGGCAAAACACCGAATCACACTCCTGTAGTTTGCAAGCAGCAAAGCCCAGGTTTCAGAGCACAGTCTGATTTTAAAACACTTTCTCATTGGTAATAGGATGTCTCTGATTCCAATATTAGATAGAAGGGGGAAATGTTATAAACAACAAATACTATAGATATACAAAAGAAGATTCTCTACAAAAAGGGCTCCCAATACCTATAATTTGCTGTCCTTTGGCTACATAGATAAAAACAATTTCTTTACAGGCCAGATAATTGTGATTGTATTTCTGTCTCTGGAAGGATTCTGTCTCTATAATTTCAATAATTGCAAACAAGCAAAAAACTTGCTTATCTACCCCTCGCCACCCTAACATTGCTCTGAAGATTTCTTATTAATATTTCAGGATGGATTATACTTCATCTTTAAAAGAGGAAATCAAAGTCCCTTTATCAAATTTATAATAACATAAATATTATAAAACAATTATAAAAACAATTTCGTTTTTAGTTAGTGAAAGAAAACAGAGTGTCTGAGTGTATTTTATTAAACATCATACTTTAAGGAGGTTTAAGAGGCTGATAAAGTGCTTCTATAAAACTTTCCCTTGTAAATTTGGGTAATTAATTGGATTTTAAAAATTTGTCTATGGAGTGTGAAGTCAGACTGGCATGAAAAGAATACTTACTTTAAATTAAGAAAATTATGAATGCACAAGGGGAGGTGTACATTTTTTCTATGCACAATTATATAATATTAAAATAGAAGAGAAACAGATCATGTAGTAATTCTCTTTCATCATATGGACAAGGAAACCAAGGCATAGTGATGATAAATACTTTTAATTTTTTTTTTTTTCGAGATGGAGTCTCGCTCTGTCGCCCAAGCAGGAGTGCAGTGGCGCAATCTCAGCTCACTGCAAGCTCCACCTCCTGGGTTCACACCATTCTCCTGCCTCAGCCTCCCAAGTAGCTGGGACTACAGGCACCCGCCACCACGCCCGGCCAATTTTTTTGTATTTTTAGTAGAGACGGGTTTCACTGTGTTAGCTAGGATGGTCTCAATATCCTGACCTCGTGATCCGCCCGCCTCGGCCTCCCAAAGTGCTGGGATTACAAGCGTGAGCCACCGCGCCCAGGCCATGGCAAATATTTTTTTAACATAGCGAAATAGTTATCATCAAGACTAGTGTTCAGGGCTTCTGTTGCCTTTACTTGAAAAGTTTTACACAAGAGCACTTCATAAATTTCAGAAATTATTTTTTAAACTTCTGCTCCCTGTATTCCTGTACCCCCTAAGATTTAAGTAAGTTTTTCTTAGTCAATACAGTTAAAGCTGACCTGTATGAGGCTGAATAGAACACAACGCTGATTTGAAATGATCATTTTGAAGGTTGAAATAACTGGATCATGAACTGGTTGGTGATATTTTAGCCAATATAATGACCAAATCAGCTATCAATCATTATGGCAGTTAAGAAAACTAGGCATGATGAGGAATATCACATGATTATAGTGCAATTTTGAACAGTGATGAAATAGGTATAATGTGGGACTTCCATGCCAGAAAGGATTTGAAATAAGATTTATACATATACATATAATTTTCTCATAGTGCTTAAATAAAGACTTGCTAACAGGCTGATGGTACAGGACTTGTTCACTATTCCTTAAATTAGAGGAGGCTGTGAAAGAGTTATTTTTAACAGCTATGGTAAAATGAGAACATTAAACTTCAGAAAATCTGGATATAAATCTAGATTCTGCCATTTATAGTTCTTGTGACCTTGAAAAGGTCATTAAATGCAGCTGTAATTTTTTTAAAAAATGGTGATAATGCATTGGGTTTTTGAAAGGATTAAACAAAATATATATGTATACATATAAACAAGTATGTACACTATGAGAACATTATATGTATATATATATAATTATATACATAATGCATTGCAAAACAATATAGAAATGACGGGTGTTGTTATAAGTGGTAGTGAGTTCTAGTTAATTTTATGTGATACTGAATATCAGATTATTAGTAAATGATTAGAAAATATTTATAGATATTTTAGTTTTTTCTAGGCTAGTGATTCTCAAAGCATAAGCCCAGACCACTGAGGAACACTGACATATTTTTAAGGAGTCCTGGAGGTCCAAAACCACTTTTATATCAATACTTTTGTTATTTACTTTTTTTCTTGGGTTGAAATTTGCTCGCAATGCTGGAGCCTTAGTAGTCTTGGCTTCTTAGCATGAATCAACAGCACCAAACTTTGCTAGAAATCATTGTGTTCTTCATTTTGAGCAAAGATGATACACTTCCACTAAAAAAAAAAAAAAAGTGTTGCTCTTTGAAGAAGCAATTACTTTAATGAAATGTTTTCTCTTAGTTATGAATGTTTTTAATACTTTATATCACAAAGTGGGAAGTGCCCATAAAGAACTTGTGCTACATACTGAAGTACTAACCGTGATGGCTACTTTGAGGTAAAGGAGTTGTGTGATTCAGTTTGAGCTGAAATAGCCCCTTTTATACAAATATCTACTTGAATATCTACAACAAGTGAAACAACTCACAGTGTTTGTTGTCAATGATAAGATTTTAACGTTCAAGGAGAATTAGAATTTTGGAGAATTTTTATCTGCCATCGTGAGCATGACAGATTGCCGATACTTAATGATATTTCTGATAAGATCATAGAAGTTATATTAATACATGTGATTACTTTTTGATACTAGATAATGAAATGTGTCAAAATTTGCATAACTCAGTGAACCAATGTTTAATAGAAGACCAATTCATGATGCTACAAAATTATACATGGGTCAAAGATCCATTAAAAATGCAAGATAGTTGATAGATTTTAACCTAAGAGTGAAATATTCATTGATATGTTTTCTCATTCCCTGTTGCAACTAACTTTTAAGAAACGATTACTTGTTGATGTTTGGTGTATCAAAGAAGAGTATCTACAATTAACTGAACAGTCTACTAAAATGTCCTTTTTTTCAATTATATATTTGTGGAAATGTGGATTTTCCTCATAACCTCATCCAAATAAAATGTTGCAGGACTAAATGTAACAACAGATATTAAAATTCAGCATCTTGGATTAAGCCATGTTAAAAAGATTCGCTAAAGTGTAATACAATGACATTTTCCTTGCTTTTTCATTTTGAAAAATATAATTGTTTTAGTATAATACACTATGTTAACATTTAATATGTTTATAGTTATTTTAAATTAATTGAGGAATAATTTTAAAATATAATTTCTGTTTTATTTTATAATATGGTAGATGTGATTAACTATTATCTGCATAAACAAAAGCTGTTATAATCTCAGTGATTTTTAATAGTGTAGAGTAGTCTGTTCTAAGCTGTCATTGCTAAGGATAGTTGAACCACCACAGGGTTACCAAATGGAATTAGAATAGAAAGGTGATGATTTATTCAGGTAGCATTTTGAATTGTATTTTGAATTCCCAAAGACCTTCCATATGTGCATAAGAATGAACAAAATGTCTAGCTGTAAGTTTGTGTATATCTTCCTGAGCAGATTTTTGTATTGCTTACTACTTTAACAGTTTGCCTACCTTCTCTGTCTAGCTCACCTTTGTAGTCATAAAGCTTCTATAAAAGTGCATAACACAAAACAGAGGCTCCATGCATCTGTGTTGCATTGTTTTATATATATATATAGCTACATATATATATATATATATATATGTAGCTATAAAGTAAAACTATTTCTGTCATTTTCAAACAGCAAAATGTACAGCAATCATGAGTTACATGTACATGATACATTTCCTTTCATTGGCATCTTCCCATATCATACAGGCTATGAGATTTATATATTTATATAATTTATATATTTTATAGCTACTTGATCAGTATAGCTTCATGAAAGAGGTCGGATTTCTAAAGTAAGGGGTACTTTTCAGCATTAATAGCAATGAAAAGAACAGACTAGGGGACAATATAAAATATTCAAAATGTAGTTTAGTGAAGGAGGAAGAAGGTAAATTCATTTAGAAAGAGAACTAAGGAATGAAGAACACGGCCTTTGATTGAAGATGTGAAACTGACTCAGCTGAGATGTGATTACCTATATGAACAAAGGAGGAGTGAGTAGCACCTTCAGAGGAAACTGTGAAGTTGATTGGGTGGTATTTTAAAATTTAGGGCAGGAAGCCCTTCCCACACCTGAAATTATAGCTGATCAACCTAGCGCACTGTCTTAGAAGATTAATCAAAATAAGAAAATTAGAAAAAAAGTGTTTTTCCGAGAAGCTGTCCATTTCAAGTTAGGTCCTGAAATTGAGGCTTGCCTACTAATGTCAGAATGTCTAATAGGTGAGACAGTAGTCTGAAAAAAAAGTATTGAAAAAAAAGTATTGAACTGGATGTAGTTGAGTCCTTGCAGAGAGAAAAGGGAGAGAGATGTTTGATTTATGCCTCAGGTGTCTGGGAAAGAATGTAGTCTAGTTCGATGAAGATAATAGTTGAAATAAAAATAAGAATTTTTACTGTTTTCTTACAGCTACCTAGATGGGTATCATTATACTTAACAATTTTCAGTATATTTAGAAATAAGACTATTATAAAAAAGATTTTGAATGATTATTTAAAATTATTTTACAGTAACAATTGATAACACAAAGTAGATATTACCTGTATAAAATCTTGCTCCAATTTATTTTTAAGTAACTAGTATTTAAAATGAACTCTTAAGGCAGAGATTTAAATACACATTAATTCTCTTATGTCATTTTAATTGTCATAGAATATGTGTTTTTTTCATAATTAAAGTAAAATCTTCCAAATGATCTCAAAATCACTGAAATATTAGTAAGTCTTTCTATTTATTTCTGGAATGGCCTGTTCTATGAATTATGAAAAGGGTCAGACTAAGTATTTAAATATAAAAATTAAACCTATGTTTTTATTTAAGTATAGAGACTGTCAGGTGATACCAAAAGTAAGAATAATTTTTATTTGATCCTATGTTTTGGGGATGTTTTCTATCCTCTACTTTGATTTCCTCATTTCTTGATGTCTATATATGTCAATCATCCATTTTTACCATCAAACACTTTTGGTCCTGCATATGTACGCAAATACATATACCATATAAGTACACACACATTTTCTATTCTTAATTGAAAGAATTTGTAGTTATGAACTGTTAATAGTTCTCTAAGTAGCAATGATGTATATACAATTTAAAATCTGAGAGGAAAGCAAATACCTATATCTATCTATCCACCTATAGATGTAAATATCTATATATGTCCTCCAGAATTAATGCTCCAGTCACATGTCATTTTGTATCTTCAACTGGAGCACCTACTACTGGCTTTCCTTTCTTCTGTTTGAGACTGACATCATATAAATGTATGTATATACATATATATCTATCTGTATCTATCTACATATCTTCCTATAGTTGAGAATAAATTATTATACTATTTTGTATATCTCTACTGTTTATATATGTTTATATATTTATATAGTTTATATATAGCTACTTAAATAAATATGTTTATTTTTAAATTTTATCTATTCAAATATAAATACATGTATATTCTTATAGGTCTAGAAATTTCCCCTTCATTATTCGTTTAGAAGAAAACGAAGAAAATGTAATCAAAACAGTACTGTTGATTATTTCCTTCTTAATAAAAGTGAAAATATTAAACTGACTTTAAAGGTCGAGTCATGAACGCGTGTGTGTTCTAAGTGTTGTGGCCTAAGTCTTACAGTTCTGAGTGCTTTATAAATACGGCAAAGCCCTTAGCTACCCTACCAAAAAGAACAACAAAACATGTTAATGTTAAATTCAGCAAGGCTCAAGTTCTCAGTTTAACACACATGGGGCTCCACTGCTCTAATCTGTACAGGACAAGGACTTACTGGCCCTGGAATGCTCGGCCCTGTTTTCTGGGCCTTGTTCCTCTGGCTAACAACCTTACTAGTTAGTATAACAGTGGCTACATAAGTTATGGTGGGAAAAGCGTAATAATAATGTGCATTTTGACCAGTCAGTACAAAGTCCTCTAGTATAAACAGAAAGATAACACAGAGAAATTGCCCTGAACTCATGTCATCGTACTATTTTCCCATGCAAGGGGCACAAATAGGCTTGCTCCCTTCTCAAACTTGGATGAGACAGTTCAGGTTTAAGTGGGCATTTTAGTTTGTTTTTGGTTTTGGTTTTGATTTTCTGGTTTAAAATATGTACCCAGTAGTATTCCTACACAGAAGGAAGCGATAATAGCCAATAAATATGAACCATATCTACAAAACTCTGATAAGAAATTGTACATGCTTTTCTGTGCGGATGTTAAAACAGTATCATTAATATTATTTTGGATAGAATTTTCACTCCTGCTGTTTAGAAAGCAAATGAGCTAATGCTATAATTTCTCTTCTTGATAGAGATTCATCAGTGTGTTGATTCCCAAAACTGCATGGTAAGTACCTGCACAAACGTAATCAACCAAATCATTAGCATTTATTAAAGAAGACAATTTCAAATTGATGGGCAGTGCTGAAGAAACGTATAAATATAAATCTTTTCCTTTCTAAATCTTATTTGAATTACAACCAAAATATAGTCTTTGAATATAGCCAAATGTATTCTTACTTTTTTAAATAAAATGGTCGACACCATCTATTAGAAAAAATATCATTTTGAAGACTAATAAACTGAATTTCAGATTCATATGAAACAGCAAATATATGTTAAAAATGATGCAGTCATGTATTTGTTTAACATGTATAAACAACATTGTTTCAAACTAATGTATCAGTCTCCAATCTTTGCTTGCATTGTGTTATAAAGTTGATGGTTATACTCCGTCATCAGATGTTATCATTAGGACCCTAGAAAAAGAGTTCCATTTAAATATTGCTTCTAACTCTGACAGTAATCAGAGATTTCTATTATTACCAGATCAAGGCAACTTTATGTTAGTTATCATGCTTCCATCTTTTCACATAAAAGAGTAAATACAAAAGTACAGTATTGCCAGTTAGTAGTAATACTCTTGCTTTTCAATATAGAGGTACTTAGTACCAAACTATCAAGTAGTTTATTTTCCTTAAAAGTTAGATAGTGGAATACAAGCACATAGTTTCCCAAAAAGTCATAATTTACATTTTTCTTCTCAGATTTAAAACTCAGTTACTAAGAAAAATAGCTAAAACCCTACTTTAAAATGTGCTACATTGTGATTTATTAATATCATACCAATATACACTATGGAAAGATCATTATACATATTTTTACAAGTTTATGGAAGCTTATAAAATATGACTCCTCATTCTACATACTTGCTGGTATGTTTTTCAAAAAAAGGTCTAGCATCTTTCATGAAACATTCTCCCATTTTTTTCCATATACAATTAAACTTTACCTCAACCTAGAGTAAGACTTACCTGTCAGTTGCTTATAGTAGTTATTAAAAGTTCATAGTTCCTTGCAATATACCATAAGAAAATGTCTTTATGATAAATTCAGTCTACATTTTATCATTTAATCGGTTTATATTTTAAAAAATAGAATAGAAAGGAAAACCACTATTAAATGTCCATTGTAAGTTTTTTAGTTCTAATATGTTTTATTGCTCCCCACTAGTGAAATGTTCTAGAGAGAAAAAGGGATGGCAAGAAGTGAGAGTTTGTTAATAGGTCATAGATTTAGGCTCTGTTTACAAAAATCTGAAACACTGGGGTAATGCATGAAAAATTGAGTTATGCACAAATGTTTCCAATTACTCACTTGTTTGGCATCACATAGGGTGGACCAAGCATGGAAATTAAAGTCTACATTTTTCACCCCATTGTTGGCTGTGTTGTAGAAATGACCTTATAGGTCATATTGCTGAATTTATAAGTTTGCTTGCAGTAAGTATAACTATTCCTGTTTTACCATTTCAGAATCAAGCAAAACTAAGGATTAAGTCAGTCAATCCATGGAGGCTTAATAGAATGAGGCATTTAAAATATTTCAAGAATGAGCATGAGTATATCAGTGAGGATGACTCAGAATGGTGTAACTGAATTATTTTGTGAGTAAAGAGCTACCTTGGTCCTCCTCCAACCTTTAGAGGCTGTAAAAAATGAGTGTGAACTTTCATGAGGTTAATGCATTTTGAACATACCAGAAAGATCAAACTTTAGCCCACACATGAGAATTAATTTTCTTACAGCTTCAACTACTTAAAGACATCTCTTGTGATATATGGACTCTAGAATTAATGCTACAGTCACATGTCATTTTGTACCTTCAACTAGAACACCTACTACTGGCTTTGCCCCTCTTCTGCTTGAGACTGACATCATATAATGAAAGATGAAGGAGCCAATACGCTTCTTAAGAAGCCAGTAGTCATGAGACTTCACCTGCCACCACAGATAGAGAGAAAAAAAAAGGGGAGGGGGTAGTTAGCAATTTCAAGAGCCACAATTTACCATGGAAGCCTCTACTTAATATTCCGCTTGATCTGCCAAGTTTATAGCCTGGCAAATCTGAATACAAATGTCGATGCAAATGAGGATTCATTATTCTTACAAGGTCTTTGTGTTGAAACTTAATGTAACTTGGTTCCTATGGTTGCTCAGGGAACGTAGATTGCAAGACAGAAAAAAATGATGAAAAGAACAAAAATGGAAAGGAAAATAATAGAAATAGAAGGAAATGCTTAAAATGCACTTTAGCTTGAAATAGGAGGATGCACAGGGACAAAGCATTGTCATTACAATCTCTGCTTATTGCCAGTCCTGGTATCTACTTCTCATCAGCAACAGAGGAGTTAACCACTCAAGAACATTCTACACAGAGAGAAAACAAGTCTCCTTTTACTGATTATAACACATTGTTCCCATTATAAAACCAATTCTTCAGATTGTCAAATTTTTTACCATTCTTTTATAATTATAGAGCTCATGGGCTGGTGGGACCTACACATTCCGATCTCTAAGAAGACTACAAATGCATTAAAAAACCCCACCCAACAATTCCCTTTCTTTCATATGGATTTATTGCAAATAATTCAGAATCAATATGTTAAGAAAGCTAAAATTAATAAACTACACATTGAAAAATCACAACACTTTAGCATCATTCATTTATTGTTTACCATAACCCATTGCACACAAAGGTTGAGAAACCTCCAAGTTAGAGGAAATCCTGAGAGGCTGCAAAATTATGATTATATCTCATATACCACAGTATATTGTTCCGATGAATCTTTTGCATGGTTAGCTGTTGTTTACATATAAATACCTTCTCCGGAAATAAAAAATGTACTGAAGGTAACAGGAGCTGCAAAGCTTAGCAGATCCGATGATCCCAAGATCATGCAGTAAGGCTTGCTTCTTCATCCATAAATAAAGCGCATTTGCATCCATTCAGTCAAATTAGCTCCATTAAAAAGGTGGTTATAATTAGCTCCTTTTTCTGGTTCACGGGTGAAATTCTTGCATGCCTGCTGTTTTGATTAAATCCACCATTGTCTTCCAATAGCTAGTGCTAATTCTTCCAAGGAAATCTTCAGTTGAGGTGTTATTTTATTCTGCGCTTCCGTTAGTTGTCTAATTTACGCCAAGTCCCTGCAGTGTTTCCTTAAGCCATCCTCTTTGTCTTGCCTTTGAAATTTACCAAATCTTACAAGAAATCAATACTTAATTGATTATTCACTTTTCTGCAGCTTCAAACAGCAAGCACGCATAAGATCCTGGAGTAGTCCCCCGATTTCCAATGCAGGAGGTTGCTTGGTGGCAGAGCTCTGCAAGTGTCCAACAGCAGGCATTCCATGGAGCCGTGCACTGGCGTGGAGTGCCAGCCAGCGTCTGATAAGGAAAACGAAGATACTCTAACGAAGCAGGAAAACTTCCTGGATGAGGCAGATCCATCTCAAGGCTTTGGATAAAAGGCTGAAGCAGGAGCAATTGGATACCAGAACATTATAATTTTTTTTTTTTTGCATTATTCCTTTTGCTTTTTGCTTACCATTTTCTTCCCATGGCACTGAAGTGGAATATCCCAAGTGCCACCGAACTCAGAGAGCTCCACGCCGGAATGGGGGTGAGACTGGTGTTGTACCTCTGGCATAGGATAAGGATGGCAGGCACGTAACATTACGAAATGTAGGACAAATTCAAGCGAAAGAGAGGGAGAGGGAGAGAGAGGGGGAGAGGGAGAGCTAGAGACAGATGGCGGATCTGGCTAGGAGCCAAAGCCAGTGAAATGAATTACATTGCTGAATAACTGTACACCATTGATTCTGCCACTTGTTGCTGCATGGTTAAAAAAAAGGAATTTTTAAAAAGCCCCAGTGTATGCTGGAATCCCCTTATTTGTCATGTGTGAAGCAGACAACTTTCACACATAACTCCATCCTGACAATGATATGCTGTGGGTGTCTTGCATAGGTGTGTAGATGCGTGTGAATGTGGTTGTGTGCATGTAGGTGTGCCCAAGAAAGTAAATGTGAGTGTGTGTGCATATGTATGTGGGAGAAAGGAAAAACAATTCCTGCAATCCAGCCATTTTTGTTTAATGAAGAATGGAGGACTGGCATTCACAGATGTGGTTATGTGTTGCATATTAATGTGTGCTTACCAGACATTCTCCCCCACTTTAAAAATGAGTGGCACAGGAGTGAAGCCCTCTATAGATCAACCACGTGGGAGAAGCAACTCATGAGGTAGCATGTCATCTCTAAACCTACAAATGTGGCACAAAGAATTCCGCAGAACAAGTTGCTCTCTGACAAGAAGAAAAGCTGGTCCCAGGAATACGATGTTTGGGTGTTTTCGAAAAGACAGCCAGTCTCAGCAGATTGTTCAATAAATGCTTCATACCCAGGATGAAGGGAGACATTATGGGATGCCCAGGGGGCTTTGGAAATCAAATACAATGTTTGAGTAGCACAATTTGAGGTACATTATAAAAAAGCAATTTGAATTGCCAATGAGGCGACATATCTGCATGCTAATTAGACCTGTGTCAAGCTTAGTCTGCAGGCTTCTGTTGATGGGGAGGAATGTGCATGTAGCTCTGCTGAGCGATTGTTTCTGCATAAATTATCAGCTTTGTCCTACTGATCATTTTCCCAAACAAACATGAAATGCAAGATCAAAAAGCGATTCTAAAATTAAAATTATTGATTGACAAAGCCTAGATTTCAGAATCTAATTAGAGGAGGCACAAACAAAAGCTGATATTATTACTGACTATGCCTGAGCTAGCAGCCAGATTGTGCAGGGTTTGTAATTTATCTTTGTTTATGCAGCCAGGATATTAAAAATGTAATTAAAATGGTAAAATGATCTGATCAGAAATAGCCACCTAGTGGCAAGTATATTATTTTAAATGGATTATAAACGCATTGGTCTGTGCAGATAAAAAGCTTTTTTTTTTTTTTTTTCATGACAAACCTAGCATCTCATTGAGATTGTGCTGAGCAATTTATCTTTGGCTAATAAGTTGTCTTTTGTGTTTTGTTCCATAGATAAGCAACATCATTTATAACCCTCATTTGTGCACTAATAAACATTCTGTTATTACAGGTGGCATCTTGTTATTACAGAAATATCTTTCATAAATTATACTTTTTTCACAAATGGAAGTAATGCAACACCTATTTGGTATACTCATCATATATGTTAAATATAATAATTGCATAATTGATAACATCAGCAGGTAAGGTCACTCTCCCTTCTTTTGAATTTTCTGATTTGAAATGGATCTGGATATCTCTGGAATTTAGCATTGATGGTAATCTAGAGCTATGAACCTGAGATTGTAAAGCAAACACGCTTGCCTACTGAGAAGCTTCAACTCACTACTACAGAACAGATTTAGTTACTTAAAAGCAAGCAATAAGGTGATTCAAGTGATTTATAGGCTGCATCATCTCTCATTTAGCAACATTTTGGAAGTGCCAATGAATTATTTTAGGAACAAATTGTCTAATATAAAATTTATTAACCAAAATGCATTGGCTGTCATCAAATTGTACATTTTGCAGCCAGCCGCTAGATCCAGTCCTGTGATTCTCTAATAAAGCACCTAAAAATGCGTGATAAATACTTTTAAGAAAAATGAGAGCCCAGGCTTGTGAAGTCTACATAAGAAATGTAGAAATACATTTCTTTTCCTTTTTCTTTTTTTTTTTTTTTAATGAAATCACTATGGACCTGCTCAATTCCCTTTTAAGAAATTCACAATTTAGGGTCCTGTCAGCAGCTCTAGGGTCTTTTGTTAGGTGCACTTAAAATGCCAGATTAAATATTAATATGTGGTTAGAATTGTGCTATTTTGCAAGATCTGAAACCCTATTAGTAAATCATGATCTGGTGACTGATGCAAGAAATTTCAAGGCGCCAACAGTGCAGATTGCTTTATGCCCATTAATCTGATGGATCACTAATTTTTAGTAAATTGGGTCTTTGGAATCAGAGCTGTGAGCAGGTACATGTTTTTCACCAACAGAGAACACAGTCCACATAATATAGCATCTTTTTTTGCAATATGTGCACCATAACAGGCAGATTTGTTTTGCATAATCAATAACAATGCTTGCATGAGCAATGCTGTATTTCAAAATATACTTTTAGCTGTATTGCAAAGTGCCCAAAGAGAAATAATTGTAGATTTCATAGGCTTCCAGAAATGTTTTAAAGGGAAATAAAGAAGGGCAGAGCCTGATGTGGGGACAGAATACATCAATCTCATTTGCACTCTTTATAAATCAGAAACTATGAACTAACGGTGACATTCTAGAGAGATTCAATGGTACCTCTGAAACTCTGGTGAACTAACAGATAAAACCACACACATAAGATCAGTTAAAAGACTGTGAAAAGGAAAATAGGAAATAATGAACAATTGCATGAAAGCAACTTCCCTATTATTTCTGAAAATACGACTACATAACACGCTACTGCCCTTGAGATGTGAGAGATGTTTTAACATATGGCTTGTCTCTGAACTGTGGTTGAAATTACTATTTGATCCTTTGATAACACAAGTGGGAAGACATATTTATTGGCGATATTTGTTTCACACAGATGGGCCTTGACTTCTAAATCCTTGTAATGTGAATTAACATATTTCATTATAGTATTTACCAATTATAAAGCATTTTCCTCCTGGTGGATACCATCCAAACTTATGCTGGGTTCTGCCTTGCCATCTGTCTTCTCTTTCATTTTTACAGACCATCCTACAGTACAGATATCGTGAATTTAAAGGGACAACCATGAAGGACTAATGACTTGTTTCTTCCTCTCTGCTTTATTATTATTATTATTGCTATTGCCTTAGCAATAAGTAGAGTTGCAATGTTCAAACCAACATGTAGGTAATATATGCCTTTAGTCACATTCTAATTCAGTGCCTTCACTGAATTCTCACATCTAGTACTACGAAACTCATTATTATGTTATTTCAAATTATTGAAATCAATTTTTAATCTATAAAATTAGTTTTCTATATCATAATGGATACATCCTATGTAAGATTCATTCACACACACATACACACAATATTTTATTGTTTCTATAACCCTAAAACTCAAAGTTATGACAATCACACACTCAAAGCATTATGTAGTTATAGAGTTATGCTTATTTAACTTAAATAGGGTCAGTGGGAAAGAGGTATTATTCTCTGGATAGACAGCCAAAAACTTCTTTTGTTTGTTCTTCTCTTTCACTTTTGGTTGTGGTTTGATGATTCCTCCCCATTCTGTCCTACACATAAAGAGGGTGCATGAAATTCTTCTGTTATTTTTCTCTATCACTAGGATTATTTTCACCACAACATGAAAAAGGATGTCTCGCTTTACACTCCTCCTCATGCCCTCAAAATTTTATTGATCAGCTAAAATTAATAGAATTTTACCATTATAACAGATTATATATAAAAATAAGTTCGAAACAAAAAGTTTAGCATTCTCAACGCCAAATTATGTTAGGTCCTCCTGTTTAACACCCCGATACAAGTATGTGCTTTGCCTTAGTAATGTTGACTAGACTTGCTAATTTAATTATTTTTAATAACTTTGGTTTTTTTAAATCAAACATGAGGACAAGAATATTTTCCAAGCACAGTTCCTGTTATGTAGCAATTAGTTACTCATTAACTATTTGTGATCCCATGTTTGAATAAATAAATAGTTATAAGAACATAAGTAATAAGTTAATTTTGGAGAAAAAAGTTATCTATGCTTCAGAGGAACAGTACGTAGCACTACAGCATAAATTTCTCTCTAAGTGACATACTCTTTAGTTTGCTGCTCTCATAGGCATATATTTTTAACATGATGCTTTAGTGGAGGAAAGCTTGGTAAGTTAATGATAAGATAAACAGTTGCCAAGATATTTCTCTTGAATTGTAGGTTGCAACTTCTCAATGAAATTGCCTAATTGTGTATCTATCAGCAAGCAGATAAGTGGTTGGATCAGGAATTCCTTAAGGTCTCATTTACCACTAAAATTCTACGTTCTATGTATCCAGATAGCTGGTCTGAGGGCATATTAGGGTACAGACTATGCTGCAATAAAAAGACATCCAAAAATACAATGTTTCAAACATTCAGAATATTATTCCTCATGCAATAATCCAGGTATAAGAAGGCAATTCAGGGCAAGTAGGCAGCTATCCTCCATAAGCTCATAGAGGCTCCCTGTTTCCTTCCATCTTGTTGTTTTAACCCAGTTGTGCCCAACCCTTTTGGCACCAGGGACTGGTTTCATGGAAGACAATTTTTCCATGGACAGAGTGGTGGAGGTGGGATGGAAATGGTTTTGGGATGAAACTGTTCCACCCTGGATCATCAGGCATTAGTTGGATTCTCATAAGGAGTGTGCAGCCTAGATCCCTCACATGCACAATTCACAGTGGGGTTGGTGCTCATATGAGAATCTAATGAAAGGAGGTGATGTTCCCTTGCCCTCTGATCACCTCTTGCTGTATGGTCTAGTTCCTAACAGGCCACGGACAGGCACCGATTCACAGCCCAGGGATTGGGAAACTCTGCTTAACCTTTTCAGTTTAAACCATATCTGGATTCCAACTGGTGGGAAGGTATGAAAACAGGAAGAGAAGAAGCCCAAGCAATTTAATCTCATTGTCATACCTATTTTAAGGGACCCTTCAAAATGTAGTCTTTAGATGAGTGATCATGTGCAGCTAGTAAGAAAAACTGAAGAATGGCAATCAGGGAGAAATTAACAATATGTATTTCAAGGCCTTCTCTCAAATTACTTTCCCTCCTGACTAGGAATCCCACTCAGTTCTCCTTAGAGCTGTTGAAATTCTGGCTCTTTTTGGTCTTGGGAGTCCAGGTTTCTCTGTGTTAGTTTTCTCTTTGGCCAAAATGAAAAGTTTGAGCTATTATTGCAAAATATTATTCTATTTCTAAAATTTCGTGATTCTTGTTTTTCAAGAGAAATAGAGAATTTGTTGATTGTGCTTGCACATGTGTAAAAATCTCCCCAATTTAAAATATATTATTGAGCAATGTCTGATAAAAGACAAATTTATTCTTAAAACTGACCAAAATGTTAAAGTTTATCAATAATTCCCAGTCTTCTCTGTGACCTTCAAGAACTCTGAATCTTCATTTTTTAATATCAGGTTATTTTAGGACATATTTTCAGCTGTGAACCAATCATGACCAGAATAGCTCTCCCTAATTTCTCTTTAAGTCAAGAGCCAAAAAGACAGTTTCAACCCTATTGTGGTGTCATGAGGTAAAAAGGGATAATGAATGGAGTATAAAACTCATTTGATAAATATTTGAGTACCCTCCTTATATGAGATAATGTACAAATTATAGTGAATGATTCAATAAAATATAAAACATACTCCTTTTCCTTAATAAGGTCGTAGTCCCATGGGTTTATAAGAAATAGATAACAACACATGGAAGCTTGCCATATTTGTTATAAGAATAAAGTGAAACATATTCTAGAATATTTTCACAGAAAAAATATTTGCAGACATAGTCAATCAATAACAGTAAGCAGAGTAGAGGTTAGATCTGGTATCAGATTCACCCTCTTGGGGGAAACCCATTCCTCTTATTGAAAGTAAAGTTCAATTTGGTGGACAAATACACTTTGATGTTCAAAATTCATGGTAACTTCTGGTCGTGATGCATATGAAAAGAAAGAAATTTGCAAAGGGACATAACAGGAATGCCCATTGTTTTTTAGGGAGTTCATTCTAGCAGTGCATTTTTTTCTTAGGAATTGTACAAACTCTAACTCACTGCCTTAGAGACAGAATCAAAGTTCTAATCGCTGGAAAGGAGATTGGCAAGACTTAGGTAAGAGTTCTAGTCTTAGTGAGGACTGAAATATTAAATAAGCTAACAGCATAATTCCAGAATGAGGAGCAAAACAAATGAGATTAGGATTCAGAAAAGAAGGTTAGTGTTGGAAAAAGTTGTGGCGTATTAGACAAAAGAGTTTGGGATTTTCTTGATTAAGTAATGCAGAACTATTGCAATGTTCTGTTTTTGTTTTAGCTGGAGTAGCACACTGTCAAAGCTTCTTTTCAGTAGGAAAAATTCATTAGAGGTGGTTTGGAAAGGGCTGAGATTATGTAGGAAAATTCACTAGTTTTATACACTTTCTATGGAACAATTACTCTATGCTATACATTGTATTTTGCATCGGGGGAAAACTAAGCCTGTAATTCCATGCTTAGAAGGCTCAGAGAAAATGTACTGTTGATGTGAACCATAGTGTTGTCAGTGAAATAAACACAAGACAAAATACAGAGGCAGAAACTTCAAGACTCTATGTCCGATTGGAAAGTAAGAAGTTCTGACAAAAACTGAGATGTTGAGCTTCAATAACTGAGATATAAATGACATAAACAGAAATATAGAAAATGTGATGACCAGGAGACATACTGAATTTAATCTATTGGTGATGAAATTGTATAGGGAATTTTTAACAGGCATTTTAACATCAAGATCTAGAATTTGGTGAAGAGTACTGTAGAGAAAACAATAAGATAATTAAGACTCATCTAGAAAGGCAGAAAATAAAACTGTGTATGCATCAGATGGCAGAGAAGAAGCACTTAAAAACAGAGAAGGTAAACCAGGAGAGTATAAACATTCATTTGTTTATTCATTAAGTAACTATTTAATTTTAAGAAAGCGAGAGGTTTACGTGCAAGTAGTTGCCAAGTAGACTAATGTATCCTACTAATGAATCCTCCCAAGACAGTGTATCCTACTAAGAAATAATTAGTGACTTTTAAAGTAAGCAGTCTTGGCCAATGAAGGCATACAAGCTAATTCGCAGTGAGATGAAAAGAAGGAACAATGAAGACAGTGAAGGCAACAAGGTAGTATTTTTTTCTACATATTGTGTGAAAAGTCTTAAGAAATTTTCATTTCACAGGTCGAAATGAAAGTTGTCATGGCAAAAGAAAAATGGAGGGATAACTTAGGTGGGTCAACAAAGATAGTTTAGTATTTCGGTTCCAGGGAGAATTCTTTGTTATGTGTGAGACACGTACCTTGGTTTTTAAACATTATTTTTGTAAAGCCTGTCTTCATAATTTTGTAGGTTACCTTCGTTTTCAGAGCAGAGCAACACTGTAAGATCCTTGACATTTTTAAGGATGCTAATGAGCCAAGTAGATGCTTGTATCTTGAGGATAGGCGTCTGGCCAATGGTCATGAAGTTGCAGGGCTTATCAAATTCTGTCCTTGGATCCCAGTGAAAAGTGAAATATCCCTAACTGATCTTTGGGATACTAAAATTCATGCTTTAGCAGTATGGAAAAGTATTAAAGAGCTTTATTAGGTTACAACTAGTTTTACCCAATCTAAAAAGTTACCTTGCACCTAAGTAAAGAAGATTATTTATGTAATAATCTGCACATATGTTCCCATCAACCACTATATATAATCATTTCATGGCATTCAAATTCAGCACAAAAACATCAAGACCTAAGTACAAATATTACTGTAATGGGTATTCATTTCTAGAGGTCATCAGGGGAAGGGATTAATTTTGCTTTCCTTATTGTACACACAGCACAGCACACGGAGTCATGTTACAATGTCTCTATCTTGAAAATTGCATTTCAATGTAATGGGAAAGGCACTTTTAAAAGCAATTTTATAATTTTAGATACATTAACTGCATTTCACTCCACCCTTCTTTGCTAACAGATTTTGAGGCCTTTCATTTGGATAAAATGGATTTTTGTCAATTTTAGAAAGAAAATGTTGCAAATGTTTTCTTAAAATTCTTTTTCCATACTTTCTTTGATGATTTTGATTGCTCATCTAGGTCCATATGCAAATATTCTGTATCATGGCATTTCTGAGGGGCAATTTTTAATTTAACAACATGGAGAATCTGGTGTGACAGAGACCTGACTTATTGATCTGAGATGCAGTTTTTCATTGTTATGGAATTCTTAAATTTCCGGTAATAGATAACATTTAGCAGAGTCTTCAACCAGATTTTTCCCATGGAGACATTATAGGCATTATTTTTTAGGCACTATGTAATTAGAACACCATATTAATCTTGTGACTCCAGGAAATGTCTATTTGACATATGTGAACAACAGTACTTATTCCGTGAAGCATTACGTTTTGAAGAGGTCTGTCTTAAAGAGATTGCCTGTCTTTGCAACGGAAAGGTAGCCTTGGTAAAGCTACTGGTCTTTATGAAATGACACGATATAGCACTTAAAGCAACCTATAAGTTAAGTATATAGTTAAAAATATTTGTTATAGGTAGTGTGGGGCCTGCTGAATATCGAATTCCTGATCCAAAGTTCTTCCCATCCAGGATATTGATATAATTATGGGCACTGTGCACATTGTCATTGATTTTGAAATTGTCATTACTGATATATTGGTTCATACACAAAAATAACATGTTCCTTTGACAAAAAATAAATTCAGAATTTTCAACATTTACCAGAATGCAGTAAATTTTAAACTATTAATGAATATTTAGATGCTTTTTCTTATGCATTAAGAAGGTAAAACAATCCCATTACTAAAACTGTAAACACTTTTGAACAGTCGGAAACTTTGCACATCTATATAAAAGATTCTTAACCTTTTTATTTTTTTGTATCACGATGGTCTAGTGAAGCCATGAGCATCTTCTTAGAATGTAAGTGTTAAATTAGTAAAATGAAATGTTGCAAAGTTACAAAGAAAACCCATCATAAAAGTTACTATGATTAATCACCTTTGATAGAATAATATTTATGCTTATTTGTAAATTAATATGAGGTCATGAGTTTAATGGCCATCATTTTAAGTAGCCATGAATATAAAAGATATTTCAAAATAGATGCAACAGCTATAATGTGATACAAAAATATCTGATTTCTCCTGCTAATAAAGACACCAGTACAGTTTACTAATACTTTTATGGTTTTTGCCTACATTTATTTTGAATGAAATGCTCAGTTTCAGTTAGAAATTTATAAAAGTAAATATTTTTTCCAAATTCTAAGACTCCACATTAAGGACTCTTGATCTACCCCAATTTCCATGGTTTTGGTGCTTCAAACTGAGGGCAAAACCCACCCACCAGGAGGATTAAGAACTAGAGTCAAGGGCTATTTTAGAAAACAACTCTGGTCTCTCTTCACAGAGGCAGTGACTGCCCTAGCTCCAAACCGTCTACCTGAAGACAGTGGGAGCCGAAGCTTGCCTGGTTACCCTGATGTCAATCTTCCCTCTGGCCCTTCATCCTCACTTAATGCCTGTCTGTATGGAATTTCAGTCTCTGCATTTTCTAATAAACTTTGACTTGACTTGTCCCTTTAACTCTGAGATTCACTCTGTTGTCTGCCCCTCTCCTAATTGTGGGCCCTCTTAACTCAATCCCTGATTTAGATGGCTTGGCTACCACTGGAGCCTGGAGCACTAATACACTAATAAGTAAATTTTCTCTTTTTGATTTAAGAGTTTAAAATGTATTCTCTTAATCTCTCTCCTCTCTCTCTCTCTCTCTCTCTCTCACACACACACACACACACACACACACACACACACACACACGCATGCACATCTCAATTCTAAACTGAAGGCCAGTAAGTAAAAGCATTTATCAACCACATATATTTATCTTATGGGTGCTATTATTTGACTTCTTAATTTGATTGAAATACTTCCAGATTTAAAGAGGAATCCAGAGAAGTCAATGGGTGCAGCACACCAACATGGCACATGTATACATGTGTAAAAAACCTGCAGGTTGTGCACATATACTCTAGAACTTAAAGTATAATAATAATAATAAAAGAGAAATCCTTCTACTCAGTGCCATTTTAGTGAGAAATCTGACTGTAATTCAAGAAAATTTAAGATAAAATTGGTTGTCTTGTATGAATATAAAGAATGCCTGGCTTATATTTCTCTGTTTCAGTCATTTTATTTTATAAGCAGTGTACGTGATCTCAAATATTTTAGAAAGAGAAAAATACAGTCCAAGCAAATATTATGTAAGAGGTTGAAGAAACATTCACATTCCAAACATAACATCTAAACTTTTGGGGGGGTTCTTGGATATAAGAAAATATTCTTACATCATATCGAGTATTATAATCAGAAAATAATGCTTTTATTAATAGGAAAAATACCAATTTTCCATCTGGACTTTCCGTCTTCCTGGCACATATATGTATATTTCCTTTTGTGTTTAAAAAAATACTCTCTTTCTGCTTAGACATTAATGGAAAGTCAATATCTATACATGGGAGCTGTAAAATACATTTTTTGGCCTATTTTAGAATTGTTTGGGTTATAGACTCTTTAAAATCTCATAAATGTGTCACAAGCTTTCTAGCCAAAGAAGAATGTGTTTGTATGTACCTTTTATATATGTGCAGTTTTTCCCTATAGTTCTGGAAGTTTAAGGAATTTCTAAATTTCATATCTAGATTCCCATAAAATCAACAGATGTGGATATACTATTTAGAATAGTCTAGATTATACTATGGTAATAAATAAGCCCCAAATCTCAGAGGCATACAATAACGAGAATTTAATTCTCACTCATGCTATGTATCTATTGTTGTTTGACTGTATTAGGTAACTATTGTTCAAGGGTCTTTTGCACTTCTGCATATCTTGCAACAAGCACTAATTGTGTCTTTTCAAGGAAAGAACAGTATAAGGACACTGTTTTTCTCCAGGGCAAATGTTGGGCAGCCTTGCTGCCCATTAAAAAGTTTTGGGTTCCCTACGCTAGTTGGTTCCTTACCTATAAAGCACCCCACTCCATATGCAGGTATCCCTGGCCTTCTTTTTGCTGCCCTGTAAGAATTGAAGCTCAGGGAACAGGGGCAAATAATGATACTCTAGCTATTGTTATTACTGTAATAAATTAAGCCCATGGAGCTTAGTTTTTTTTAGGCATTATTTAATTAGAATGTCATATTGATTTTGCAACTCTAGGAAATGTCTGTTTGACATATGTGAACAACAGTACTTATTTCATGAAGCATTAAGTTCAGTCGAGGTCTATCTTTAAAAGATTGTCTATTTCTGCAGAGTAATACATTCCTTTGTCTGTAATACAACATCTTTGCTTTATTTATTTATATATTTTTTGCCAGCATCCATAAAACTGTGACAGGCTTCCCTGTTAGCTTGTAAGTGGAACAAAATTTTAGACCTTTCACAAGTTATAGCACTCTTCCCTTTTAACTTCATTTTGGAACTTAGGCTCACCGATCAACCTCCATCTGAAACATTGCTGGTTCCTGTAACAAAGGGTAAAAAGAGAGCCTGCTAGCCATGTTCTGGCCTTGACAGCTTCTTCTAAACCCATAACCTATGCTCACATTCATTTTTCAAAGTAAGTCTAATGACCAAGCCTCACAGATACGGAGTGGGGAACGTAATTCTTTTCCTGGGACGGACAGTGAGGATTTGTGCATAATAATAGAATCTACCAGAGCAGGTTAATAACTGTGCACTAGCCTTTTAATTTTCCACTTTTTCTTCAGGTAAGCGGATTTACTACAACATCAAGTTTTCAGCTTATCTTAGACCAGTGTTCTCATATTTCAAAACCGTAAAAGCTACTCTTAAAGCTTGCATATGACTAGTTCTCACCCATATTATAACATATCCAATATTTTCCCTCAAATTGAGTGATAATATTTAGTGATGTCCCATGCGTATTATCTGAAAAGTTGTAGGTTTCAGAACTGGTCTATATATTCTAAGCATATGAAGATAAATACTTATTATAATTTACCTATGTAACATATAATTTATTATGTAATACAAATATTTATAGAAAATGTAATTTATGATATAATAAAGTTTTATATTTATTTATTTATTTTTGTAATATGGTCTTGCTCTGTCACCCAGGCTGGAATATAATGGTATGACCATGGCTCACTGTAGCCTCAACCTCACAGGCTCAAGTGATCCTCGCACCTCAGCCACCCAAAATGGTGGCTGGGACTACAGGCACCAGTTATCTTTTTTTTTCTTTTAAATTTTAGAAATGGAGTATTACTATGTTGCCCAGGGTGGTCTCAAACTCCTGGGCTCAAGCAGTCCTCCCTCCTTGGCCTCCCAAAGTGTTGGGATTATAGGTGTAAGCCAGCAAGCCTGGCCTATTTATGTTTTTAAAATAAAAAACCTTAATGGTTTTTCATGTGCCATCTGAGATCATATTGTATACCAACAGTGAAAACATTCCACCTTATGGGACACTCTAATTTTATACATGTATATGTGTGTGTGTATACATACACATACATATAATGATAATAGCCATTTATTTAATGAATATTAAGTGTCCACCATATATAAGATACGAAATAAGTGGGCTGGATTACTGTGTTGAAAAAAGTGATATGAGTGGCACTCAGTTTTTATAGGCTAGTGAAATGATAAAAAAGAATAAAACAAAAGCAAGTAAATATTAAATAATAGATTTGATAAGTTATTGAAGGAAACAAGTTTTTCAGATAGATAATAAATGAAGAAAATATATTTTAGAAAGCATGTGTAGAAGAAAGGCTATGTAGGGATATGTAAAGTGAGATGTGATACTTAAGATGAAACAAACTCTGCAGAGACTGGGCTCAGGGGAGTGGAAATGTCCTTAGTGCAGCTTGAAAATACCGTAACTGGGAAACAGGATTGAGGACATGAATGAAAGTCAGTGTGGCTGAAGCAGAGTGAGCCCTGGGAGATGGTGAAAACAAAGATAGAGTTGGAGCGTGAAGACTGTGGAATGTGGTGAGACTGAAATTCCCTCAAAGTGGCATGTATTTTTATGGAAAGCCAGGGAAAATTCCATATTTTATTATAAATACAATTTAAATTATTATGCTGGTGAGTATTATAATCCAATTTTTATGTCAAATGATCACTCTTGAGAGGAGGAGTAAGTCATTATGTTAACTAGACTAGGATGGAGGCTGACTTATATGTCACGAAGTAAACAGATTTAAGGGACATTTAGAAGGTGAAATTAATGATATAGAAAAGTGTGATGGTTGGGTTCCTGACTTTAATGACTGGACAGATGATCGTATTCATCATTTTCTAAGATGGAAAATGATGTCTCTGTGGGTTGACTGAAGGACAGTGTTCTGAATCAAGTGTTTCATTCTGAACAAGCTAGGTTTGAGATATCTGTGAAATACCTAATTAGAAATGTTAGACAAGTTGAATACATTAAAATGTTAACCTGTAGCTCAGAAGAAAGATCCTGGGTAGAAATATAAATACATGAACTGTTACCAGGCTATAGCATTGAAAACTATGAAATTAGATGAGCTAATCAGGAAGAGAGTACAGGAGTAGAAAAGAAGAGGACCCAGGTCCATATCCATAGGAATATAATCATTTACAGGCTGATAGAGAAATAGAAACCAGGGAAAGATGCGCAGGAATAACAGAGAAAAAGACAGGAAAATGTGGTGTCACAGAATCAAAGAGTGGGGACTCAGAAGAAAAAGGGAATAGTTGACAGGTCACTTTAAACAAAAGATTTAGTACATTGAAGTTAAGAAACTTCCAGCTGGATGCGGTGGTTCACACCTGTAATCCCAGCACTTTGGGAGGCCGAGGCAAGAGTATCACCTGAGGTAAGCAGTTCAAGACCAACCTGGCCAACATGGTGAAACTCTATCTCTACTAAAAATACAAAAATTAGCCGGGAGTGATGACAGGTGCCTGTAATCCCAGTTACTTGGGAGACTGAGGCACGAGAATTGCTTGAACCCAGGAGGCGGAGGTTGTAGTGAGCCGAGATCGAACAACTGCCGTGCTCCGGCCTAGGAGATGGAGCAAGACTCTGTTTCGAAAAAAAAAAAAAAAACCAAACAAAAAAAAACTTCCTTTTCTATAGCAAGACGGAGGTGATTAATGTTTTGGAAAAATAGTTTAATAACATGTAAGGGGTGGAAACCAGATTGGAGTATGTCAAAGTCAGTATCACGTGAGGAAATTGATTCAGTGAATCAAAACAACATGTTTAAGAAATTCTGCTTAGACAGAGGGCTGAAGAATAAAGTGGAATTTAAAGGATATTTGGGATAAAAGGGAGCTTTCCTTGCTGTTTTGCTCATGAACACAGCTCATTATGACTTGGTTGTGTGCATATAGGAACACTGAAAATAAACCAGAAGAAGGTGGCGAGGTGGGGCTTGCAGCAAAGAAGAGGCTGGTGTTTGGTGCAATAAACATGGATGCCGTCTCTTTTAGTAGCAAAGAGAAGGAGAAAAATTCTTGGAGATGTAAGTAGATTTCTATGGTGGTGAGAAAAGATGAGGAAATTCACACTTGATGACTGCTGCTTTTTCAGTGGAGTGTAAGGTTAGAATTAATCACCAATTGAAAGTGAGGGTAGAGAAAGGGCAGGTGGTTTAAAAAAAAGAGAAGGGGATTAGGAATGCTAGGCTTTGGGGAAATTAAGAAATAGGGCAAATTGTATTGAATGCTCATTGGTCGTATTTGATCTTGAAATGAGAATGCAGCACCTAACGAGCTGGTTGTGTTATTTTTCACCAAGTCTGGTGATATTAAAAAGAAGACAGCTAGTAAGAATTATCCCAGTTTTAACTTTTCTCCCTTGAAAATAATGAGAGTAAAAGGCAAGAATTTCAGAATATTTGAAAAAACAGTGAAGATGATGACAAATTGTGAAATCTGTGTTAGATAAGAAGGATAGTGATAGCTGGAGGGAATTGAGAGAACATACGAAATTGATGTGGTCAGTGGATCAGAGATCTCTATAAAGTCAAAGATTGCATCAAAGTTTGGATAACTTCATCAGTTATTAGCCACTCCCCTTTTAGATAGTTTACATGCTTTTCAAAGGATCATTTAAGATATGTAAATATCATAATCACTGGCTATAGGTGTAATAATGATGATGAAGGGCTTGGTCCAGGCTTGGAAGTGTAGATAGTACAAATATATAAGAGATGCTTATGCCTAAACACTGTATCTGCAGAGTAGGCTGTGTTTTTACTATTTTTTTCTGGCATCATATGCTATTACCGTGAAAGAATTTGAGCCCTGAATTAGACAATCTCCAAAGAAAAGCATCATATGTGTGCTTAATAAATGTTTTGGATGATGAGGGTGACATGATGATGTCCTGTTTTTGAATAAGTAGCATTAAAGTAAATATTGTTTTTTTCTGAATGGAAGAAAACAGAGAGACTCTTCATTAATATTTATATGTACAGTTCAAAGTCATGAATGTAATATATTTTTCTCCTGTTATACAAATTAGTGTTCCATAATATGACATGACTTTAGAAAGAGTGCTGATATTTAAAACAATGCATTATGTACTAATGACCTCATACTTTAGAAGTCCTTTTAACAAACGTTCGAAGACGTGTGTGAAATAATTATTTCAATGTAAGAGAATACTAATACGAGTTAGTATTTATTTTTAGCTACTCCTTGATACTCTTTTGTTTTCTTTTTGCAGCATTATTGAGTTTTATGTTCCTTTTTTTTTTTTTTTCTTTTTGAGATGGAGTTTCACTCTTGTTGCCCAGGCTGGAGTGCGATGGCGCGATCTTGGCTCACCGCAACCTCCGCCTCCCGGGTTCAAGTGATTCTCCTGCCTCAGCCTCACGAGTAGCTGGAGTTACAGGTGTGCAACACTGTGCCCGGCTAATTTTGTATTTTTAGTAGAGATGGGGTTTCTCCATGTTGGTCAGGCTGGTCTTGAACTCCTGACCTCAGGAGATCCACCGGCCTCGGCCTCCTAAAGTCCTGGGAATACAGGTGTGAGCCCCCATGCAACTGCATGGTAGTTCACCTTTCCCCCTGCCCAATGCTGTCTCCCTTATTCCCTCAGAGATGTTCAAAGTGAGACGGATTTGTTCTTCCTGTAAGCTTACCTGTTTATTCTATCCCTGTATTGATGCATTTATGTCACCCCATTCATTCTGAGAATCTATCTTCAATAAAAGAAAAATGTTAAGTGTACATAGAGTTTTAGCTAAAATAATGTTTATTATAGCGTTATTTATAAAAGCAAACAAGTCAAGATAAAATTTTAAAAAATTAAAATAAGGGATAGATATGAGCCAAAAGTCAACAGATGATGAGAAAGTGGAAACAGTAAATGCGGAAAACACCTAAGAAAGTATGAATAGTGTTTTGAATTAAGCATTATTGTTCTAATGCTGTATTTGCCTCCCCAAATTCTCTATATTCTATATGAATTTATTATTCATATTCATATTCATACTTCTATTCAACAGTATTCTACAGAGTACTGTTCCATGTTACCCAGCGAAAACCCTGGATAACACATACTTAAATATCTACAGTAACAGCTGCAGTTCCATAGAGTTAAATATATAAATAAACTTTCACCACTTGCTCTGGTGCCATATTTTCCTCTAACATCAGAATAACTTAATAACCTTCTTTGGATTTTGAAAATTTCCCTTGAATCTCTCTCCTAATCTCCCAAAATACAGGTGGGCATTTAGTTATGTGTGTGTGTGTGTGTGTGTGTGTGTGTGTGTGTGTGTGTGTGTGTTTGGCTTTGAGAGTCTTTTGAATTTTCTAAATTATGCTACATTATTGCTTCTGCATGAACTCTGTGGCATGGACTGAATAAATAAATCAGAAAATCAAGTCTTTCTTGTCAACTACATTCCAAGTTTCTTCCCAAAGGTGGCAGTAATCCATGTGGCATTCAAACACTTCTAAATATGTCTAAAGTGTGTGTTTATTGCTCTAATTATTTTCCTTGAAAGCAGTTCTACTTTATTACCCAAATGAGAGTTATTATTGTCTTTCCTTCTGATAATTGCATTTGTGGTATTTATTTCAGGGTTTTTAAGATCCTTAAAAGCCTATTTAGTTTTTTTTACGAATTTAATGCTAATTAAAATAATGGATTAGTAGGCTTGGCAAATCAAATCACTATTCAGCCAGAACAATAGAAGAGCTTATTTAATTGACCACCCTGAATCATATTAAACCAATCCTGAAAGAATCATCACAGAGATTCAGATATTATAGATACTGTCATTCTTTCTATATGGGATACTAAAATATTTTTCCAGATATTTTTAAAGAGTAAATTAAAGGCTGATTAAATTAGTAAGTGGTTAATCTCTGATCTCGTAAAGAAGGCAGATGGACATTTTTTCAATAAACTTCTATCATTTTTAAAGTTAATTTCTGCAGACACAGTTATTTCAACTGATGCTATGGAAGTTAAGCAACATTCAAAGTAGGGATTATTAACACCATCGAATGCTTTGTTTTTGATCACAGGTGGCTATGGACAGTGAATCACAGCTACTATACAGTTTTCAAACAGGGAGGCAACTTGCCTATCAGGATTAAGATTATAGTAGAAGGGTAGCACTTCTTTATTAGAAAATAAGTGATATTTTTAAATAAAATGGCAAATTATTTGCCATGGTTTATAAGTTTATACAAGTTTTAAACTTGTAGTTTTGCAAATATTTCTTTATTATCTAATATTTATTATTAACATTTATCTTTATCAAATCTATCTTTATTATCACATCAATTGAATTTATTTCTATAAAGTAAATCAATAATAAATTTGATTTGTTTACTGAATTTTATAAGCTGACTAAATGTTTTGGTGTTTGAAAAACACAGATTCTGCAAGAGGAAACCGAATCTCACTGGGTTCAACAAATTCTTGATTCATCAGATTTGTTTTAAGATGTGGCTTCTGGCTGTTTCAACAGACCAACATCACCTGCAAGTGTGCACTAACCCAGAGAAGGTTCAGACATAGACACTCATATGCCGTGCTGACGATGTACTCTAACACAATCTTTTTGGAGGACAATTTTTAAGTATGTTAAAGTCTCTAAAATGGGCTTAACTATTGGTCCCACAATTTCTTTCTAATCGTTTTTTGGAGACAGGGTCTCACCATGTCGCCCAGGCTGGTCTCAAACTCCTGGGCTCAAGCGATCCACCCACGTTGGCCTCACAAATTCCTGGGATTACAGGCATGAACCACCGCACCTGTCCTGTCCTGTAATTTCAATTGCAGAAATCTAATTTATGGAATGAAGCAATGATGTGTGATTTAATTAGGGGAAATATTCATCACAGTGTTGTTTATAATAGAGAAAAAATAGAAGTAGGCATTTAACTACTATACAGTTAATGCAATAAATTAAGGTACATCACCACGATGGAGAACAATACGGACAAGGAAAAATGTTAACCTATATTTAACTGATATTAAGATCTAATTACAAAATATGTTTTTGGTGTATTAAATGTTATATATCTTTGCAATAAGTGACAGGGACAGTACACCGTGACAATTCTGAGTGGAGTCAGTGGCATTCAAATTTTCTTCTTTTTGGTTGGCTTTATTTTCTAAACATAGTTTTACAAGGATGGATATTTTTGTATAAGAAGGGAAAAGCTAAAATTCGCAGCACATATCATGGACTGGTTTTTCAAGAGAGATAACTCCATTTGTCCCTAAACTTTCATCTTTAGCAGATATGTAAAATGAGGATTTAAGTGAGATTTTTTTTCTTAAACCACTTTATTGAAGTATAATTGACATGCAAAAAGTGGTACATATTTAATGTATATAACTCGATGAGTTTGTGAATAATAATTAGACAACCAATACAGTGTTGTATACTTACGATTTGCTGAGTATATGTAGATACTGTGTGAAGTGTTCTTACCAGAACAAATAGTAATAACGACAGTGGCATTTTTAATAACATATTGTCTTCTCCAATCAGGATAGCACAATTTTATAATTTCAAATTTGGGGATTTATCATCTTGGAGTATAAGGCACATAGTCCTATTTTAATCCCTCATCAGTGCTGTATGTCAAGGCAGCTCTTGTGTGCTATTTGTATAGGAAATATATGTGTGTGTATATATATATATACAGAGACACACATATAGATACACAAATATATACACAAACATATACATACACACATATGTGTGTATATATATGCAGCTACATATTACATAATTTATGTACAACATTATTTTATCTATTAACATATTAGCACGTTTTATTAAGAAAAAATAAAACTCCATCAAACATGTAAGGCGAGAGAATGAAAGCACAGCAAATAATACAATGCTTTTTTCCCCACAAAGGATCACAACCTAACTGTGGTTGCCTACTAATAAGTATGTTGATTAATATGCACCCCAGCGAAAGTAGCAAATCATTCTGAAAATGGAATTAATATGCAGTGTTTTTTAATTATTTAAACTAGATTTAATTTCAACTGCTTAAGCTATTCTCTCAACCAAGGGTGTCCATTCAATCTTCAGGGTCAAGCAGAGATAGCATCACTACCAGTAGGCCTTTCCTGACTTTCTCAAGCAACACAATTTTTCCATCTTTTGTAATGTGATAACATTTAGTCTGTATTTCTACTATAGCAGTTAATTGAACTCATATAAAAGTTGAATCCATCCTTGTTTGCCTTTTCCACTAGACTGTAAGCTCCCACAGGCCAAGAACCATGCCAATTGTGTCTTTACACTACTTACAGAAGCTTTGTATAATAAATGATTGATATGGTTATATATTGTTTATTACAAAATTTATGTTTATAATTGTCTAGTCAGTTACTGCCTTTTAGATGTAATGGACTGATCATTTGTGTGCCCTCAAAATTCATTTGTTGTTGGGCTCAATGGCTCACGCCTGTAATCCCATTTTGTGAGGTCAAGGTGGGAGAATCACTTGAAACAGGAGTTCTAGACCAACCTAGGACACAAAGTGAGACCCCAGTCTTGACAAAAAATTTTAAAAAAATTAGCCTGGCTTGGTGGACTTTGTCTTTAGTCCCAGCTATTAGGGAGGCTGAAGTGGGAGGATGGCTTGAGCCCAGAAGTTCCAGGCTGTAGTGCACGATGATTGTACTACTATACTCCAACCTCAGTGAAAGAGTGAGGCCTCGTAGCAAACATAATAATAATAATAATAATAATAATAATAATAATAATAATAATAATAATAGTATGTTGAAGTTCTAAGAGCCAATGTGGGTATTTGGAGATTGGGCTTCAGGAAGGTAATCAATATTAGATGACACTATGAGGGTGGGGCCTCAGTCTGATGGGCTTAGGGTCTTTCTTAGAAAAGACACCAGAGAGCTTGCTTTCTCTCTGAGCATATGCATAAAGAAAAGGTCATGTGAGTTCACAGTTGATGGTGACGCTCTTCAAGCCAAGAGGAGATACTTCAGAATGAAACTTACTTAGCTGCCAACTTGATATTGGACTTGTTATCTTCCAGAAATGCAAGAAATAAATTCTTTTGTTTTATCCTCTGGTCTATTGTATTTTGCTATGCAGCCCAAGCAGACTAATACGTTTATCACAACTTATTATCCTAAACATCATTTTGTCTGTTGATTATTTCACCAAAGCTTTAGGCCTGTATGGCATCAGTAGGAAGCAAGTTAATAATATTTTATCTTAAACATAGATTATTAAAATAAAACATATCGAGGGTCTTTGCCAAATATTATTTAATATAATAAATGTATGATTTAGCATAGTTCTCTCATAACTTAGAAGGAGCATATTATTTCAAAAAGCTTCTAAGAGTATGGCCTTATATTCTGTTTAGTTATGAATGGGAGCCTATCTATTACATAAAATTTAAGAATGTATTCTGTATTAGTATTAGACCTCTGTACAAGTACCTTTCTTTATTATTCTGTTTATTTATGTATGGGAGCCTATCTATTACATAAAATTTAAGAATGTATTCTGTATTAGTATTAGACCTCTTTACAAGTACCTTTCTTTATTACTCTCTTTTGTTTGATGTGCTGGTTTAACACTTGAATCCCACAGGTTAATCTAAACCACCATGGGACTGCCAAGTTATGGGAATATTTATGGGTTTTAGTTCACATGTCACTATATCTGAATTCTAGCTGCATCAATTAAAACATAAATATCTCAATGAAATAAAAATTGGATTAGAAAAAAAATTGTTTCTTAAATGCTCAGAACACTCGTCATCCATTACACTGAATACAAAACTGCTAGACTATACTGTCTGCATAGAGATGCCAAATAGGTGTAATGCAAATCAGGAACAAGTCATTGACAGATAAATTAAATAGTCATGATCTGAATATTGAGTTTAGGCAAGTATTGCAGTCTATTGGCGCCAAGCTAGATTTCTTGTCCTGTACAAAAATGTTATGTTGTTCTCCATAAGCAGTCATCCATCTAAGTGACTTCAAGGCCCCTAAGACCCGAAGAGACAAAGCTCATCTATCAGCCTCTTGACTTCAGTCAGAGCCACAGCAGGTGCCATAATAAGCTGAGTTCATATATACTGATCATTTTGTTCCAGGAGCACATTTTAAAATCTCAATTTTATTGTAATTTTATAGTGAGATAACTATACTAGCTGGCCTTCATTAAGAACACTTTTTGATGTGTTAACTCCTAGCTATGGACTATGATATAAAGAAGAGCAGAATATAAGTTTTTGAAGGGAGATCTCTCATAATTTGTGCTTAGTCTTTTGTTTGACTTCAGTGGGAATCTGGGAAAAAATGATTTTCTAATAACTAAATACAGCAAGGCTTGTTAACTACTGACAGAATGTTTCCAAAGCAGACTAGAATGGCAGGATCCATAAGATGGAGAACAATTACAGAAGCAATTTCCAATTCAAAACAGGTGATTCTGTTACAAATACTTAATCAGTGTATCAAATCCAAACTAGTATAGTAATTTTGAGTAACAGATTTAAATCTAAAAATTAAGTTAAACCATTCATTTGGCATCATATTGAGAAGTAATAGTTCTGTAATATAATTTAAGTCTTTTTCTGATAAAGTTACAATGCTAATTACCCAAAATAAATTCATAATGATAACATTTCTCCTTTGAAATAATTTAAAATTTAATATAATTTCAATGAAAACAGAAAAGGTATCTATCCTGTTAATGACTGTCAGTGGGGGGACCAAAACCCCTAGCGGTATAATTATCTTCTTTTTAAAGTTGAATAGTATTCCACTGTGTATATATATATCACATCTTCTTTATTCATTCATCAACAGACACTTAGGTTGTTTCCATATCGTGGCTATTGTGAATAGTGCTATGCATTGCTTATTTTGACCATAGTTGCCGACTTATGGAGAAACTATAATTTTGCCTGTTTTAAATTGAGAAGAAACTGAAGCAAGTAATCAAAAGAGGTGGATTCTCTTAATTGAGATTTAATTGATATACAATAAACAAAATGTATTTAAAGTGTAAGATTTGATAAATTTCATTTTTAGAAACACTGCCACAGCACACCATCATCCCCCAAAATTTCCTTGTTATCTCTTGTAATCCCACCTTTCTATTTCTCCCCATGGCCCCTTATGTGCCAGTTACAAGAAACACACTTGAAATATAAAGATATGAATAGGTTTAAAATAAACAGGTGGAAAAAAATATGTAGCATGCAAAGAGTAAACACAAGAAATCTGGTGTGGCCATGTTATAATAAAAATAGACAACACCAAGAGTGTTCTAAGTGAAAAAGACAAATTATTATAATAATAAAAGGGTCGAATCATCAGAAAATTGTCATAATACTATTGATAATTGCACATATACCCAATCATTGAGCTTCAAAATTCATTAAGCAAACAAACAATCAAACAAAACAACACAAAACTAGTGGCTACTCTACGGGATATTACAGGTATAGATCAGAAAGTTTTACCGGACAGTGATATCTATAGTTTTCTGAAATGTAACCCAAGAATCCAATATTTAGCCACATTTTATCCATCTAGAAGAAGAACAGACATCTAAAAATATAAAAAATTCAGATAGTATAGCACCCATGAGTTCTTTTTGAAATAATCCTTCTCAATAAAGTACTCTATCTGACCAAGATTTGGTGCCCAATAAGGAACTCTGAAACGAAACTCTATCACGGCATAGACTGAAAGGGAGGGGAGGGAATTGAAATTATTACGTAGGCAATAGAATCAAGGTGATTGGTAACTCTTTTTTTTCATTATTATTATACTTTAAGTTTTAGGGTACATGTGAAATGAAAGGCCATGTAACATATAATTCATAAAAGATATGCTATAAATATAAAATTCTTTCAACTATAAGCAACTAATTTAAAAATCCATTTCAAATAAAAGAATGAGGGAGGAAGCATGAAAAAATTGGGAGGAAATTTAAATCAGCAAATGTCTGTATATAAAACATTTTAAATAACAAAAAAACCGTAAAATATAATATCTAATAGTCTGACATTTACAGTCACACTTGTATGATAAAATCATAAAATGGGATAAAATCAAGTATTAAATTAATTAAAAACTCAGTTTGGATAAAAAAACAAAATACAAGACATACGCCTAAGAACTTTTAATGTAAAAATATGAGCGTAAATATATGAGGCAAATATAACCAATAAAAAAGTTAGGGCCATCAGTATTGATAGCAGACGAAATTGACCTCAGAATCTAAAGCATTAAATGAAATCCAAGTCATGTAATTCACAAAAAGCATAGTTCCAACTAAAACAGCATAAAAATACAAAACACAGTAACTTCAGGAAATACAATAAGAAATACACATCAGACTATTTAAACTTTCTTTGCACATCACAGATTGACTAAGTGGCAACAAAATTAGAATTATATAATTAACAATTTATAGTACATAAGTACTATAGTCTCTAAAGAGTAGATAATATATTTTCTTTTCAAGGATTTATATTGTATTATAAATGACCCTAATACCTTCTAAAAATTACAAATTAGAAACAAGTCATGAAATAAGGAATAAAAGCATAAGTAAACACCTATGGAAACAAAGCCACAGTATTATCTTGGGCATTTAAAACAGTCCTCTAAATAATTTAAATCCAGTAGTCATCAAAACTAAAATTCAAGCATATGAAAACATATGATATACAGTTAAGCTAAAATCACAGATATTATCTGAGTCAAATGCTTTCATTTTTCAATAAGAAAATAACGAAAAATTGAACTAAACATTTGATTTTAGATTAGAAATCAGGGAGAGTATATTACACGAGAAAGCCAAAAGATTTAAATGCTGTATTTCAGTGCCTCAGATTTAACATTTTAACTCTTTACTGAATTACAAGAATGTTTAAATAATATTCATATTGATAGAGGCAAAATATTTCGTATGATTTTATAAACTATAAAGCCTGTTGTTATAATTGTCAAATAATTTACTGTATCAATTTTTAATACAAAAATATAGAAACTCATGTTTTTATATAGATAAGTCAGTTTCCAGAATTTTGAAACATATGTTCAAAATCAAAAATAACTATGTAACTGTCATTTAAAAAGTCTACCTATATTTGTTTTTTACAGTAGTTCCTTTTAAAGAATTATTTTAAATGTATAGTTTCTGATGAAGAGTATTTAATTATTCATGTTTATAATTACTATTTTTCATTCCAATTTAGTGATCATTTTCTAATGGAAGTTTCCATTCTATATTTTTTTAAAGTGCAGTGTATTAAATATACTCATGTTTTATTTAACTGTCTCATGTAATCTATACACAGCAAAGCATTTAAAATGAGTTATCTAATGTTATCTTCTTTAGTAGAATAGAACTTTTCTATACTAACCAATCATTGTTTTTTTTTTTTTTTTCTGTGCCATAAAATAAAGTGCTGCTGATCTAGGAACTGTACTTTTAAAGAGGTGTTAATTACATTCTCTTCTCTATGCTTTTGTTTTTGCTTTATGGGATTACAGAAAATATTTTGGAGAAATATATACGTTTTCTGAAATTCAACTTAAGATACAGTCAGGGTGTTAACATTTTTGTGATAGGCCAGTCCATATCAATGAACACATTGTAGTTGTTTGTCAGAATAATTTTGAAAGCAATTAATGTCATAGATAGAACAGTCCCATGAAATTTAACTTTCATATGTGCATACTTTTGACTATTATCATTTAGAAGAATCAGAACGTATCACTTGTATACCTGTTTTTTTAATGATAGTGCGCTATTTTTAGAGATATGCATCTTAGTACTCTACCTGATTAAATTTTCTTTCACATGTTGTGAGAATAAACGTATAATGTGAACTCTGAATCACAGAATTCAAGTGGAAATTGCTCTGCCATATTTTTTAAGGTTAAGAATATATTCCGAACTTCCTAATGAAATGTATATAGATAGCTCTTCCCCTCAATAGATTGTCTTATGCATATGACATGATTATCAGCACTTATAGTTGCTGTTGTTGCTTGTTGACTGATAAAGATAATCATCATATTTCATTTATAGATATAATTGATAATCTAAATTAAGACACATGTTTGAGGATAGAATTTTCTCTCATCAGAATATACGTGAACATTTTATGATAAAATTACATGTGTACATATGGATTGTAGAATAAAATATGGTGAGTTAAAAATAGAAAAAAACCTCTGTATATTAAATAAGGAAAATTATAGGTCTTTATACCTCATAGATGGAATGGTTGATTGTACATCTTTTAGTGTAAGACATCCTGGATATGAATCCTTTACTTCACAGTTGTGTGTCTTGGACAAATATTTGCCCATATCATTTATGATATGGGGTAAAAACTAGCATCTACTTTATAGAATTTTTGTAAGTATTAAATGCGTCAGTCCACATAAACCACTTATCATGATGCCTGGCATATTTCAATTAATGTCAGAGACTATTGTTATTCTTGAAAATAGGGTTAGTTGAGTCCAACATACAGTGTTATCCCTGTTATCAATTCTGGGATCCATCTTATCTTAAGGCTTGAAAAATAATATGGTGGGGGGGCAACAGGGTGGTCTTTGTGGTACATACTGGAGTTTATAGATGCAACTTAATATTGATATCGATAAAATATAGATTCAAATATGTTTTCTACTAAAAATAGAATGCAGAAATTTCAAATTATGGGAACAAAGTAAATATAGCAAACAGGAACAATTCTGCTTTTAATGTACTTTTGTCTGTATGTAATAATAATTAAGTACTTGCTCTATATATCTACGTCTCTTGCTCTCTTTGCATAAAAGTGTCCTGAAGGACAAATTTCACACTATTAAAAGTGGTAATCTCTCTCTCTCTCTCATTCTTTTATCAGATTTTTTTTCTGAGAAGTTTTTTCGAGAAAGAGCAAAGGGGAACTCATAAAAGCACTGGGATACTGATCAGGGTAATCATAATTTTAAAAATTATATTATCTTACATTATCTTTTAAAACAATGAGCTTGAATTACTTTTATGGTCTTTTTATGTGGACTTGATTTTATTTATTCTGATTCAGATTTGATTTTCTGGTGCTTCATAAATTTGAGGCTTTCTCTCTTTCATTAAATTTGGAAATATTTGTCATTTGTATATTGCCTTTCTCATATTCTCCCTGTTTTCTCCTTCTCTCCTTCAGGGACTCCAGTTACTTCTTTGTCATTGCTATTTTGTTCTCTATCTCCCCTAATCTTTCTTTCACATTTTTCATCTTTGATGTGTCCATTGCTTGGGGCAATTTTTAAAAGTTATCTTCCAGTTCACCATTCTTTTTCTAGGTATGTTTGATAGAGAGCTTGACCTGTCCACTGTGCTTTTGTTTTTTTAACTATCAGAAGTTCTACTTAGTCTTTTTCGTATTCTGTATTTTTATTTTTATAAGCTTCCATAGCACAACTGTGATTTTATTTTACTTGCATTATTATAAATGTTTTAAAAATCCATATATGTAGTTCTTAGAAGTCTAATTTTGCTCTTTTTTCTTTTGCCAACTCTTGATCATAGTGAATTTGTTTCCTTGTTTTCTAATTATGTTTTTGAGCTCATATTTGCTTAATCTAAATCTGTGGACATTCTGTGAGGTCCGAGTTGAAGGGATGTTTTTTCAGAGAGAATTTGCCTCATTCTAGGTTAAAGAAAGCCAAAAATACACTAGCTTTTCTGTTTCAGGTTTCCCAGTCCATTTAGATAGAGCCATTGAAATCATAAGCCTGTGTAAAAAATAACCTGGCTTTTGAAGGGAGGATGAGGCAGAGAGAAGCAAGGCATTTTTTATTTTTTCTTATAAGATATCAGGCTGAGAGCTGTGTTTTCCTATTTTCTTCCTTGGCTGGCAGATAGACTCTTTTTCTTTCTTTCTTTTCTTTTCTTTTTTTTTTCTAGCTCTCTCTTAAACTATAGTCCTCCAAGGATCCTGATTTATGACTGAAGTCATTGTTCTAACTCTCTACCATGCATGAGCCCCATTCTTCATGCTTGGAAAACTGAGACTATTAATCCGGAGTATGCCAAACACTCGTAGCCCAGAAGTAGCTTTAGTGCTCACCCAACAATTTATTATTTTTTTCTTTATGTATTTTAAAGACCCAGGAATTTCCCTTTATTTCTTGTACTCTCAGAAACGCATTTAAAAGTACTTTTTTTCTTGTGTTTTAGGCATAATTTCTAAGCATTCTTAGGTGTGAGAATTTTTAATATTTCTAATCTGACGGTTTTCCAGAAGTGGAAGTCAACCAGGTGTACTTGTTTAATTAAAAGTATTAAAAAATAATGTTAAAAAATATTTCTTAAAGAACAAACTAACACTAGTCCCATTTTACTCTTAGAAAATTAATTTTCTAGGCCTGGAGCAGTGGCTCACACCTGTAATCCCAGCACTTTCAGAGGCCGAGGCGGGAGGATAACATGAGGTCAGGAGTTAGAAACCAACCTGGCCAACATGGTGAAACCCCGCCTCTACTCAAAATACAAAATTATCCAGGCATGGTGGCAGATGCCTGAAATCCCAGCTACTCGAGAGGCTGAGACAGGAGAATCACTTGAACCTGGGAGGCAGAGGTTGCAGTGAGCTGAGATGGTTCCACTGCACCTCAGCCTGGTTGACAGAGTGAGACACCTGCTCAAAAAAAAAAAAAAAAAAAAAAAAAAGAAAAGAAAACAAAATTGACTTTTAAAAAATATTTAATATTTTAATTGTTATGGCTAATGGATACAAAAATACAATTAGAAACTTAATTTTTTGTACATAAATTTGTTCTTAGTCTTTTCTTCATTATCGTATCTCATTTCCTCAGACCCCAGGTTTCCTGTCCCAGAATAACAAGTAAATTCTTCTCCTAGCTGCAGAAGAGATTGTCATTTCTCTGTTCCTAACTACCAGATGCCATTATTACCTTTATTGAGTGTTGGATTTTCATCCCATAGCCTCCCTAACCCGAAAGGGAGAAAAATCTGACTTTTCTGGAATGTAGTTTGTACTTTTTTTGATGGCATTAAGACCCACCTGCCATTTCCCTTGATGATTGAGGCCCAGGTTTTTGAATTATCTTTATACTCATATATCTTTGTGCTTAAGCCTTGAATCACTAAACCCTGTCCTTATTCAAATATTTTGAAACTGGCTTTCCCCTGCCCTAGGTTTTCCCTGGGTTCTTGGTCTTTGTTCTTCTTCTACCTCACGCTGCCTGTCACACTGCCACCATGGCACGGGCAATAGACATTTGCCTCAGAGAATTACTTTTCCTGTTGTTCTATATTTTTTTCAAGAAGGAAACATATTATTTCATTTTTTCTTTTTCCCAAAATGGGCTTATTTTATTGTTTCAGAGTTATAAAATAATATGTCTTCATTAAGAATTTTCTCCTAATTGTAATAAACTATAAAAGAAGAAAGTGAATCTTCCCTGTAATCTTACACAGCAGGGAATATCACAATTAACAGTTTGGTCCTTCATATGAATTTATGGATCCAAAACACAAACATAATGACAGATGTTATTGTGCCTTAAATTTCATTTTGTAACCAGACTTTTTCACACCAAAGTTATTATGGACATATTTCTATATTAATGAATAGAGAACTACCATATTGTTTTTAATTACTACAAAGTATTTAGTCATATGGAGTATGCATAATTTATACATAATCCTTGCCTGGAGAAAATATAAATTTTCTTAAATTAGAAAAAATGCTGTGGTAAATCATCATATGTACAGTGCACTATATGACTTATTTCTATGGTATAAAGTTCTATAAGTGAAATTGCTGAATAAAATGGTATGCCCTTTTTAAAATTTGATACATATTGGCAGGTTGACCTCTAAATAGGTTTATACTTCTCAGCACTGAGCATTACAAATCCTATTAATCTTTGTCTATATAATTGGTAATTTATGATATTTAATTGTATTTGATTTAGTTAGAAATATTTAGCAGCTTTTAAAATCTGATATTTAAATGGAATGCCAGCTTTTTCAAAGGTTGAAATATAGATATAGATATAGATAATGTCAATTTACATGTAAATGACTTACTAACAGTAATACAGTACTTTATTCTTTGCTAAAACAATTTACAGGTGTATTTAGTAAAAATGGTGAAATTTTTCCTTGACTGCCACCTTTTCTGCCTTTTTTAATCCCCAGGCTTAAATACTATTACTATTTTGCTATGTGTCCTAAGAAAGCTTTTATTTTAAGAAATAAAAATGAAATGCTCAGGAAGGATTGTGGGAAGGGTTGGAGGCAGAGAGAAGCAAGGAAACCAGGTTCTTTTTTTCTTTTTTTTCTTTTTTTCCCCCCCCCCTTATGTGTGATCAGGCTGAGAGCTGTGTTTTCCTACTTTCTTCCTTGGCCAGCAGATACATTTTATTTTTTTCTAGCTCACTCGAACTATAATCCCCCAAGGATCCTGATTTGTGTAGATACTCTCACACATCTTGGTGGTTTTTTTTTTTTCCAACATAAACGTTTGTTTTTGAGAAGTGTAGATATAACTACCTGCTTTAGATGGCTATAACATATTTAATAGTGAGGATGTCGGATTGTCTATTTTAATATTCCCCTGATGGTGTACATGTTTTTCGTTTCAAGTTATTCACTCTTATAAAGTGCTGTGATGAACATTTCTGTACCTGTCGTTCTTATAGTGCCTTTTCTTGGCAATGGCTCACTCTTTCCTCACCACAACTCTAGATATCAGAAACAAGATCAGAGAGGTTGTTACTTTGTTGAACCAGACCCAGGTGGTAAAGGGGAGGGTGCACTTGAATGCAGGCCCAGATTCCAAAACTAGTTTTCTTCCTACACAAATTATGTCTCTGGCCACCATATGCAATATACAGTATCATTTTCAAGTGCTCTAACTCAGCAGTAACAGATTGCTGGTAACCAATATAAGAAAATCTCACGCTAACATTTTTCTCCTAGCTATTCTCCAACTCCAACATGTGATGCTTCCCTTGCTTTACATGTTTGAATGTTGTCCAGTTTTTACCAAACTCAGCACGCTTTCTCATTTTTTGCTCAATCTTTAGCTACGCCATTTCCGTGGTATGTCTTGCTTGATCTCTCTGCACTTCGTTCTCCCTCATCCTTGTTTGCAGAATCTCCCTACCATGGATCAAAGCCGGAGACTTCATTCTGGTCTTAGTTTAGCTTTCTAAAGCCAGCTTTTCATACAGAGGTAAGAAGGGAGGGTCATACTTCCTTATAAAATGAAGCTATTTTGCATAATTATATGTTAAAATTTTTTCACATGCATAAACTGAATATAAGAAACTGACCGCCACGCGTGGTGGCTCACGCCCGTAATCGCAGCACTTTGGGAGGCCCAGGCGGGCGGATCACCTGAGGTACGGAGTTCAAGACCAGCCTGGCCGACATGGTGAAGCCCTGTCTCTACTAAAATTACAAAAATTAGCCAGGCTTCGTGGCGCATGCCTATAATCCCAGCTACTCGGGAGACTGAGGCAGGAGAATCGCTTGAACCCGGGAGGTAGAGGTTGCAGTGAGCCGAGATTACACCACTGCACTCCAGCCTGGGCAACAAAGAACAAAACTCTGTCCAAAAAAAGAAAAAAAAAAAAACCTGACAAAAACAACAAAATAATAATAGCTAATAAAAAATAATGAGTCTAACTCACTTGCCTGATAGTGGGCCAAATTTTTCACATGTATTTTTTTTAATACTTCTAATTTCTTTCTGAGGTTTTTGGTATTACTGTGTTCGTTTTATAGGTAAGAAATTGAAGCTTAGAAAAGTTAAATAACTTGGCAAAAATAATTCACTTATTAGAGAAGAAACAGGGATTTCAATCAGATCTGTCTGGTTTCAGAGACTTACACTGTGTTTCCTTCTCCAGGTGAATAATCAGATGCATAAGTATGATTTCTATTATATTGAGGGACAAATTATCTTCCTACAAATGTAATCTCTGAAATAATAATGGGAGTAAATGTTGAAATAGATTTTAATATATATATATTTATTCGACTTATAACTTTTCAGGATTTTATCCAAGGCTTAGGGAAACGAAATATTGTGTGTAAAACTGTGAATGCGTCTGTTACCTTAATTTATTTTGTATGCTATGCTAATATACAGTTTCTGGGCTTCAATAGAAAGCTATTGCTAATTTATCATATTGACTTATTTAGGATATTTCTTACTTAAGACAAATACAATAAACATTCAAGAACCATAGATCTAGGGTAAAATACTTGGAATATATATTGAGATAGAATAATAAGATCTATTCAGAAGGCAGATTTAGCATGGGAAGTAAAGCTAAAGTAGGAAAACTAAAGATAGCATGAGGTCAAGACGAGGAGACTCCTCATAATAAACATTAATAATAACACCCCACCTGTAGGTCAAATAATTCTCATATGAATACAGTCTGTGTGACACTCAGCCTAGTAGAGACATCTCTCAGTGTCTGATGTTGCCTTTGATAAAAATATTGTTATTGTCTTATAATATTTTATCAGTCTAATAGTTATTGTATTTATATTCATATTTATTTTATTCAACAAATTATGAAATTCTTTTCAGAGTGTCAATAAACGAAATGTTGTGTGAAGAATAGAGAAAACATCATCACCATGGATAGAAAAACAGGCAGAATATGGTAGGATCTGAGAAGGTATAATTGCATGCTTTGATATTTATGATGAAAGACCGCAGCTGAAAGAAAAATGACAAAAATGCTATCTTAGCCCTTTAGAAACAAAGAAAACCTGAAGGTCGTGCAATAGTAATTTTCATCATTCCTTCCAAAGCTTTGGCAAGCTTTGAAAATTCATATGTAATAGCAGCTAGCATTTCTAAGTGAAAATACTTTAAAATCATCTTGGGATATATAGTCTATTAAAGGAAAAACTTCATTTTCTTTCCATAAAGAAAATATAATTCTATTTCAGAACCTTATATTGAGTCTATTTAAATAAGTGTATTTTTAGTGCATATTTTTTATTTCATAGTTTATGGTTATTTCTTCCTTTCTCTTTTTGCTTTATTTCAAAGCAGGAAGTATATTTAGTTAAAAATCAAGGATCTTATATTCAACAAATCTCTGAAAACTATTTTGTTAAAAAATGACTTTCTGGACAAAGAATAGGTTGAGAAATCTAAAATGCTGTTGTACTTTCTCTTATTCTACAACGGATATTGTGAAAATCATATAAATACAAATTTCCTGGAGAATTGAAGGGAAAATATTTTAAATATTTTAAAGTTCTTAATAAAACCCAATTTCTTTTACATCAATTGAACATGTTATAAGACAGCCAGAGCTTTTGCCTTATAGAATTACTTATTTATGTACATTCATATATTCTCTCATGAAAGTATGGCTTTTGTTGTTCCATTACTGGGAAACATGAAATATTTTTAAATGATTCCAAAACCTGTTTTCTCCTGTCTAGGAACATAGAAATGAATAAATTCTAGCGGACAATTAACTGAGCTAGACTTGTCCCAACATATGTCTAAAATAACTACCAAACAAGTAAAATATTCACTTCCATTCATGATATATCATTTTCAGTGATGCTTTTTAAAAATATTTATTGCTTAAATATAAACATCTATTTGCTCTCTTGAATTCACCACACAGTTGTAGGAAATCATGAGAGAGAATGAATTTGTTCGTTGTAATGTTGTTGATTGTTTTTTCTCTCCATTTCTGCCTTACTTTTACCAACACTCCTTATTTTAAAAGAATTTTTAAATAGGGGAAGCATAATGATTATTCAAAAAAGGAAAGTATGACTCTTACTTACCCAGTTAATACTATGTGAATGTGCCAAACATCTGGGCTTTATATTACCTTGGTTAAAACATCTGTTACTTTTAGCTCTTTCATGTCTGTCATTCTTATAAAGTTTCCCAGTAAGGTCTTAGTGATTCTTTTTCCATCCTTTAATTAAGATGTGCTTTAACTATGTAGTACTACAGTGAGTCCCTTCCAGGAACTTCTTTATTAAAAAGTAAAAAAATAATTAATTAAATTAGATACTTCACTTGGACGAAAATCCAAGAAATGATTATGGCTGAAATAAGCTGGAAAGGAAGGCACATTTATAATCACAACTTTAGGGGTAGACAGTTTTTTTTTTGATGCAATAAATTTACAATGTATAGGGATACAACTGTCCTAATTGCAAAGAAAAATCCTGACCTACCATCTCCGGAATCAAAAACAAAGCCAAATTTCTCATTTCTTTTCAATTATAACACAATCATAATCTTATATAAAATATTGTTGAGGTAAATCCTACATATTAAAGCAGAAATTTTACTTAAATAATTTACTAAGTTACCTACTTGTCAATCTGTTTTTTCTAACTGAAATATTTACTTGGAATACCTTTTTTGGTCGCTATGCATAGACTTCTAACAGTATTATTTTGACTCATATTTAGTTCTCTTTAGTATCTGAAAGCTGTCTAAACAGCTTTCTGGTGAAAATGGTGGCCCACTCCCAGCCCGCTGATGAGAGACACTGTGTAGCAAATAGAACTTTGTGTCATTGGCTATGCCAGTAATGTGTTATTGCCTATGTTTTGGTTTTGAGTAATAGGGTATATGTTCTTATTACGCAGTAGACTGTTTTTCCAACAACACGAAACACTGTATCTCAGCTTTAGTAGATTTCCTGTTTGCTCCGAACATATTGCCCTAAATAAATTATTCTTTTCATATTTAAAAAGTGAGTCACAAGTATAATATCAAAGACTATATAAAGCACAATGTATTCACATCAGAATGATCTTTGTCCCATTAACCCTGAGAGGGGAAGAGATGTCATGGGTTTTGGGAGGCAACATAAATGGCCATATTTGGACTTGCATATTTGAATTTGTAAAAGATATTTAAGAAGAGCCAAGGAGATAAAATTCTTTTAACACTATGCAATACCTTATAAATTATAAATTGTAAATTGCTATTGTTTTGATTAAGTAAAAATACAGTTATCTTAAAGACAAGATCTTTTTTTTTCTACAGAGTCAAGAATCATGAAGATCAGAGATAGAATGATCCTCACAGAAATCAAATAAATAAGAAATAGGTTATTTACATTCAAAAATATTTCACGGTGAGAATTTTGCAAAGTATTGTAGGGAACAAGCTAAAAAATAATTGTTTCTCTTCGATTTGGACATGCATATACTTCTGATTGTTCCCAGAAATTTACCATAGATAATACTTTTGTTACTATAATTAATAAGAACTAACTATTGTGGAATAAGTTTGGTAGAAGCCATGGTCTGTTTGCGACAATTAATAGAGTGAGAACTAATTCGTATTTAAGAATGTAGCAAGAATTTACTCTCAATTAAAGCTGGGTTCCGTGATGAGAATATAGTTAATAAATACCATAGGAAATCTTATAAAGTACTTTGAAGATAGGATGCAAGAGGACATGAAGTCCTTAACTATTTTCATGGATATATTTTGCCATAAAAGACCGTAATCTGTTTAGGGTGGCAATTGCCATTTCTGAGGTCTCCAAGCCAGGAAAACAGGTGGCTGATTTATGTCCCAAGGGTGCCAGAGTGCCATCAGTGCCATCTAGTGGCAGTCATGGTGAACTGAAGGTACCTGGCCCCCATGATGCAAAGAACTTGACAATAGGAACCAACATTTGAACGTCTTTGTCTTTTACTGTTGACAGAATTCACATCCAAACAACAGTAATGTTAAATATGAATAAAAGTTAAATGAATATGAAATATTTTATTACATGGCTGATTCCATCATCATGGAATGGATTTTCTTGGACTCCTCAATATCCTTATTTTTAAATTACAATGTTGATTTGACATGAATTTGACGTGATTTGACAGTTATTGTGGCACAAATGTCAAATATAATAACGCTTGGTTTATATATTTCCTATTTTTTGTTTCTCTCAAACTGATTTACACTAATTATATAAGCATTATATAAATAATCTGATCTCTCAATTTAACAGTCTCCTTTAAATCCATTCACTTTAGGTAAAACATTGTAACAAATAGCCTGTGGAAGTATTTCCTCTCCCCAAAACACCAGCATACTATTTCTAAATGTATGAAAACCATTCGATATTTGGGGTTTTCTACATAGAAATGATTACCTGTTTTTAAAATATATTAACACTGGATTCCTATAAAATAGATTACAATCGTTAGTCTTGACATTTCTAGATCGACCTCTTATTCTTCACAATAGTTTTTGAACAATCTTATCATAGGGCTAACAAATGACTACCATAGACTAAGAGGCCAGTAAGTTCCATTTGTTGTTATTGCAGAAAAGTGAGGCTGGGCATGGTGGTTTACCCCTGTGGTCCCAGCACTTTGGGAGGCCGAGGTGGGTGAATCACGAGGTCAGGAGTTCAAGACCAGCCTGGCCAAGATGGTGAAACCCCATCTCTACTAAAAATACAAAAATTAGCCAGGCGTGGTGGCAGGCGCCTGTAATCCCAGCTACTCGGGAGGTTGAGGCAGAAAATTGCTTGAATCCGGGAGGCGGAGGTTGCAGTGAGCTGACATCACACCACTGCACTCCAGCCTGGGCAACAGAGCAAGATTCTGTCCAAAAAAAAAAAAAGTCAGTTACCTGGAGTCAGGAGACTTATCCCAGTCTTGGTTAGCTTCTGACTTTATGGCTATGGTCACCCAATTCTTCTTTTTCCCACTTATTTCATCTGTAAAATGAGGTAACTTGTTCTCAACAGAATCACTTAGGGAGCGATAAACAAGACCTACTATATCTGAGAAGGAAATGGATGGCATAGGAATTTTGACTGAGATCTTTATAGGATTCAAAAAAACTCAACTTTATTGAAGTTTAATTTTCATATAATGATATTAACCTATTTAAAATGTACCTGAGGAGTTCATAAAAGCATACACCCATGTAACCACCAGGAGAACAAGCATATGGAATACTTTATCACATCCAAAACTCTCCTCTTCATTCCTTACAGTCAATACTTCCTCCACCCTAGTCTCAATTTTTGATTAATTGTTTTCTCTGTTTATGTTCCCTACATATCCCTTAATCTCCTTCCCTGAGTATTTGAATTTGAGAACTGTAACTCTCAGGTGACAACCAACTCAAAGGTGCTATGATTTAATGAAGTTTATGTGATAAATTTGATCACTGCATTGGCCACCATTTTCTTCCTGCTGCATGGCCATAGACCTTACTGGTAATCCAGATGAGTTAACTTGATGAGGCACACAGTTAATCACAAAAGAAATAGTAAGAAAATCTAGATAAATCACTGAAAAGTTAAAAATGACTTTATGTCATATTAATGATATCAGTAGCATTATCTTTGAAAGTAGGCTAAATAGTTATTTGCTTACAAATCAACAAAATCAAATCAACAAAATCTAAACTTAAATGTGAATTAGTAATAACTTTTTCCCATGAAAAAGGTTTTAATAGTGCTAATACTCAGAATGTGGTCTCTAAATGTTACTTCCCATAGGAATAAAAAAACCATAGGAAAGAAACAGAGGTTATTAACAAGTGGTTAATTCCAGATCTAGAGCGGAAAGGATAGAAGATAAGCTATCTTCTTTTTTTTTGCCAAAAAGAAAAAAGTTACCAAATACTGATGAATTCATATAAAATGAACCAGGTAGTCCAAAATATTTCTGTGGCCTAACGAGTGACAATTTGTTTTTCATTTAAATAACAAATGCAATGTATTAAAATATGTCAAATATACTTTTAAAAGGGTAAAGAACTTTGAGAAGTTAATATTAGGTTTTCTTTTATTATTATTATACTTTAAGTTTTAGGGTACATGTGCACAATGTGCAGGTTTGTTACATATGTATACATGTGCCATGTTGGTGTGCTGCACCCATTAACTCATCATTTAACATTAGGTATATCTCCTAATGCTATCCCTCCACCCTCCCCCCACCCCACAACAGTCCCTGGTGTGTGATGTTCCCCTTCCTGTGTCCATGTATTCTCATTGTTCAATTCCCACCTATGAATGAGAACATGTGGTGTTTGGTTTTTTGTACCTGCGATAGTTTGCTGAGAATGATGGTTTCCAGCTTCATCCATGTCCTTACAAAGGATATGAACTCATCATTTTTTATGGCTGCATAGTATTCCGTGGAGTACATATGCCATATTTTCTTAATCCAGTCTATCATTGTTGGACATTTGGGTTGGTTCCAACTCTTTGCTATTGTGAATAGTGCCGCAATAAACATACGTGTGCATGTGTCTTTATAGCAGCATGATTTATAATCCTTTGGGTATATACCCAGTAATGGGATGGCTGGGTCAAATGGTATTTCTAGTTCTAGATCCCTGAGGAATCGCCACACTGACTTCCACAATGGTTGAACTAGTTTACAGTCCCACCAACAGTGTAAAAGTGTTCCTATTTCTCCACATCCTCTCTAGCACCTGTTGTTTCCTGACTTTTTAATGATTGCCATTCTAACTGGTGTGAGATGGTATCTCACTGTGGTTTTGATTGGCATTCCTCTGATGGCCAGTGATGACGAGCATTTTTTCATGTGTTTTTTGGCTGCATAAATGTCTTCTTTTGAGAAGTGTCTGTTCATATCCTTTACCCGCTTTGTGATGGGGTTGTTTTTTTCTTGTAAATTTGTTTGAGTTCATTGTAGATTCTGGATATTAGCCCTTTGTCAGATGAGTAGGTTGCAAAAATTTTCCCCCATTTTTTAGGTTGCCTGTTTACTCTGATAGTGGTTTCTTTTGCTGTGCAGAAGCTCTTTAGTTTAATGAGATCCCATTTGTCAATTTTGGCTTCTGTTGCCATTGCTTTTGGTGTTTTAGAAATGAAGTCCTTGCCCATGCCTATGGCCTGAATGGTATTGCCTAGGTTTTCTTCTAGGGTTTTTATGGTTTTAGGTCTAACATGTAAGTCTTTAATCCATCTTGAATTAATTTTTGTATAAGGTACAAGGAAAGGATCCAGTTTCAGCTTTCTACATATGGCTAGCCAGTTTTCCCAGCACCATTTATTAAATAGGGAATCCTTTCCCCATTGCTTGTTTTTGTCAGGTTTGTCAAATCTCAGATAGTTGTAGATATGTGGCATTATTTCTGAGGGATCTGTTCTGTTCCATTGGTCTATATCTCTGTTTTGGTACCAGTACCATGCTGTTTTGGTTACTGTAGCCTTGTAGTATAGTTTGAAGTCAGGTAGCGTGATGCCTACAGCTTTGTTCTTTTGGCTTAGGATTGACTTGGCAATGCAGGCTCTTTTTTGGTTCCATATGAACTTTAAAGTAGTTTTTTCCAATTCTGTGAAGAAAGTCATTTGTAGCTTGATGGGGATGGCATTGAATCTATAAATTACCTTGGGCAGTATGGCCATTTTCATGATATTGATTCTTCCTACCCATGAGCATGGAATGTTCTTCCATTTGTTTGTATCCTCTTTTATTTCCTTGAGCAATTGTTTGTAGTTCTCCTTGAAGAGGTCCTTCACATCCCTTGTAAGTTGGATTCCTAGGTATTTTATTCTCTTTGAAGCAATTGTGAATGGCAGTTCACTCATGATTTGGCTCTCTGTTTGTCTGTTATTGGTGTATAAGAATGCTTGTGATTTTTGAACATTGATTTTGTATCCTGAGACTTTGCTGAAATTGCTTATCAGCTTAAGGAGATTTTGGGCTGAGATGATGGGGTTTTCTAGATATACAATCATGTCATCTGCAAACAGGGACAATTTGACTTCCTCTTTCCCTAATTGAATGCCCTTTATTTCCTTCTCCTGACTGATTGCCCTGGCCAGAACTTCCAACACTATGTTGAATAGGAATGGTGAGAGAGGGCATCCCTGTCTTGTGCCAGTTTTCAAAGGGAATGCTTCCAGTTTTTGTCCATTCAGTGTGATACTGGCTATGGGTTTGTCATAGATAGCTCTTATTATTTTGAGATACGTCCCATCAATACCTAATTTATTGAGAATTTTTAGCATGAAGGTTGTTGAATTTTGTCAAAGGCCTTTTCTGCATGTATTGAGATAATCATGTGTTTTTTGTCTTTGGTTCTGTTTATATGCTGGATTACGTTTATTGATTTTCATATGTTGAACCAGCCTTGCATCCCAGGGATGAAGCCCACTTGATCATGGTGTATAAGCTTTTTGATGTGTTGCTGGATTCAGTTTGCCAGTATTTTATTGAGGATTTTTGCATCAATGTTCATCAAGGATATTGGTCTAAAATTCTCTTTTTTGGTTGTGTCTCTGCCAAGCTTTGGTATCAGGATGACGCTAGCTTCATAAAATGAGTTAGGGAGGATTCCCTCTTTTTCTATTGATTGGAATAGTTTCAGAAGGAATGGTACCAGCTCCTCCTTGTACCTCTGGTTGAATTTGGCTGTGAATCCATCTGGTCCTGGATTTTTTTGGTTGGTAAGCTATTAATTATTGCCTCCATTTCAGAGCCTGTTATTGGTCTATTCAGAGATTCAACTTTTTCCTGGTTTAGTCTTGGGAGAGTGTATCTGTCGAGGAATTTGTCCATTTCTTCTAGATTTTCTAGTTTATTTGCGTAGAGGTGTTTATAGTATTCTCTGATGGTAGTTTGTATTTCTGTGGATCAATGGTGATAAGCCCTTTGCCATTTTTTATTGCATCTATTTGATTCTTCTCTCTTTTCTTCTTTATTAGTCTTGCTAGTGGTCTATCAATTTTGTTGATCTTTTCAAAAAACCAGCTCCTGGATTCATTAATTTTTTGAAGGGTTTTTTGTGTCTCTATTTCCTTCAGTTCTGCTCTGACCTTAGCTATTTCTTGCCGTCTGCTAGTTTTTGAATGTATTTGCTTTTGCTTCTCTAGTTCTTTTAATTGTGATGTTAGGGTGTCAATTTTGGATCTTTCCTGCTTTCTCTTGTGGGCATTTAGTGCTATAAATTTCCCTCTACACACTGCTTTGAATGTGTCCCAGAGATTCTGGTATGTCGTGTCTTTGTTCTCGTTGGTTTCAAAGAACATCTTTATTTCTGCCTTCATTTTATTATGTACCCAGTAGTCATTCAGGAGCAGGTTGTTCAGTTTCCATGTAGTTGAGCGATTTTGAGTGAGTTTCTTAATCCTGAGTTCCAGTTTGATTGCACTGTGGTCTGAGAGACAGTTTGTTATAATTTCTGTTCTTTTACATTTGCTGAGGAGAGCTTTACTTCCAACTATGTGGTCAATTTTGGACTAGGTGTGGTGTGGTGCTGAAAAGAATTTATATTCTGTTGATTTGGGGTAGAGAGTTCTGTAGATGTCTATTAGATGTGCTTGGTGCAGAGCTGAGTTCAATTCCTGGATATCCTTGTTAACTTTGTGTCTCATTGATCTGTGTAATGTTGACAGTGGGCTGTTAAAGTCTCCCATTTTTATTGTGTGGGAGTCTAAGTCTCTTTGTAGGTCTCTAAGGACTTGCTTTATGAATCTGGGTGCTCCTGTATTGGGTGTATATATATTTATGATAGTTAGCTCTTCTTGTTGAATTGATCCCTTTACTGTTATGTAATGGCCTTCTTTGTCTCTTTTGATCTTTGTTGGTTTAAAGTCTGTTTTATCCGAGACTACGATTGCAACCCCTGCCTTTTTTTGTTTTCCATTTGCTTGGTAGATCTTCCTCCATCCCTTTATTTTGAGCCTGTGTGTGTCTCTGCACATGAGATGGGTTTCCTGAATACAGCACACTGATGGGTCTTGACTCTTTATCCAATTTGCCAGTCTGTGTCTTTTAATTGGAGCATTTAGCCCATTTACATTTAAGTTTAGTATTGTTATGTGTGAATTTGATCCTGTCATTATGATGTTAGCTGGTTATTTTGCTCATTAGTTGATGCAGTTTCTTCCTAACCTTGATGGCCTTTACCATTTGGCATGTTTTTGCAGTGGCTGGTACCGGTTGTTCCTTTCCATGTTTAGTGCTTCCTTCAGGAGCTCTTGTAGGGCAGGCCTGGTGGTGACAAAATCTCTCAGCATGCTTGTCTGTAAAGTATTTTATTTCTCCTTCATTTATGAAGCTTAGTTTGGCTGGATATGAAATTCTGGGTTGAAAATTCTTTGCTTTAAGAATATTGAATATTGGCCCCCACTCTCTTGTGGCTTGTAGAGTTTCTGCCGAGATATCAACTGTTAGTCTGATGGGCTTCCCTTTGTGGGTAACCCGACCTTTCTCTCTGGCTGCCCTTAGCATTTTTTCCTTCATTTCAACTTTGGTGAATCTGACAATTATGTGTCTTGGAGTTGCTCTTCTTGTGGAGTATCTTTGTGGCATTCTCTGTATTTCCTGAATGTGAATGTTGGCCTGCCTTGCTAGATTGGGGAAGGTCTCCTGGATAATATCCTGCAGAGTGTTTTCCAACTTGGTTGCATTCTCCCCACCACTTTCAGGTACACCAGTTAGACGTAGATTTGGTCTTTTCACATAGTCCCATATTTCTTGGAGGCTGCGTTCATTTCTTTTTATTCTTGTTTCTCTTAACTTCTCTTCATGCTTGATTTCATTCATTTCGTCTTCCATTGCTGATACCCTTTCTTCCAGTTGATCGCATCGGTTACTGAGGCTTGTGCATTCATCACGTAGTTCTCGTGCCGTGGTTTTCAGCTCCATCAGGTCCTTTAAGGACTTCTCTGCATTGGTTATTCTGGTTATCCATTTGTCTAATTTTTTTTTCAAAGTTTTTAACTTCTTTGCCATTGGTTCAAACTTCCTCCTTTAGCTTGGAGTAGTTTGATATTCTGAAGCCTTCCTCTCTCAACTCATCAAAGTCATTCTCCGTCCAGCTTTGTTGCATTGCTGGTGAGGAGCTGTGTTCCTTTGGAGGAGGAGAGGTGCTCTGATTTTTAGAGTTTCTGGTTTTTCTGCTCTGTTTTTTCCCCATCTTTGTGGTTTTATCTACCTTTGGTCTTTGATGATGGTGACATACAGATGGGGTTTTGGTGTGGATGTCCTTTCTGTTTGTTGGTTTTCCTTCTCACAGTCAGGACCCTCAACTGCAGGTCTGTTGGAGTTTACCGGAGGTCCACTCCAGACCCTGTTTGCCTGGGTATCAGCATCAGTGGCTGCAGAACAGCTAATATTGGTGAACTGCAAATGCTGCTGCCTGATCGTTCCTCTGGAAGTTTTGTCACAGAGGAGTACCCAGCCGTGTGAGGTGTCAGTCTACCCCTACTTGGGGGTGCCTCCCAGTTAGGCTACTCGGGGATCAGGGACCCACTTGACGAGGCAGTCTGCCCATTCTCAGATCTCAAGCTGCATGCTGGGAGAACAACTACTCTCTTCAAAGCTGTCAGACAGGGACATGTAAGTCTGCAGAGGTTATTGCTGTCTTTTGTTTATCTGTGCCCTGCCCCCAGAGGTGGAGGCTATAGAGGCAGGCAGGCCTCCTTGAGCTGTGGTGGGCCCCACCCAGTTCGAGCTTCCCAGCCACTTTGTTTACCTACTCAAGCCTGAGCAATGGCGGGCGCCCCTCCCCCAGCCTCACTGCCGCCTTGCAGTTTGATCTCAGACTGCTGTGCTAGCAATGAGCGAGTCTCCATGGGCGTAGGATTCTCTGAGCCAGGTGCGGGATATAATCTCCTGGTGTGTCATTTGATAAGCCCATTGGAAAAGCACAGTATTAGGGTGGGAGTGACCCGATTTTCCAGGTGCCATCTGTCACCCCTTTCTTTGACTAGGAAAGGGAATCCCCTGACCCCTTGCACTTCCTGGATGAGGTGATGCCTCACCCTGCTTTGGCTCACGCATGGTGTGCTGCACCCACTGTCCTGCACCCACTATCCGGCACTCCCCAGTGAGATGAACCCGGTACCTCAGTTGGAAATGCAGAAATTACCCATCTTCTGCACCGCTCATGCTGGGAGCTGTAGACTGGAGCTGTTCCTATTCGGCCATCTTGGCTCCACCCCAACATTAGGTTTTAAAAAATCTCATTGCTTCCTGTTGGATGTTACTAGAATACCAGATAATTATTTTGAAAATTGAAAATGCTAACAAGCATTTAATTTGCTCTTCCTGCATAAAATATATTTTAGGTTAACAAAATAGTGGGTAAGTGTTTTAGTCTGCTTGGATGCCATGACCAAATATCATTGACTGTATAGCTTAAGCAACAGTAATGTATTTTTCACAGTTCTAGAGGCTGGAAAATTCAAGATTAGGGTGCCAACTGATTCAGTGTCTGGTGAAGACTCTCCTCCTCACTTCCTGGTGCCACCCTCTCCATGTAGTCTCATAAAACCTTTCCTAAGTGAGTGTTATTGGAGAGAGAGAGAGCAAGGTTCTGTCCTTAAAAGGGCACTAATCCCATCTTGAGGGCCTCACCTTCATGAACTTCAATAACTCTAATATCTCCCCAAGACTCCCAGCTCCAAATATCACATTGGGGGTTAGGGCTTCACCATATGAATTTGGGGAGGGGGCATAAAAATATTCAGTCTATAACAATAAGGAAAACGTCTTTAAAAAAGAATTCTGCTTGTTAAAAACAGAAGGAAGAGTAAAATAAAATTTAAGCATTTTGCATGCTTTTAAAAATGAAAAATAAAAAAATATGCACCTAGATTACAATCACCCATGGATATTAAAACATTGAGATAAAAGGCTTATGGGCATATTTTTACTAGAAGAATCATGCTAACACCATATGAACCCAACAATCCATTTTAGCATCACTGAAAGTATGTGGTGGATTGAATGATTGGTCCCAATTCCTTTTCTTTCTTTTATTCTTTAATTCTCTTTTATTAATATATAATAATTTACATACTTATTGGGGGCATGTGAGTCTTCCTTATGTGCAGAGAATGTATAATGATCAACTCAGGGTAACTGGGGTATCCATCATCCTGAGTGCTTATCATTTTTATGTGTTGGTTTCATTTCAGATCCTCTCTTCTAGCTACTTCAAAATCTACCTAATATTGTTGCTATGTATTGTCACCCTGGTCTGCTCTCAAACATGAGAACTTTTTACAAAAAGTCCACCGAATTCTTGTTCCCATAGCCAACCTCTCTTCATCCTCCCATCTCCCCACCCACTCTTATCCATTTCTGATATCTATGGTCGTATTCCCTATATCCATGAGATCAAGTTTTTTAGCTCCAACATACAGGTGAGAAAATACAATCTTTGTCTTTCTGTGCCTGGCTTATTTCACTTACCACAGTGACCACCAGTTCAATGCACATTACTGCAAATGACATGATTTTATTCTTTTTATGGCTAAATAGTATTCCATGGGGTATCTTTACTATGTTTTCTTTATCCATTTGTCTGTTAATGATGATCTCAATTCTGTAACCCTTTTATATTGCCAGGTTTCACTTGGTCTGGACATACGATTTGCTTTGGCTGAGGTATATTTGTGGAACTACTATGCCCATTTCAAGGCTGGGCTTTAGGAAGCTTTACAGGTTTCCACTTACTTTTCCTGTGCCTTTTCCATTCTGTCAAGAATGAAGCTGATGCTCTAAGGTGGATGAGAGAAGTTTCAAGTAGAGCTCCCCCAGCCATCAGTGCCTATATCTAACTACCTTCCTAATGTACAGATTTGCTGAAACACAGCTGACACACAGATTCTTGAGAATAAATGCTCATTTTTATATACCAATGAGATGTTATGGCTTTCTTTTGTTCTGTAACATTATTGTATTAATAACTCACTGACACAAATGAGATAAACAATGTGCCTCATGATGAATGTAACAGGAAGGACATAACACAACCTGTGAATCATTCTTCTCCAAACAATGGAAAATTAATCTAATCTATTCAAATATTAAGAGTAAAAGGATGTCAAATTTTGTCACAAAGAAACAGTTGGACATTCTGCAAGTCAAATGACAGTTTTTACCAAAAAATGGGAAAAAATAAAAGGAAGAAAGGAGAGAAAAATGGAGAAAGAGTTACAAAATAAAAGAGACTTTAGAAATACAACTAATGCTGCAAGTGGACTTTGGACAGTCATTTGAACCAACCAATTATAAGAAAAAGATGTGTGAGACAGTCAAGAAAATGTGAATAAAAATAGATGTCAATGAATTATTGTTAATTTAAATATGACAATGCTGTGATAATTGTGTTTAAAAAGTCCTAAAACAGCTAACAATGTTAACTGTTAATAAAAGTCTGAAATATGAGGATTTCTTCATACTAAGAAAGTGAATATTCAGAAATATATTTAGTTCTTAAAAGTTGTATTGTGGATAAAAGTTAAATTCAAAATGGGTATCAAGAGTTCATTATTCTACACAATTGAAATTTGAAGCTCAATTTTACATTGCGCCATAAATGGATAACATTATATGAACAGCCAATATGTCCCCTTCAGTATCAGCTCTATTAATAATATGTGTAGTATTCACATAAGCACTGAATGCTGGAGAATTTACACAGTGGGGAGGCTGAACATAGAAAATATTCCTGTTAACTGTGATGCTGTATAATGTTTATGTATCTATATATGTGTATGTACATGTGAGTTTATTCATCCCCTAAAACAGCATAGCATTTTCAATAACCTGCACACATCCTCCCACATACTTTAAATCCTTCTAGATTACTTCCTCTCTAGATTACTTATGATACCTAATGCAATGTAAATGCCATGTAAATAGTTGGTGTATTGTACTCTTTTTTGTTTGTATTTTTATTATTGTAATGTTATTATTTATTGACTTCCAAATACAGTATCTGCAATTGGCTGAATCTGCAGATGGAGGATTCACAGATAGGAAAGGCCAGCTATATATGTATATTTATATTATTTGTGTGCTTTTTCATGTTGTTTATCACAGAAAGGGAAACTCAAAATTGGGTTGTATTAAGTTCATGTTGATAGAACCACTCCTAGATTGCTATCCCCACACCCCTGCCCCTTTTTATTCTCATTAGTTTTTCAATATAATTACTAAAAACAACTTTGAAACACCCTCCCATGCATTAAATTGCCAGTTAGAATTGGCATATCCTATAGGAACCATGACTTATTTCAACTGGATGAAGTTATCTAATCACTCAAAATCACGAAGAATCAATGAGTCAGTGGAAAAATCAAAACAATGCTCTTATTTCTGACAAAACCAAGCAGGTCTTTGACTTTTCTTTTTATAGTGTCATAAATGAATTAGCTAAAATATTTACAACAGCTATATATTTTTATTGATTAGTTTAAAAAGCATCTCCAAAGCATGGAAACTATAATGATAGTCTACCTTTCACTTAGCTTCCCATACCCTTGCAAGTCATCAACATACTCTTGGCTGCATCTCGGCAAATGACCAGCCACCTGAATTCATTCTACAGAAGTGTCCTGCTAAGCCAGAAGCAGACCATGTGCCATTTTGAATAGATGATAGTTATCTTGACTATGAGCTCCATGGGAAAGTTATTTAATTCCTTCCTTCTTTGGGTTTGTAGTTGGGACAATGGAATTGCTGATTCTTATTGCTTACTTTAACAGTGACATGTGAGAAATAATGACAAAGTTTCTAAGGAGTTTTGAAACTTTCAGAAACATATTTTCTAACACTTTTATGGTATGTTCTCACCATTCATTTGAAATTAATGGGCTGATTCTCTTTTTGGACTCAGCCCGCCTGCACCCAGGTGAAATAAACAGCCATGTTGCTCACACAAAGCCTGTTTGGTGGTCTCTTCACAGGGACGCACATGAAATTTGGTGCCGTGACTCGGATCGGGGGACCTCCCTTGGGAGATCAATCCCCTGTCCTCTTGCTCTTTGCTCCCTGAGAAAGATCCACCTACGACCTCAGGTCCTCAGACCAACCAGCCCAAGAAACATCTCACCAATTTCAAATCCAGTAAGTGGCCCCTTTTTGCTCTCTTCTCCAACCTCCCTCACTATCCCTCAACCTCTTTCTCCTTTCACTCTTGGTGCCACACTTCAATCTTTCCCTTCTCTTAATTTCAATTCCTTTCATTTTCTGGTAGAGACAAAGGAGGCACGTTTTATCCATGGACCCAAAACTCCGGTGCCGGTCACGGACTAGGGAAGGCAGCCTTCCCTTGGTGTTTAATCATTGCAGGGATGCCTCTCTGATTATTCACCCAGGTTTCAGAGGTGTCAGACCACACAGGGATGCCTGCCTTTGTCCTTCACCCTTAGCAGCAAGTCCTGCTTTTCTGGGGAAGGGGCAAGTATCCCAACCCCTTCTCTCCATGTCTCTACCCCTTCTCCACCTTTCTGGGGGGCAAGAAACCCCCAACCCCTTCTCCTTCACCCTGAGCGGCAAGTCTTGCTTTTCTAGAGGAGGGGCAAGTACCCCAACCTCATATCTCTGTGCCCCAATCCCTTATTTCCATGCCCCAACCTCATATCTCTGTGCCCCAATCCCTTATTTCCACACCCCAACCTCTTATCTCTGCAATCTGATCCCTTATTTCCATGCCCTGACCTCTTATCTCTGCACCCCAACCCCTTATATCCATGCCCCAACCTCTTTCCTGCTTTTCTGGAAGGTAAGAACCCCCAAACCCCTTCCCTCCGTGTCTCTACTCTCTCTTTTCTCTAGGCTTGCTTCCTTCACTATGGGCAACCTTCCACCCTCCATTCCTCCTTCTTCTCCATTGGCCCTTTTTGTTCTCAAAAACTTAAAACCTTTTCAACTCACACCCAACCTAAAACCTAAATGCCTTATTTTCTTCTGCAATGCCGCTTGACCCCAATACAAACTCGACAGTAGTTCCAAATAGCCAGAAGACGGCACTTTCAATTTTTCCATCCTGCAAGATCTAAATAATTCTTGTCATAAAATGGGCAAACGGTCCAAGGGGCCTGACATCCAGGCATTCTTTTACACATCGGTCCCTTCCTAGTCTCTGTGCCCAGTGCAACTCATCCCAAATCCTCCTTCTTTCCCTCCCACCTGTCCCCTCAGTCCCAACCCCAAGCGTCGCTGAGTCTTTCTAATCCTCCTTTTCTACAGGCCCATCTGACCTCTCCCCTCCTCCCCAGGCTGCTCCTTGCCAGGCTGACCTAGGTCCCAATTCTTCCTCAGCCTCCGCTCCTCCACCCTATAATCTTTTTATCACCTCCCCTCCTCACACCAGGTCCGGCTTAGTTTCATTCCGTGAGTAGCCCTCCCCCACCTGCCCAGCAATTTACTCTTAAAAAGGTGGCTGGAGCTAAAGGCATAGTCAAGGTTAATGCTCCTTTTTCTTTATCCCAAATCAGATAGCTCTTTTCATCAAATATAAAAATCCGGCCCAGTTCATGACTCGTTTGGCAGCAACCCTGAGCCACTTTACAGCCCTACACCCTAAAAGGTCAAAAGGCCGTCTTATTCTCAAAATACATTTTATTACCCAATCTGCTCCCGACATTAAATAAAACTCCAAAAATTAAATTCCAGCCCTCAAACCCCACAACGAGATTTAATTAACCTTGCCTTCAAGGTGTACAATAATAGAAAAAAGTTGCAATTCCTTGCCTCCACTGTGAGACAAGCCCCAGCCACATCTCTAGCACACAAGAACTTCCAAATGCCTGAACTGCAGCGGCCAGGTGTTCCTCCAGAACCTCCTCCCCCAGGAGCTTGCTACAAGTCCCAGAAATCTGACCACCAGTCCAAGGAATGCCTGCAGCCCAGGATTCCTCCTAAGCCGTGTCCCATCTGTGCGGGACCCCACTGGAAATTGGACTGTTCAACTTACCTGGCAGCCACTCCCAGAGCCTCTGGAACTCTGGCCCAAGGCTCTCTGACTGACTCCTTCTCGGCTTAGCAGCTGAAGACTGATGCTGCCCAATCACCTCGGAAGCCCCGTAGACCATCACAGACGCCGAGCTTCGGGTAACTCTCACAGTGAAAGGTAAGTCCGTCCCCTTAGTCAATATGGAGGCTACTCACTCCACATTACCTTCTTTTCAAGGGCCTGTTTCCCTTGCCTCCATAACTGTTGTGGGTATTGATGGCCAGGCTTCTAAACCCCTGAAAACTCCCCTACTCTGGTGCCAACTTGGACAACACTCTTTTATGCACTCTTTTTTAGTTATCCCCACCTGCCCAGTTCCCTTATTAGGTCAAGATATTTTAACCAAATTATCTGCTTCCCTGACTATTCCTGGACTACAGCCGCATCTCATTGCTGCCCTTCTCCCCAACCCAAAGCCTCCTTCGCGTCTTCCTCTCCTAACCCCCCACCTTAACCCACAAGTATGGGACATCTCTAGTCCTTCCCTGGAAACCAATCACATGCCCGTTACCATCCCATTAAAACCTAATCACCCTTACCCCACTCAATGCCAATATCCCATCCCACAGCATGCTTTGAAAGGATTAAAGCCTGTTATCACTCGCCTGCTACAGCATGGGCTTCTAAAACCTATAACTCTCCTACAATTCCCCCATTTTACCTGTCCAAAAACTGGACAAGTCTTACAGATTAGTTCAGGATCTGCACCTTATCAACCAAATTGTTTTGCCTATCCATCCTGTGGTGCCCAACCCGTACACTCTTGTCCTCAATACCTTCCTCCACAACTCACTATTCCGTTCTCAATCTTAAAGATACTTTTTTCACTATTCCCCTGCACCCCTCATCCCAGCCTCTCTTTGCTTTCACTTAGACTGACCCTGACACCCATTAGGCTCAGCAAATTACCTGGGCTGTACTGCAAGGCTTCACAGACAGCTCCCATTACTTCAATCAAGCCCAAATTTCATCCTCATCTGTTACCTATCTCAGCATAATGCTCATAAAGACACAGGTGCTCTCCCTGCTGATCATGTCCGATTAATCTCCCAAACCTCAATCCTTTACAAAACAACAACTTTCCTTCGTAGGCATGGTTAGTGAGATCAGAATTCTTACACAAGAGCCAGGACTGTACCCTGTAGCCTTTCTGTCCAAACAACTTGACCTTACTGTTTTAGCCTAGCCATCATGTCTGTGTGCAGTGGCTGCTGCTGCTTTAATACTTTTAGAGGCCCTAAAAATCACAAACTATGCTCAACTCACTCTCTGCATTTCTCATAACTTCCAAAATCTATTTTCCACCTCATACCTGAGGCATATACTTCCTGCTTCCCGGCTCCTTCAGCTGCACTCACTCTTTGTTAAGTCCCACAATTACCATTGTTCCTGGCCAGGACCTCAATCTGGCCTCGCACATTATTCCTGATACCACACCTGACCCCCATGACTGTATCTCTCTGATCCACCTGACATTCACCCCATTTCCCCATATTTCCTTCTTTCCTGTTCCTCACCCTGATCATGCTTGATTTATTGATGGCAGTTCCACCAGGCCTAATCGCCACACACCACCAAAGGCAGCCTATGCTATAGTACAAGCCACTAGCCCGCTTCTTAGAACCTCTCATTTCCTTTCCATCGTGGAAATCTATCCTCAAGGAAATAACTTGTCAGTGTTCCATCTGCTAT